>NW_027476288.1:0-341362 GCF_051020955.1 Megalopta genalis
GCATGCTGTTGAAGCTTATTCATGTATATCACAAGTATTTGAAGCTAAACCATTTGTTTCGCAAGGATTCGAAGATCAGCCTTCTACTTCGCATTGATAAGAAGCTAACTCATGTGTTTCGCATGGATTTGAAGCTAACTCGTTTGTTTCGAATGCAGTTGAATATAAATCATGTATATCACAGGTATTTCAAGCTAAACCATTTGATTCGCATCGATTTGAAGATAAGCCTTCTACTTCGCATTGATTTGAAGCTAAATCATGTGTTTCGGATGGATTTAAAGCTATCTCGTTAGTTTTGCATGCTGTTGAAGCTAAATCATGTATATCACAAGTATTTGAAGCTAAACCATTTGTTTCGCAAGGATTCGAAGATCAGCCTTCTACTTCGCATTGATAAGAAGCTAACTCATGTGTTTCGCATGGATTTGAAGCTAACTCGTTTGTTTCGAATGCAGTTGAATATAAATCATGTATATCACAGGTATTTCAAGCTAAACCATTTGATTCGCATCGATTTGAAGATAAGCCTTCTACTTCGCATTGATTTGAAGCTAAATCATGTGTTTCGGATGGATTTAAAGCTATCTCGTTAGTTTTGCATGCTGTTGAAGCTAAATCATGTATATCACAAGTATTTGAAGCTAAACCATTTGTTTCGCAAGGATTCGAAGATCAGCCTTCTACTTCGCATTGATAAGAAGCAAAATCATGTGTTTCGCATCGATTTGAAGCTAACTCGCTAGTTTTGCATGCTGTTGAAGCTTATTCATGTATATCACAAGTATTTGAAGCTAAACTATTTGTTTCGCAAGGTTTCGAAGATCAGCCTTCTACTTCGCATTGATAAGAAGCTTACTCATGTGTTTCGCTTGGATTTGAAGCTAACACGTTTGTTTCGCCTGCATTTAAAGCTATATCAATAATGTTCACAAGTTTGTGAAGCTAAATGATTCGTTTCGCATGGACTTGAAGCTAAGCCTTCAACATCGCGTTGAGTTGATACTATATCATGTTTTTCGCTTGGATTTGAATCATACTCGTTTCTTTCGCTTGCATTACAAGCTATTCCATTTTTATCACAAGTATTTGAAGGTATCTCATGTATTTCGCATAGATTTGATGCAAAGCCATCTACTTCGCACTTATTTGAAGTTAAATCATGTGATTCGCTAGGATTTGAAACTAACTCGTTTGTTTCGCATGCAGTTGAATCTAAATCATGTATATCCCAAGTATTTGAAGCTAAACCATTTGTTCCGCATGGTTTCGAAGATCAACCTTCTACTTCGCATTGATTTGAAGCTAAATCATGTGTTTCGCTGGGATTTGAAGCTAGCTCGTTTGTTTCGCATGCAGTTGAAGCTAAATCATGTATAAAACAAGTATTTGTACCTAAACAATTTGTTTCGCATGGATTTGAAGCTAAATCATGGGTTTCGCATGGATTTGAAGCTAACTCGTTTGTTTCGCATGCAGTTGAAGCTAAATCATGAATATCACAAGTATATGAAACTGAACCATCTGTTTCGCATGGATATGAATATAAGCCGTCTACTTGGCTTTGATTTGAATCTAAATCATGTGTTTCGCATTGATTTGAAGCAAAATCATGTGTTTGGCATGGATTTTAAGCTACCTCAATTGTTTCGCATGCATTTGTAGCTATATCATGTATTTCACAAGTATTTGGTGCTAAACCAATTGATTCGCATGAATTTGAAGCTAAATCATGTGTTTCGCATGGTTTTGAGGCTAACTCGTTTGTTTCGCATGCAGTTGAAGCTAAATTATGTATATCACGAGTATTTGAAGCTAAACCATTTGTTTCGCATTGATTCAAAGATCAGTCTTCCACTTCGCATTGATTTGAATCTAAATCACGTGTTTCGCATGGATTTGAAGCTAACTTGTTTGTTTCGCATGCAGTTGATGCTGAATCATGTATATCACAAGTATTTGAAGCTAAACCGTTTGATTCGCATGGATTTGAAGCTACGCCTTCTACCTCGCATTGATTTGGAGCAAAATCATGTGTTTCGCATGGATTTAAAGCTAACTCGTTTGTGTCGCATGCAGTTGAAGTTAAATCATGTATATCACAGGTGTTTGACGTTAAACCATTTGTTTCGCATGGATTCGAAGATAACCCTTCTAGTTCGCATTGATTTGAAGCTAAATCATGTGTTCCGCATGGATTCGAAGATAATCCTCCTACTTCGCATTGATTTGAAGCTAAATCATGTTTTTCGCTTGGATTTGAAGCTAACTCGTTTGTTTCGCACGCACTTGAATCTAAATCAAGTATATCACAAGTATTTGAAGCTAAACCATTTGTTTCGCATGGATTCGAAGATCAGCATTCTACTTCCCATTGATTTGAAGCTAAATCATGTGTTACGCTTGGGTTTGAAGCGAACTCGTTTGTTTCGCATGCAGTTGAAGCTAAATTATGTATATTACAAGTATTTGAAGCTAAACCATTTGTTTCGCATGGATTTGAAACTACGCCTTCTAGTTCGCATTGATTTGAAGCTAAATAATTTGTTTCGCTTGGATTTGAAGCGAACTCCTTTGTTTCGCATGCTGTTAAGGCTAAATAATTTATATCACAAGTATTTGAAGCTAAACCATTTGTTTAGCATGGATTCGAAGATCAGTCTTCTACTTCGCATTGATTTGAATCTAAATAATGTGTTTCGCTTGGATCTTAAGCTAACTCGTTTGTTTCGCATGCATTTGAAGCTAAATCATGCACATCACAAATATTTGAAGCTGAACCACTTGTTTCGCATGGATTTGAAGATAAGCCTTCTACTTCGCATTGATTTGAAGCTAAATCATGTGTTTTGCTTGGATTTGAAGCTAACTCGTTTGTTTCGCACGCACTTGAATCTAAATCAAGTATATCACAAGTATTTGAAGCTAAACCGTTTGATTCGCATGGATTTGAAGCTAAGCCTTCTAGTTCGCATTGATTTGAAGATAAATCAAGTGTGTCGCTTGGATTTGAAGCTCAGCCTTCTACTTCGCATTGGTTTGAAGCTAAATAATGTGTTTCGCTTGGATTTTAAGCTAACTCGTTTGTTTCACATGCAGTTGAAGTTAAATGATGAATATCACAAGTATTTGAAGCTAAACGAATTGTTTCGCATGGATTTGAAGACAAGCCTCCTACTTCGCATTGATTTGATGCTAAATCATGTGTTTCGCATGGATTTGAAGCTAACTAGTTTGTTTCGCATGATGTTGAAGCTAAATCATGTATATCACAAGTATTTGAAGCTAAACGAATTGTTTCGCATGGAATTGAAGATAAGCCTCCTACTTCGCATTGATTTGATGCTAAATCATGTCTTTGGCATGGATTTGAAGCTAACTCGTTTGTTTCGCATGATGTTGAAGCTAAATCATGTATATCACAAGTATTTGAACCTAAACCATTTTATTCCCATTGATTTGAAACTCATCATTCTACTTCGCATTGATTTGAAGCTAAATCACGTGTACCGCTTGGATGTTAAGCTAACTCGTTTGTATCACATGCAGTTGAAGTTAAATCATGTATATCACAAGTGTTTGAAGCTAAACCATTTGTTTCGCATGGATTCAAAGGTCACCCTTCTTCTTCGCATTGATTTGAAGCTAAATCATGTATTTAATATGGATTTGAAGCTAACTCGTTTGTTTCGCATGCAGTTGAAGCTAAATCATGTATATCACAAGTATTTGAAGCTAAACCATTTTATTCCCATTGATTTGAAACTCATCATTCTACTTCGCATTGATGTGAAGCTAAATCACGTGTTCCGCTTGGATTTTAAGCTAACTCGTTTGTATCACATGCAGTTGAAGTTAAATCATGTATATCACAAGTGTTTGAAGCTAAACCATTTGTTTCGCATGGATTCGAAGGTCACCCTTCTCCTTCGCATTGATTTGAAGCTAAATCATGTATTTAATATGGATTTGAAGCTAACTCGTTTGTTTCGCATGCAGTTGAAGCTATATCATGTATATCACAAGTATTTGAAGCTAAACGATTTGTTTCGCATGGATTTGAAGATAAGCCTTCTACTTCGCATTGATTTGAAGCTAAATCATGTGCTTCGCATGGATTTAAAGCGATCTCGTCTGTTTCGCATGCAGTTGAAGCTAAATCATGTATATCACATGTCTTTGAAGCTAAACCATTTGTTTCGCATGGATTCGAAGATAACCCTTCTACTTCGCATTGATTTGAAGCTAGATCATGTGATTCGCATTGATTTGAATCTAATTCATGTGTTTCGCATGTATTTGAAGCTACGCCTTCTACTTTGCATGAATTTGTATCCAAATCATGTGTTTCGCTTGGATTTGAAGCTAACTCGATTATTTCGCATGCAGTTGAAGCAAAATCATGTATATCACAAGTATTTGAATCAGAACCATTTGATTAGCATGGATTCGAAGATCACCCTTCTTCTTCGCATTGGTTTGATGCTAAATCATGTGTTTCGCATGGTTTTGAGGCTAAGTCGTTTGTTTCGCATGCAGTTGAAGCTAAATTATGTACATCACAAGTATTTGAAGCAAAACCATTTGTTTCGCATGGATTCGAAGCTATGCCTTCTACTTCGCATTGATTTGAAGTTAAATCATGTGCTTCCCCGGGATTTGAACCTCTCTCTTTGTCTCTCATGCAGTTGAAGCTAAATCATGCACATCTCAAATATTTGAAGCTGAACCACTTGTTTCGCATGGATTTGAAGATAAGCCTTCTACTTCGCATTGATTTGAAGCTAAGTCATGTGTTTCGCATGGAGTTGAAGCCAACCCGTTTGTTTAGCTTGCTGTTGAAGCTAATTCATTTATATCACAAGTATTTGAAGCTAAACCATTTGTTTCGCATGGATTCGAAGATCAGCATTGTACTACGCATTGATATGAAGTTAAATCATTTGTTTCGCATGGATTTGAAGCAATCTCGTTTGTTTCGCATGCAGATGAAGTTAAATCATGTATATCACAAATATTTGAATGTAAAGTATTTGTTTCGCATGGATTTGAAGCTAAGCCTTCTACTTCGCAATTGATTTGAAGCTAAATCATGTGTTTCGCTTGGATTTGAAGCTAACTCGTTTGTTTCGCACGCACTTGAATCTAAATCAAGTATATCACAAGTATTTGAAGCTAAACCGTTTGATTCGCATGGATTTGAAGCTAAGCCTTCTAGTCCGCATTGATTTGAAGATAAATCAAGTGTGTCGCTTGGATTTGAAGCTAACTCGTTTGTTTCGCATGCAGTTGAAGCTAAATCATGTATATCACAAGTGTTTGAAGCTAAACGATTTGTTTTGCATGGATTTGAAGATAATCCTCCTACTTCGCATTGATTTGATGCTAAATCATGTGTTTCGCATGGATTTGAAGCTAACTAGTTTGTTTCGCATGATGTTGAAGCTAAGTCATGTATATCACAAGTATTTGAAGCTAAACGAATTGTTTCGCATGGATTTGAAGATAAGCCTCCTACTTCGCATTGATTTGATGCTAAATCATGTCTTTGGCATGGATTTGAAGCTAACTCGTTTGTTTCGCATGATGTTGAAGCTAAATCATGTATATCACAAGTATTTGAACCTAAACCATTTTATTCCCATTGATTTGAAACTCATCATTCTACTTCGCATTGATGTGAAGCTAAATCACGTGTTCCGCTTGGATTTTAAGCTAACTCGTTTGTATCACATGCAGTTGAAGTTAAATCATGTATATCACAAGTGTTTGAAGCTAAACCATTTGTTTCGCATGGATTCGAAGGTCACCCTTCTCCTTCGCATTGATTTAAAGCTAAATCATGTATTTAATATGGATTTGAAGCTAACTCGTTTGTTTCGCATGCAGTTGAAGCTAAATCATGTATATCACAAGTATTTGAAGCTGAAGCATTTGTGTCGCGTGAATATTAAGCTAAACCATGTGTTTCGCATGAATATTAAGCTAAACCATGTGTTTCGCATGGATTTGAAACTAAGCTTTCTACTTCGCATTGATTTGAAGCTAAATCATGAGTTTCGCTTGTATTTGAAGCTAAGCCTTCTACTTCGCATTGATTTGAAGCTAAATCATGTGTTTCGCTTGGATTTAAAGCTAACTCGTTTGTTTCGCATGCAGTTATAGATAAATCATGAATATCACCAATATTTGAAGCTAAACCATTTGTTTCGCTTGGATTCGAAGATAAGCCTTCTACTTTGCACTGGTTTGTCACAAATCATGTATATCACAAGTATTTGAATCAGAACCATTTGATTAGCATGGATTCGAAGATCACCCTTCTTCTTCGCATTGGTTTGATGCTAAATCATGTGTTTCGCATGGTTTTGAGGCTAAGTCGTTTGTTTCGCATGCAGTTGAAGCTAAATTATGTATATCACAAGTATTTGAAGCTAAACCATTTGTTTCGCATGGATTTGAAGCTAACTCGTTTGTTTCGCATGGAGTTGAAGCTAAGTCAAGTATGTCACAAGTATTTGAAGCTAAACCATTTGTTTCGCATGGATTCGAAGATCAGCATTCTACTTCCCATTGATTTGAAGCTAAATCATGTGTTACGCTTGGGTTTGAAGCGAACTCGTTTGTTTCGCATGCAGTTGAAGCTAAATTATGTATATTATAAGTATTTGAAGCTAAACCATTTGTTTCGCATGGATTTGAAACTACGCCTTCTAGTTCGCATTGATTTGAAGCTAAATAATTTGTTTCGCTTGGATTTGAAGCGAACTCCTTTGTTTCGCATGCTGTTAAGGCTAAATAATTTATATCACAAGTATTTGAAGCTAAACCATTTGTTTCGCATGGATTCGAAGATAACCCTTCTACTTCGCATTGATTTGAAGCTAAATCATGTGATTCGCATTGATTTGAATCTAATTCATGTGTTTCGCATGTATTTGAAGCTACGCCTTCTACTTTGCATAAATTTGTATCCAAATCATGTGTTTCGCTTGGATTTGAAGCTAACTCGATTATTTCGCATGCAGTTGAAGCAAAATCATGTATATCACAAGTGTTTAAAGCTAAACCATTTGTTTCGCATAGATTCGAAGATCAGCCTTCTACTTCGCATTGATTTGAAGCTAAATCATGTGTTTCGCATGGATTTGAAGCTAACTCGTTTGTTTCGCATGCAGTTGAAGCTAAATCATGAATATCACGAGTATATGAAACTGAACCATCTGTTTCGCATGGATATGAATATAAGCCATCTACTTCGCTTTGATTTGAATCTAAATCATGTGTTTCACATTGATTTGAAGCAAAATCATGTGTTTGGCATGGATTTTAAGCTACCTCAATTGTTTCGCATGCATTTGTAGCTATATCATGTATATCACAAGAATTTGGTGCTAAACCAATTGATTCGCATGAATTTGAAGCTAAATCATGTATTTCGCATGGTTTTGAGGCTAACTCGTTTGTTTCGCATGCAGTTGAAGCTAAATTATGTATATCACAACTATTTGAAGCTGAAGCATTTGTGTCGCGTGAACATTAAGCTAAACCATGTGTTTCGCATGAATATTAAGCTAAACCATGTGTTTCGCATGGATTTGAAACTAAGCCTTCTACTTCGCATTGATTTGAAGCTAAATCATGAGTTTCGCTTGTATTTGAAGCTAAGCCTTCTACTTCGCATTGATTTGAAGCTAAATCATGTGTTTCGCTTGGATTTAAAGCTAACTCGTTTGTTTCGCATGCAGTTATAGCTAAATCATGAATATCACCAATATTTGAAGCTAAACCATTTGTTTCGCTTGGATTCGAAGATAAGCCTTCTACTTTGCACTGATTTGAAGCTAAATCATGCGTTTCGCATGGATTTGAGGCTAACTCGTTTGTTTCGCTTGCTGTTGAATGTAAATCATGTATATCACAAGTATTTGAAGCTAAACCATATGTTTCGCATGGATTTGAATCTAAGCCTTCAACTTCGCGATGATTTGACGTTAAATCATGTGTTACGCTTGGATTTGAAGCTCACTCGTTTGTTTCACCTGCATTTGAAGCTATATCGCTTATATCGCAAGTATATGAAGCTAAATAATTTGTGTCGCGTGCATTTGATGCTAAGCCTTCATCTTCGCATTGAATTGAATCTAAATCATGTGTTTCGCCTGGATTCGAAAAAAACGAGTTTGTTTCGCATGCATTTGAAGCTAAATCATGTATATGACAAGTGTTTAAAGCTAAACCATTTGTTTCGCATAGATTCGAAGATCAGCCTTCTACTTCGCTTTGATTTGAATCTAAATCATGTGTTTCGCATTGATTTGAAGCAAAATCATGTGTTTGGCATGGATTTTAAGCTACCTCAATTGTTTCGCATGCATTTGTAGCTATATCATGTATATCACAAGTATTTGGTGCTAAACCAATTGATTCGCATGAATTTGAAGCTAAATCATGTGGTTCGCATGGATTTGAAGCCAACTCGTTTGTTTCGCATGCAGTGGAAGCTAAATCATGTACATCACAAGTATTTGAAGCAAAACCATTTGTTTCGCATGGATTCGAAGCTATGCCTTCTACTTCGCATTGATTTGAAGCCAAATCATGTGTTTCGCATTGATTTGAAGCTAGCTCATTTGTTTCGCATGCAGGTGAAGCTAAATCATGTATTAAACAATTATTTGAAGCTAAACCATTTGTTTCGCATGGATTTGAATCTAAGCCTTCAACTTCGCGATGATTTGACGTTAAATCATGTGTTACGCTTGGATTTGAAGCTCACTCGTTTGTTTCACCTGCATTTGAAGCTATATCGCTTATATCGCAAGTATATGAAGCTAAATAATTTGTGTCGCATGCATTTGATGCTAAACCTTCATGATCGCATTGAATTGAATCTAAATCATGTGTTTCGCCTGGATTCGAAAAAAACTCGTTTGTTTCGCATGCAGTTGAAGCTAAATCATGTATATCACAAGTGTTTAAAGCTAAACCATTTGTTTCGCATAGATTCGAAGATAATCCTTCTACTTCGCATTGATTTGAAGCTAATTCATGTGTTTCGCATGGATTTACAGCGATCTCGTCTGTTTCGCATGCAGTTGAAGCTAAATCATGTATATCACAGGTCTTTGAAGCTAAACCATTTGTTTCGCATGGATTCGAAGATAACCCTACTACTTCGCATTGATTTGATGCTAAATCATGTGTTTCGCATGGTTTTGAGGCTAACTCGTCTGTTTCGCATGCAGTTGAAGCTAAATTATGTATATCACGAGTATTTGAAGCTAAACCATTTGTTTCGCATTGATTCAAAGATCAGTCTTCCACTTCGCATTGATTTGAACCTAAATCATGTATTTCGCATGGATTTGAAGCTAACTTGTTTGTTTCGCATGCAGTTGATGCTGAATCATGTATGTCACAAGTATTTGCAGCTAAACCATTTGTTTCGCATGGATTTTAAGCTAAGCCTTATACCTCGCATTGATTTGGAGTTAAATCATGTTTTTCGCATGGATTTAAAGCTAACTCGTTTGTTTCGCATGCAGTTGAAGCTAAATCATGTATATCACAAGTGTTTGAAGCTAAACCATTTGTTTCGCATGGATTCGACGATCGGCTTTCTACTACGCATTGATTTGAAGCTAAATCATATTTTTCGCATTCATTTGAAGCTAACTCGTTTGTGTCGCATGCAGTTGAAGCTAAATCATGTATATCACAGGTGTTTGACGTTAATCCATTTGTTTCGCATGGATTCGAAGCTAACCCTTCTAGTTCGCATTGATTTGAAGCTAAATCATGTGTTTCGCATGGATTCGAAGATCAGCCTTCTACTACCCATTGATTTGAATCTAAATCATGTGTTTCGCTTGGATTTGAAGCGAACTCGTTTGTTTCGCATGCAGTTGAAGCTAAATTATGTATATTACAAGTATTTGAAGCTAAACCATTTGTTTCTCATGGATTTGAAACTACGCCTTCTACTTCGCATTGATTTCAAGCTAAATAATTTGTTTCGCTTGGATTTGAAGCGAACTCGTTTGTTTCGCATGGTGTTAAGGCTAAATAATTTATATCACAAGTATTTGAAGCTAAACCATTTGTTTAGCATGGATTCGAAGATCAGTCTTCTACTTCGCATTGATTTGAAGCTAAATAATGTGTTTCGCTTGGATTTTAAGCTAACTCGTTTGTTTCGCATGCATTTGAAGCTAAATCATGCACATCACAGATATTTGAAGCTGAACCACTTGTTTCGCATGGATTTGAAACTACGCCTTCTACTTCGCATTGATTTGAAGCTAAACAATTTGTTTTGCTTGGATTTGAAGCTAAGCCTTCTAATTCACGTCGATTTGACGTTAAATCATATTTTTCGCATGGATTTGAAGCTAACACATTTGTTTCGCATGCTGTTGAAGCTAAATCATGTATATCACAAGTATTTGAAGCTAAACCATCTGTTTCGTGTGGATTCGAAGGTAAGCCTTCTACTTTGCATTGATTCGATGCTAAATCATGTGTTTCGCATGGATTTGAAGCTAACTCGTTTGTTTCTCTTGCTGTTGAATGTAAATCATGTATATCACAAGTGTTTGAAGTAAACCATTTGTTTCGCATGGATTCGAAGGGAAGCCTTCTACGTCGCATTGATTTGATGCAAAGTCATGTGTTTCGCATGGATTTGAAGCTAACTCGATTGTTTCGCTTGCTGTTGAAGCTAAATCAAGTATGTCACAAGTATTTGAAGCTACCCCATTTGTTTCGCATGGATTCGAAGATCAGCCTTCTACTTCGCATTGATATGAAGCCAAATCATGAGTTTCGCATGGATTTGAAGCTAAATCATGTGTTTTGAATGGATTTGAAGTTAACTCGTTTACTTCCCAAGCAGTTGAAGCTAAATCATGTATATCATAAGTATTTGAAGCTAAAGAACTTGATACGCATGGATTTCAAACTAAGCCTTCTACTTCGCATTGATTTGAAGGTAAATCATGCCTTTTGCATGGATATGAATCTAAATCATGTGTTTCGCATGGATTTGAAGTTGACTCGTTTGTTTCGCCTGCATTTGAAGCTATATCATGTATATCACAAGTATTTGAATCTGAACCATTTGATTCCCATGAATAGTACGCTAAACCATGTCTTTCGAATGAATTTGAAGCTAAATCATGTGTTTTGAATGGATTTGAAGCTAACTCGTTTGTTTCGCATGCATTTGAAGCTAAATCATGTATATCACATATAATTGAAGCTAAACCATCTGTTTCGTGTGGATTCGAAGGTAAGCCTTCTACTTCGCATTGAATTGAAGCTACATCATGTGTTTCGCATGGATTTGAAACTGACACGTTTGTTTCGCCTGCATTTGAAGCTATATCATGTATATCACAAGTATTTGAATCTGAACCATTTGATTCCCATGAATAGTACTCTAAACCATGTCTTTCGAATGAATTTGAAGCTAAATCATGTGTTTTGAATGGATTTGAAGTTAACTCGTTTGTTTCGCATGCATTTGAAGCTAAATCATGTATATCACATATAATTGAAGCTAAACCATTTGTTTCGCATGGATTCGAAGATAAGCCTTCTACTTCGCATTGATTTGAAGCTAAATCATGAGTTTCGCTTGTATTTGAAGCTAAGCCTTCTACTTCGCATTGATTTGAAGCTAAATCATGTGTTTCGCTTGGATTTAAAGCTAACTCGTTTGTTTCGCATGCAGTTATAGCTAAATCATGAATATCACCTATATTTGAAGCTAAACCATTTGTTGCGCTTGGATTCGAAGATAAGCCTTCTACTTTGCACTGATTTGAAGCTAAATCATGCGTTTCGCATGGATTTGAGACTAACTCGTTTGTTTCGCTTGCTGTTGAATGTAAATCATGTATATCACAAGTATTTGAAGCTAAACCATATGTTTCGCATGGATTTGAATCTAAGCCTTCAACTTCGCGATGATTTGACGTTAAATCATGTGTTACGCTTGGATTTGAAGCTCACTCGTTTGTTTCACCTGCATTTGAAGCTATATCGCTTATATCGCAAGTATATGAAGCTAAATAATTTGTGTCGCATGCATTTGATGCTAAGCCTTCATCTTCGCATTGAATTGAATCTAAATCATGTGTTTCGCCTGGATTCGAAAAAAACGAGTTTGTTTCGCATGCAGTTGAAGCTAAATCATGTATATCACAAGTGTTTAAAGCTAAACCATTTGTTTCGCATAGATTCGAAGATCAGCCTTCTACTTCGCTTTGATTTGAATCTAAATCATGTGTTTCGCATTGATTTGAAGCAAAATCATGTGTTTGGCATGGATTTTAAGCTACCTCAATTGTTTCGCATGCATTTGTAGCTATATCATGTATATCACAAGTATTTGGTGCTAAACCAATTGATTCGCATGAATTTGAAGCTAAATCATGTGGTTCGCATGGATTTGAAGCCAACTCGTTTGTTTCGCATGCAGTGGAAGCTAAATCATGTACATCACAAGTATTTGAAGCAAAACCATTTGTTTCGCATGGATTCGAAGCTATGCCTTCTACTTCGCATTGATTTGAAGTTAAATCATGTGCTTCCCCGGGATTTGAAGCTCTCTCTTTGTCTCTCATGCAGTTGAAGCTAAATCCTGTACATCACAAGTATTTGAAGCTAAAACATTTGTTTCGCATGGATTTGAAACAACGCCTACTACTTCGCATTGATTTGAAGCTAAATAATTTGTTTCGCTTGGATTTGAAGCTAAGCCTTCTACTTCACGTCGACTTGACGTTAAATCATATTTTTCACTGGATTTGAAGCTAACTCGTTTGTTTCGCATGCTGTTGAAGCTAAATCATGTATATCACAAGTATTTTAATCTGAACCGTTTGTTTCGCATGGATTCGAAGATCAGACTTCTGCTTCGCATTGATTTGAAGCTAATCATGTGTTTCGCATGGATTTGAAGCTTACTCGTTTGTTTTGCATGCAGTTGAAGCTAAATCATGTATAACACAAGTGTTTGAAGCTAACCCGTTTGATTCGCATGGATTTGATGATAAGCCTTCTACTTCGCATTGATTTGAAGCTAAATCATGTTTTTCGCATGGTTTTTGAAGCTAACTCGTTTGTTTCGCATGCTATTGAAGCTAAATCATGTATGTCACAAGTGTTTGAAGCTAAATCATTTGTTTTGCATGGATTCGAAGATTACCCTTCTTCTTCGCACTGATTTGAAGCAAAATCATGTGTTTAGCATGGATTTGAAGCTAACTCGTTGTTTCGCATGCAGTTGAAGCTAAATCATGTATATCACAAGTATTTGAAGCTAAACCATTTGTTTCGCATGGATTCGAAGATCAGCCTTCTGCTTCGCATTGATTTGCAGCTAAATCATGTGTTTAGCATGGATTTGAAGCTAACTCGATTGTTTCGCATGCAGTTGAAGCTAAATTATGTATATCACAACTATTTGAAGCTGAAGCATTTGTGTCGCGTGAATATTAAGCTAAACCATGTGTTTCGCATGAATATTAAGCTAAACCATGTGTTTCGCATGGATTTGAAACTAAGCCTTCTACTTCGCATTGATTTGAAGCTAAATCATGTGTTTCGCTTGGATTTAAAGCTAACTCGTTTGTTTCGCATGCAGTTATAGATAAATCATGAATATCACCAATATTTGAAGCTAAACCATTTGTTTCGCTTGGATTCGAAGATAAGCCTTCTACTTTGCACTGATTTGAAGCTAAATCATGCGTTTCGCATGGATTTGAGGCTAACTCGTTTGTTTCGCTTGCTGTTGAATGTAAATCATGTATATCACAAGTATTTGAAGCTGAACCATATGTTTCGCATGGATTCGAAGATAAGCCTTCTACTTCGCATTGATTTGAAGCTAAATCATGTGTTACGCTTGGATTTGAAGCTCACTCGTTTGTTTCACCTGCATTTGAAGCTATATCGCTTATATCGCAAGTATATGAAGCTAAATAATTTGTGTCGCATGCATTTGATGCTAAACCTTCATCATCGCATTGAATTGAATCTAAATCATGTGTTTCGCCTGGATTCGAAAAAAACTCGTTTGTTTCGCATGCAGTTGAAGCTAAATCATGTATATCACAAGTGTTTAAAGCTAAACCATTTGTTTCGCATAGATTCGAAGATAATCCTTCTACTTCGCATTGATTTGAAGCTAATTCATGTGTTTCGCATGGATTTAAAGCGATCTCGTCTGTTTCGCATGCAGTTGAAGCTAAATCATGTATATCACATGTCTTTGAAGCTAAACCATTTGTTTCGCATGGATTCGAAGATAACCCTTCTACTTCGCATTGATTTGAAGCTAGATCATGTGATTCGCATTGATTTGAATCTAATTCATGTGTTTCGCATGTATTTGAAGCTACGCCTTCTACTTTGCATGAATTTGTATCCAAATCATGTGTTTCGCTTGGATTTGAAGCTAACTCGATTATTTCGCATGCAGTTGAAGCAAAATCATGTATATCACAAGTATTTGAATCAGAACCATTTGATTAGCATGGATTCGAAGGTCACCCTTCTTCTTCGCATTGGTTTGATGCTAAATCATGCGTTTCGCATGGTTTTGAGGCTAAGTCGTTTGTTTCGCATGCAGTTGAAGCTAAATTATGTATATCACAAGTATTTGAAGCTAAACCATTTGTTTCGCATGGATTTGAAGCTAACTCGTTTGTTTCGCATGGAGTTGAAGCTAAGTCAAGTATGTCACAAGTATTTGAAGCTAAACCATTTGTTTCGCATGGATTCGAAGATCAGCATTCTACTTCCCATTGATTTGAAGCTAAATCATGTGTTACGCTTGGGTTTGAAGCGAACTCGTTTGTTTCGCATGCAGTTGAAGCTAAATTATGTATATTACAAGTATTTGAAGCTAAACCATTTGTTTCGCATGGATTTGAAACTACGCCTTCTAGTTCGCATTGATTTGAAGCTAAATAATTTGTTTCGCTTGGATTTGAAGCGAACTCCTTTGTTTCGCATGCTGTTAAGGCTAAATAATTTATATCACAAGTATTTGAAGCTAAACCATTTGTTTAGCATGGATTCGAAGATCAGTCTTCTACTTCGCATTGATTTGAATCTAAATAATGTGTTTCGCTTGGATCTTAAGCTAACTCGTTTGTTTCGCATGCATTTGAAGCTAAATCATGCACATCACAAATATTTGAAGCTGAACCACTTGTTTCGCATGGATTTGAAGATAAGCCTTCTACTTCGCATTGATTTGAAGCTAAGTCATGTGTTTCGCATGGAGTTGAAGCCAACCCGTTTGTTTAGCTTGCTGTTGAAGCTAATTCATTTATATCACAAGTATTTGAAGCTAAACCATTTGTTTCGCATGGATTCGAAGATCAGCATTGTACTACGCATTGATATGAAGTTAAATCATTTGTTTCGCATGGATTTGAAGCAATCTCGTTTGTTTCGCATGCAGATGAAGTTAAATCATGTATATCACAAATATTTGAATGTAAAGTATTTATTTCGCATGGATTTGAAGCTAAGCCTTCTACTTCGCAATTGATTTGAGGCTAAATCACGCGTTTCGCTTGGATTAGAAGCTAACTCGTTTTTTTCGCATGCAGTTGAAGCTAGATTATGTATATCACAGGTCTTTGAAGCTAAACCATTTGTTTCGCATGGATTCGAAGGTAACCCTTCTACTTCGCATTGATTTGATGCTAAATCATGTGTTTCGCATGGATTTGAAGCTAACTCGTTTGTTTCGCATGCAGTTGAAGCTAAATCATGTATATCACAAGTGTTTGAAGCTAAACGATTTGTTTTGCATGGATTTGAAGATAATCCTCCTACTTCGCATTGATTTGAAGCTAAATCATGTGTTTCGCTTGGATTTGAAGCTAACTCGTTTGTTTCGCACGCACTTGAATCTAAATCAAGTATATCACAAGTATTTGAAGCTAAACCGTTTGATTCGCATGGATTTGAAGCTAAGCCTTCTAGTTCGCATTGATTTGAAGATAAATCAAGTGTGTCGCTTGGATTTGAAGCTCAGCCTTCTACTTCGCATTGGTTTGAAGCTAAATAATGTGTTTCGCTTGGATTTTAAGCTAACTCGTTTGTTTCACATGCAGTTGAAGTTAAATCATGAATATCACAAGTATTTGAAGCTAAACGAATTGTTTCGCATGGATTTGAAGACAAGCCTCCTACTTCGCATTGATTTGATGCTAAATCATGTGTTTCGCATGGATTTGAAGCTAACTAGTTTGTTTCGCATGATGTTGAAGCTAAATCATGTATATCACAAGTATTTGAAGCTAAACGAATTGTTTCGCATGGAATTGAAGATAAGCCTCCTACTTCGCATTGATTTGATGCTAAATCATGTCTTTGGCATGGATTTGAAGCTAACTCGTTTGTTTCGCATGATGTTGAAGCTAAATCATGTATATCACAAGTATTTGAACCTAAACCATTTTATTCCCATTGATTTGAAACTCATCACTCTACTTCGCATTGATTTGAAGCTAAATCACGTGTACTGCTTGGATTTTAAGCTAACTCGTTTGTATCACATGCAGTTGAAGTTAAATCATGTATATCACAAGTGTTTGAAGCTAAACCATTTGTTTCGCATGGATTCGAAGGTCACCCTTCTTCTTCGCATTGATTTGAAGCTAAATCATGTATTTAATATGGATTTGAAGCTAACTCGTTTGTTTCGCATGCAGTTGAAGCTAAATCATGTATATCACAAGTATTTGAAGCTAAACGATTTGTTTCGCATGGATTTGAAGATAAGCCTTCTACTTCGCATTGATTTGAAGCTAAATCATGTGCTTCGCATGGATTTAAAGCGATCTCGTCTGTTTCGCATGCAGTTGAAGCTAAATCATGTATATCACATGTCTTTGAAGCTAAACCATTTGTTTCGCATGGATTTGAAGATAACCCTTCTACTTCGCATTGATTTGAAGCTAAATCATGTGATTCGCATTGATTTGAATCTAATTCATGTGTTTCGCATGTATTTGAAACTACGCCTTCTACTTTGCATAAATTTGTATCCAAATCATGTGTTTCGCTTGGATTTGAAGCTAACTCGATTATTTCGCATGCAGTTGAAGCAAAATCATGTATATCACAAGTGTTTAAAGCTAAACCATTTGTTTCGCATAGATTCGAAGATCAGCCTTCTACTTCGCATTGATTTGAAGCTAAATCATGTGTTTCGCATGGATTTGAAGCTAACTCGTTTGTTTCGCATGCAGTTGAAGCTAAATCATGAATATCACAAGTATATGAAACTGAACCATCTGTTTCGCATGGATATGAATATAAGCCATCTACTTCGCTTTGATTTGAATCTAAATCATGTGTTTCGCATTGATTTGAAGCAAAATCATGTGTTTGGCATGGATTTTAAGCTACCTCAATTGTTTCGCATGCATTTGTAGCTATATCATGTATATCACAAGTATTTGGTGCTAAACCAATTGATTCGCATGAATTTGAAGCTAAATCATGTGGTTCGCATGGATTTGAAGCCAACTCGTTTGTTTCGCATGCAGTGGAAGCTAAATCATGTACATCACAAGTATTTGAAGCAAAACAATTTGTTTCGCATGGATTCGAAGCTATGCCTTCTACTTCGCATTGATTTGAAGTTAAATCATGTGCTTCCCCGGGATTTGAAGCTCTCTCTTTGTCTCTCATGCAGTTGAAGCCAAATCCTGTACATCACAAGTATTTGAAGCTAAATCATTTGTTTTGCATGGATTCGAAGATTACCCTTCTTCTTCGCACTGATTTGAAGCAAAATCATGTGTTTAGCATGGATTTGAAGCTAACTCGTTGTTTCGCATGCAGTTGAAGCTAAATCATGTATATCACAAGTATTTGAAGCTAAACCATTTGTTTCGCATGGATTCGAAGATCAGCCTTCTGCTTCGCATTGATTTGCAGCTAAATCATGTGTTTAGCATGGATTTGAAGCTAACTCGATTGTTTCGCATGCAGTTGAAGCTAAATTATGTATATCACAACTATTTGAAGCTGAAGCATTTGTGTCGCGTGAATATTAAGCTAAACCATGTGTTTCGCATGAATATTAAGCTAAACCATGTGTTTCGCATGGATTTGAAACTAAGCCTTCTACTTCGCATTGATTTGAAGCTAAATCATGAGTTTCGCTTGTATTTGAAGCTAAGCCTTCTACTTCGCATTGATTTGAAGCTAAATCATGTGTTTCGCTTGGATTTAAAGCTAACTCGTTTGTTTCGCATGCAGTTATAGATAAATCATGAATATCACCAATATTTGAAGCTAAACCATTTGTTTCGCTTGGATTCGAAGATAAGCCTTCTACTTTGCACTGATTTGAAGCTAAATCATGCGTTTCGCATGGATTTGAGGCTAACTCGTTTGTTTCGCTTGCTGTTGAATGTAAATCATGTATATCACAAGTATTTGAAGCTGAACCATATGTTTCGCATGGATTCGAAGATAAGCCTTCTACTTCGCATTGATTTGAAGCTAAATCATGTGTTTCGCATGGATTTGAAGCTAGCTCATTTGTTTCGCATGCAGGTGAAGCTAAATCATGTATTAAACAATTATTTGAAGCTAAACCATTTGTTTCGCATGGATTTGAATCTAAGCCTTCAACTTCGCGATGATTTGACGTTAAATCATGTGTTACGCTTGGATTTGAAGCTCACTCGTTTGTTTCACCTGCATTTGAAGCTATATCGCTTATATCGCAAGTATATGAAGCTAAATAATTTGTGTCGCATGCATTTGATGCTAAACCTTCATCATCGCATTGAATTGAATCTAAATCATGTGTTTCGCCTGGATTCGAAAAAAACTCGTTTGTTTCGCATGCAGTTGAAGCTAAATCATGTATATCACAAGTGTTTAAAGCTAAACCATTTGTTTCGCATAGATTCGAAGATAATCCTTCTACTTCGCATTGATTTGAAGCTAATTCATGTGTTTCGCATGGATTTAAAGCGATCTCGTCTGTTTCGCATGCAGTTGAAGCTAAATCATGTATATCACATGTCTTTGAAGCTAAACCATTTGTTTCGCATGGATTCGAAGATAACCCTTCTACTTCGCATTGATTTGAAGCTAGATCATGTGATTCGCATTGATTTGAATCTAATTCATGTGTTTCGCATGTATTTGAAGCTACGCCTTCTACTTTGCATGAATTTGTATCCAAATCATGTGTTTCGCTTGGATTTGAAGCTAACTCGATTATTTCGCATGCAGTTGAAGCAAAATCATGTATATCACAAGTATTTGAATCAGAACCATTTGATTAGCATGGATTCGAAGGTCACCCTTCTTCTTCGCATTGGTTTGATGCTAAATCATGCGTTTCGCATGGTTTTGAGGCTAAGTCGTTTGTTTCGCATGCAGTTGAAGCTAAATTATGTATATCACAAGTATTTGAAGCTAAACCATTTGTTTCGCATGGATTTGAAGCTAACTCGTTTGTTTCGCATGGAGTTGAAGCTAAGTCAAGTATGTCACAAGTATTTGAAGCTAAACCATTTGTTTCGCATGGATTCGAAGATCAGCATTCTACTTCCCATTGATTTGAAGCTAAATCATGTGTTACGCTTGGGTTTGAAGCGAACTCGTTTGTTTCGCATGCAGTTGAAGCTAAATTATGTATATTACAAGTATTTGAAGCTAAACCATTTGTTTCGCATGGATTTGAAACTACGCCTTCTAGTTCGCATTGATTTGAAGCTAAATAATTTGTTTCGCTTGGATTTGAAGCGAACTCCTTTGTTTCGCATGCTGTTAAGGCTAAATAATTTATATCACAAGTATTTGAAGCTAAACCATTTGTTTAGCATGGATTCGAAGATCAGTCTTCTACTTCGCATTGATTTGAATCTAAATAATGTGTTTCGCTTGGATCTTAAGCTAACTCGTTTGTTTCGCATGCATTTGAAGCTAAATCATGCACATCACAAATATTTGAAGCTGAACCACTTGTTTCGCATGGATTTGAAGATAAGCCTTCTACTTCGCATTGATTTGAAGCTAAGTCATGTGTTTCGCATGGAGTTGAAGCCAACCCGTTTGTTTAGCTTGCTGTTGAAGCTAATTCATTTATATCACAAGTATTTGAAGCTAAACCATTTGTTTCGCATGGATTCGAAGATCAGCATTGTACTACGCATTGATATGAAGTTAAATCATTTGTTTCGCATGGATTTGAAGCAATCTCGTTTGTTTCGCATGCAGATGAAGTTAAATCATGTATATCACAAATATTTGAATGTAAAGTATTTATTTCGCATGGATTTGAAGCTAAGCCTTCTACTTCGCAATTGATTTGAGGCTAAATCACGCGTTTCGCTTGGATTTGAAGCTAGCTCGTTTTTTTCGCATGCAGTTGAAGCTAGATTATGTATATCACAGGTCTTTGAAGCTAAACCATTTGTTTCGCATGGATTCGAAGGTAACCCTTCTACTTCGCATTGATTTGATGCTAAATCATGTGTTTCGCATGGATTTGAAGCTAACTCGTTTGTTTCGCATGCAGTTGAAGCTAAATCATGTATATCACAAGTGTTTGAAGCTAAACGATTTGTTTTGCATGGATTTGAAGATAATCCTCCTACTTCGCATTGATTTGAAGCTAAATCATGTGTTTCGCTTGGATTTGAAGCTAACTCGTTTGTTTCGCACGCACTTGAATCTAAATCAAGTATATCACAAGTATTTGAAGCTAAACCGTTTGATTCGCATGGATTTGAAGCTAAGCCTTCTAGTTCGCATTGATTTGAAGATAAATCAAGTTTGTCGCTTGGATTTGAAGCTCAGCCTTCTACTTCGCATTGGTTTGAAGCTAAATAATGTGTTTCGCTTGGATTTTAAGCTAACTCGTTTGTTTCACATGCAGTTGAAGTTAAATCATGAATATCACAAGTATTTGAAGCTAAACGAATTGTTTCGCATGGATTTGAAGACAAGCCTCCTACTTCGCATTGATTTGATGCTAAATCATGTGTTTCGCATGGATTTGAAGCTAACTAGTTTGTTTCGCATGATGTTGAAGCTAAATCATGTATATCACAAGTATTTGAAGCTAAACGAATTGTTTCGCATGGAATTGAAGATAAGCCTCCTACTTCGCATTGATTTGATGCTAAATCATGTCTTTGGCATGGATTTGAAGCTAACTCGTTTGTTTCGCATGATGTTGAAGCTAAATCATGTATATCACAAGTATTTGAACCTAAACCATTTTATTCCCATTGATATGAAACTCATCACTCTACTTCGCATTGATTTGAAGCTAAATCACGTGTACTGCTTGGATTTTAAGCTAACTCGTTTGTATCACATGCAGTTGAAGTTAAATCATGTATATCACAAGTGTTTGAAGCTAAACCATTTGTTTCGCATGGATTCGAAGGTCACCCTTCTTCTTCGCATTGATTTGAAGCTAAATCATGTATTTAATATGGATTTGAAGCTAACTCGTTTGTTTCGCATGCAGTTGAAGCTAAATCATGTATATCACAAGTATTTGAAGCTAAACGATTTGTTTCGCATGGATTTGAAGATAAGCCTTCTACTTCGCATTGATTTGAAGCTAAATCATGTGCTTCGCATGGATTTAAAGCGATCTCGTCTGTTTCGCATGCAGTTGAAGCTAAATCATGTATATCACATGTCTTTGAAGCTAAACCATTTGTTTCGCATGGATTCGAAGATAACCCTTCTACTTCGCATTGATTTGAAGCTAAATCATGTGATTCGCATTGATTTGAATCTAATTCATGTGTTTCGCATGTATTTGAAGCTACGCCTTCTACTTTGCATAAATTTGTATCCAAATCATGTGTTTCGGTTGGATTTGAAGCTAACTCGATTATTTCGCATGCAGTTGAAGCAAAATCATGTATATCACAAGTGTTTAAAGCTAAACCATTTGTTTCGCATAGATTCGAAGATCAGCCTTCTACTTCGCATTGATTTGAAGCTAAATCATGTGTTTCGCATGGATTTGAAGCTAACTCGTTTGTTTCGCATGCAGTTGAAGCTAAATCATGAATATCACAAGTATATGAAACTGAACCATCTGTTTCGCATGGATATGAATATAAGCCATCTACTTCGCTTTGATTTGAATCTAAATCATGTGTTTCGCATTGATTTGAAGCAAAATCATGTGTTTGGCATGGATTTTAAGCTACCTCAATTGTTTCGCATGCATTTGTAGCTATATCATGTATATCACAAGTATTTGGTGCTAAACCAATTGATTCGCATGAATTTGAAGCTAAATCATGTATTTCGCATGGTTTTGAGGCTAACTCGTTTGTTTCGCATGCAGTTGAAGCTAAATTATGTATATCACAACTATTTGAAGCTGAAGCATTTGTGTCGCGTGAATATTAAGCTAAACCATGTGTTTCGCATGAATATTAAGCTAAACCATGTGTTTCGCATGGATTTGAAACTAAGCCTTCTACTTCGCATTGATTTGAAGCTAAATCATGAGTTTCGCTTGTATTTGAAGCTAAGCCTTCTACTTCGCATTGATTTGAAGCTAAATCATGTGTTTCGCTTGGATTTAAAGCTAACTCGTTTGTTTCGCATGCAGTTATAGCTAAATCATGAATATCATCAATATTTGAAGCTAAACCATTTGTTTCGCTTGGATTCGAAGATAAGCCTTCTACTTTGCACTGATTTGAAGCTAAATCATGCGTTTCGCATGGATTTGAGGCTAACTCGTTTGTTTCGCTTGCTGTTGAATGTAAATCATGTATATCACAAGTATTTGAAGCTAAACCATATGTTTCGCATGGATTTGAATCTAAGCCTGCAACTTCGCGATGATTTGACGTTAAATCATGTGTTACGCTTGGATTTGAAGCTCACTCGTTTGGTTCACCTGCATTTGAAGCTATATCGCTTATATCGCAAGTATATGAAGCTAAATAATTTGTGTCGCGTGCATTTGATGCTAAGCCTTCATCTTCGCATTGAATTGAATCTAAATCATGTGTTTCGCCTGGATTCGAAAAAAACGAGTTTGTTTCGCATGCAGTTGAAGCTAAATCATGTATATCACAAGTGTTTAAAGCTAAACCATTTGTTTCGCATAGATTCGAAGATCAGCCTTCTACTTCGCTTTGATTTGAATCTAAATCATGTGTTTCGCATTGATTTGAAGCAAAATCATGTGTTTGGCATGGATTTTAAGCTACCTCAATTGTTTCGCATGCATTTGTAGCTATATCATGTATATCACAAGTATTTGGTGCTAAACCAATTGATTCGCATGAATTTGAAGCTAAATCATGTGGTTCGCATGGATTTGAAGCCAACTCGTTTGTTTCGCATGCAGTGGAAGCTAAATCATGTACATCACAAGTATTTGAAGCAAAACAATTTGTTTCGCATGGATTCGAAGCTATGCCTTCTACTTCGCATTGATTTGTAGTTAAATCATGTGCTTCCCCGGGATTTGAAGCTCTCTCTTTGTCTCTCATGCAGTTGAAGCTAAATCCTGTACATCACAAGTATTTGAAGCTAAAACATTTGTTTCGCATGGATTTGAAACAACGCCTACTACTTCGCATTGATTTGAAGCTAAATAATTTGTTTCGCTTGGATTTGAAGCTAAGCCTTCTACTTCACGTCGATTTGACGTTAAATCATATTTTTCACTGGATTTGAAGCTAACTCGTTTGTTTCGCATGCTGTTGAAGCTAAATCATGTATATCACAAGTATTTTAATCTGAACCGTTTGTTTCGCATGGATTCGAAGATCAGACTTCTGCTTCGCATTGATTTGAAGCTAATCATGTGTTTCGCATGGATTTGAAGCTTACTCGTTTGTTTTGCATGCAGTTGAAGCTAAATCATGTATAACACAAGTGTTTGAAGCTAACCCGTTTGATTCGCATGGATTTGATGATAAGCCTTCTACTTCGCATTGATTTGAAGCTAAATCATGTTTTTCGCATGGTTTTTGAAGCTAACTCGTTTGTTTCGCATGCTATTGAAGCTAAATCATGTATGTCACAAGTGTTCGAAGCTAAATCATTTGTTTTGCATGGATTCGAAGATTACCCTTCTTCTTCGCACTGATTTGAAGCAAAATCATGTGTTTAGCATGGATTTGAAGCTAACTCGTTGTTTCGCATGCAGTTGAAGCTAAATCATGTATATCACAAGTATTTGAAGCTAAACCATTTGCTTCGCATGGATTCGAAGATCAGCCTTCTGCTTCGCATTGATTTGCAGCTAAATCATGTGTTTAGCATGGATTTGAAGCTAACTCGATTGTTTCGCATGCAGTTGAAGCTAAATTATGTATATCACAACTATTTGAAGCTGAAGCATTTGTGTCGCGTGAATATTAAGCTAAACCATGTGTTTCGCATGAATATTAAGCTAAACCATGTGTTTCGCATGGATTTGAAACTAAGCCTTCTACTTCGCATTGATTTGAAGCTAAATCATGAGTTTCGCTTGTATTTGAAGCTAAGCCTTCTACTTCGCATTGATTTGAAGCTAAATCATGTGTTTCGCTTAGATTTAAAGCTAACTCGTTTGTTTCGCATGCAGTTATAGATAAATCATGATAACACCAATATTTGAAGCTAAACCATTTGTTTCGCTTGGATTCGAAGATAAGCCTTCTACTTTGCACTGATTTGAAGCTAAATCATGCGTTTCGCATGGATTTGAGGCTAACTCGTTTGTTTCGCTTGCTGTTGAATGTAAATCATGTATATCACAAGTATTTGAAGCTGAACCATATGTTTCGCATGGATTCGAAGATAAGCCTTCTACTTCGCATTGATTTGAAGCTAAATCATGTGTTTCGCATGGATTTGAAGCTAGCTCATTTGTTTCGCATGCAGGTGAAGCTAAATCATGTATTAAACAATTATTTGAAGCTAAACCATTTGTTTCGCATGGATTTGAATCTAAGCCTTCAACTTCGCGATGATTTGACGTTAAATCATGTGTTACGCTTGGATTTGAAGCTCACTCGTTTGTTTCACCTGCATTTGAAGCTATATCGCTTATATCGCAAGTATATGAAGCTAAATAATTTGTGTCGCATGCATTTGATGCTAAACCTTCATCATCGCATTGAATTGAATCTAAATCATGTGTTTCGCCTGGATTCGAAAAAAACTCGTTTGTTTCGCATGCAGTTGAAGCTAAATCATGTATATCACAAGTGTTTAAAGCTAAACCATTTGTTTCGCATAGATTCGAAGATAATCCTTCTACTTCGCATTGATTTGAAGCTAATTCATGGGTTTCGCATGGATTTAAAGCGATCTCGTCTGTTTCGCATGCAGTTGAAGCTAAATCATGTATATCACATGTCTTTGAAGCTAAACCATTTGTTTCGCATGGATTCGAAGATAACCCTTCTACTTCGCATTGATTTGAAGCTAGATCATGTGATTCGCATTGATTTGAATCTAATTCATGTGTTTCGCATGTATTTGAAGCTACGCCTTCTACTTTGCATGAATTTGTATCCAAATCATGTGTTTCGCTTGGATTTGAAGCTAACTCGATTATTTCGCATGCAGTTGAAGCAAAATCATGTATATCACAAGTATTTGAATCAGAACCATTTGATTAGCATGGATTCGAAGGTCACCCTTCTTCTTCGCATTGGTTTGATGCTAAATCATGCGTTTCGCATGGTTTTGAGGCTAAGTCGTTTGTTTCGCATGCAGTTGAAGCTAAATTATGTATATCACAAGTATTTGAAGCTAAACCATTTGTTTCGCATTGATTTGAAGCTAAATCATGTGTTTCGCTTGGATTTAAAGCTAACTCGTTTGTTTCGCATGCAGTTATAGATAAATCATGATAACACCAATATTTGAAGCTAAACCATTTGTTTCGCTTGGATTCGAAGATAAGCCTTCTACTTTGCACTGATTTGAAGCTAAATCATGCGTTTCGCATGGATTTGAGGCTAACTCGTTTGTTTCGCTTGCTGTTGAATGTAAATCATGTATATCACAAGTATTTGAAGCTGAACCATATGTTTCGCATGGATTCGAAGATAAGCCTTCTACTTCGCATTGATTTGAAGCTAAATCATGTGTTTCGCATGGATTTGAAGCTAGCTCATTTGTTTCGCATGCAGGTGAAGCTAAATCATGTATTAAACAATTATTTGAAGCTAAACCATTTGTTTCGCATGGATTTGAATCTAAGCCTTCAACTTCGCGATGATTTGACGTTAAATCATGTGTTACGCTTGGATTTGAAGCTCACTCGTTTGTTTCACCTGCATTTGAAGCTATATCGCTTATATCGCAAGTATATGAAGCTAAATAATTTGTGTCGCATGCATTTGATGCTAAACCTTCATCATCGCATTGAATTGAATCTAAATCATGTGTTTCGCCTGGATTCGAAAAAAACTCGTTTGTTTCGCATGCAGTTGAAGCTAAATCATGTATATCACAAGTGTTTAAAGCTAAACCATTTGTTTCGCATAGATTCGAAGATAATCCTTCTACTTCGCATTGATTTGAAGCTAATTCATGTGTTTCGCATGGATTTAAAGCGATCTCGTCTGTTTCGCATGCAGTTGAAGCTAAATCATGTATATCACATGTCTTTGAAGCTAAACCATTTGTTTCGCATGGATTCGAAGATAACCCTTCTACTTCGCATTGATTTGAAGCTAGATCATGTGATTCGCATTGATTTGAATCTAATTCATGTGTTTCGCATGTATTTGAAGCTACGCCTTCTACTTTGCATGAATTTGTATCCAAATCATGTGTTTCGCTTGGATTTGAAGCTAACTCGATTATTTCGCATGCAGTTGAAGCAAAATCATGTATATCACAAGTATTTGAATCAGAACCATTTGATTAGCATGGATTCGAAGGTCACCCTTCTTCTTCGCATTGGTTTGATGCTAAATCATGCGTTTCGCATGGTTTTGAGGCTAAGTCGTTTGTTTCGCATGCAGTTGAAGCTAAATTATGTATATCACAAGTATTTGAAGCTAAACCATTTGTTTCGCATGGATTTGAAGCTAACTCGTTTGTTTCGCATGGAGTTGAAGCTAAGTCAAGTATGTCACAAGTATTTGAAGCTAAACCATTTGTTTCGCATGGATTCGAAGATCAGCATTCTACTTCCCATTGATTTGAAGCTAAATCATGTGTTACGCTTGGGTTTGAAGCGAACTCGTTTGTTTCGCATGCAGTTGAAGCTAAATTATGTATATTACAAGTATTTGAAGCTAAACCATTTGTTTCGCATGGATTTGAAACTACGCCTTCTAGTTCGCATTGATTTGAAGCTAAATAATTTGTTTCGCTTGGATTTGAAGCTAACTCGTTTGTTTCGCATGCTGTTGAAGCTAAATCATGTATATCACAAGTATTTTAATCTGAACCGTTTGTTTCGCATGGATTCGAAGATCAGACTTCTGCTTCGCATTGATTTGAAGCTAATCATGTGTTTCGCATGGATTTGAAGCTTACTCGTTTGTTTTGCATGCAGTTGAAGCTAAATCAT
The DNA here is from genome assembly GCF_051020955.1 of Megalopta genalis. Taxonomy (NCBI): domain Eukaryota; kingdom Metazoa; phylum Arthropoda; class Insecta; order Hymenoptera; family Halictidae; genus Megalopta; species Megalopta genalis. The sequence continues at coordinate 27,584 of NW_027476288.1, forward strand.
GTATAACACAAGTGTTTGAAGCTAACCCGTTTGATTCGCATGGATTTGATGATAAGCCTTCTACTTCGCATTGATTTGAAGCTAAATCATGTTTTTCGCATGGTTTTTGAAGCTAACTCGTTTGTTTCGCATGCTATTGAAGCTAAATCATGTATGTCACAAGTGTTTGAAGCTAAATCATTTGATTTGCATGGATTCGAAGATTACCCTTCTTCTTCGCACTGATTTGAAGCAAAATCATGTGTTTAGCATGGATTTGAAGCTAACTCGTTTGTTTCGCATGCATTCGAAGCTATATCACTTACTTTCGCACATATTTGAAGCTCAATCATACGTTTCGGATGGATTTGAAGCTAAGCCTTCTACTTCGGATTTATTTAAAGCTAAATCATGGGTTTCGCATGGATTTGAAGCTAACTCGTTTGTTTCGCACGCAGTTGAAGCTAAATCATGTATATCATAAGAATTTGAAGCTAAACCATTTGATTTGCATGGTTTTGAATCTAAGACTTCAACTTCGCATTGATTTGAAGCTAAATCATGTGTTTCGCATGGATTTGAAGCTAACTCGTATGTATCGCATGCAGTTGGAGCTATATCATGTATATCACAAGTATTTGAGGCTCAACCATTTGATTCTCATGGATTTGAAGCTAAGCCTTCTATTTCGCATTGAGTGGAAGCTAAATCATGTGTTTCGCATGGATTTGGAGCTAACTCGTTCGTTTCGCCTGCTTTTGAAGCTAAATCATGTATATCGGAAGTATTTGAAGCTAATCCACTTGTTTCGCATGGATTTGAAGCTATGCCTTCTACGTCGTACTGATTTTAAGCTAAATCATGAGTTACGCATTAATTTGAAGATAACTCGTTCGTTTGTCTGTATTTGAAGTTATTTCATTTATATCGCAAGTATTTGAATCTAAATCATGTGTTTCGCACGGATTTGAAGCTAACTTGTTTGTTTCGTATGCTGTTGAAGCTAAATCATGTATATCACAAATATTTGAAGCTAAACCATTTGCTTCGCATGGATTCGTAGATCAGCCTTCTACTTCGCATTCATTTGATGCTAAATCATGTGTTTCGCATGGATTTGAAACTAACTCGTTTGTTTCGCATGCTGTTGAAGCTAAATCAAATGTATCGCAAGTATTTGAAGCCAAACCATTTGCTTCGCATGGATTCGAAGATAATCCATCTACTTCGCATTAATTTGAAGCTAAATCATGTGTTTCGCTTGGATTTGAAGATAACTCGTTTGTTTCGCATTCTGTTGAAGCTAAATCATGTATATCACAAATATTTGAAGCTAAACCATTTGCTTCGCATGGATTCGTAGATCAGCCTTCTACTTCGCATTCATTTGATGCTAAAGCATGTGTTTCGCATGGATTTGAAACTAACTCGTTTGTTTCGCATGCTGTTGAAACTAAATCATGTATATCACAAGTATTTGAGGCTATATCATTTGTTTCGCATGGATTCGAAGATAACCCTTCTACTTCGCATTCATTTGAAGCTAAATCATGTGTTTCGCATGGATTTGAATCTAACTCGTTTGTTTCGCATGCTGTTGAAGCTAAATCAAATGTATCACAAGTATTTGAAGCCAAACCATTTGCTTCGCATGGATTCGAAGATAATCCATCTACTTCGCATTAATTTGAAGCTAAATCATGTGTTTCGCTTGGATTTGAAGATAACTCGTTTGTTTCGCATTCTGTTGAAGCTAAATCATGTATATCACAAGTATTTGAGGCTATATCATTTGTTTCGCATGGATTCGAAGATAACCCTTCTACTTCGCATTCATTTTATGCTAAATCATGTGTTTCGCATGGATTTGAAGCTAACTCGTTTGTTTCGCATGCAGTTGAAGCTGAATCATGTATATCACAAGTATTTGAAGCTGAACTATTCGTTTCGCATGGATTCGAAGATGAGCCATCCACTTCGCATGGATTTGAAGCTCAATCATGTGTTTCGCATGGACTTGAAGTTAACTCGTTTGTTTCGCATGCAGTTGAAGCTAAATCATGTATATCACAAGTATTTGCAGCTAAACCATTTGTTTCGCATGGATTCGAAGATAACCCTTCTATTTCGCATTGATTTGAAGCTAAATCATGTGTTTCGCATGGATTTGGATCTAACTCGTTTATTTCGCATGCTGTTGAAGCTAAATCATGTATATCACAAGTATATGAAGCTAATCCATTTGTTTCGCATGTATTCGAAGATAAGCCATCTACTTCGCATTGATTAGATGCTAAATCATGTGTTTCGCATGGATTTGATGCTAAGCATTCTACTTCGCATTGTTTTGTAGATAAATCATGTGCTTCGCACGGATTTGAAGCTAACTCGTTTGTTTTGCCTGCATATGAAGCTATATCAATTATATTCGCAAGTATTTGAAGCTAAACCATTGGTTACGCATTGATTTGAAACTAAGCCTCCTACTCCGCATGTATTTGAAGCTAAATCATGTGTTTCGCATGGATTCGAAGCTAACTCGTTTGTTTCGCCTGCAGTTGAAGTTAAATCATGTACATCACAATATTAGAAGCTAAACCATTTGATTCCCATGGAATTGAAGCTAAGCCTTCTACTTCGCATTGATTTGAAGCTAAACCATTTGCTTCGCATGGATTCGAAGATCAGCCTCCTACTTCGCATTGATTTGAAGCAAAATCATGTGTTTCGCTCGGATTTGAATGTAACTCGTTTGTTTCGCATGCAGTTGAAGCTAAATCATGTTTATCACAAATATCTGAATCTTAACCATCTGTTTCGCATGAATATTAAGCTAAACCATGTGTTTCGCATGAATTTGAAGCTAAATCATTTGTTTCGCATGGATTTGATGCTATGACTTCTACATCGCATTGATTTGAAGCTAAATCTTGTGTTTCGCATGGATTTGAAGTTAACTCGTTTGTTTCGCCTGCGTTTGAAGCTAAATCATGTGTATCACAAGCATTTGAAGCTAAACCGTTTGATTCGCATGGATTTGAAGCTAAGCCTTCTATTTCGCATTGATTTGAAGCTAAATCATGTGTTTCGCATGGATCTGAAGCTAACTTGATTGTTCCGCATGCAGTTGAAGCTAAATCATATATAAAACAAGTATTTGAAGCTAAACCATTCCTTTGGCATGGATTTGAAGCTAAGCCTTCAACTTCGCATTGATTTTAAACTAAATCATGTGTTTCGCTTGGATTCGAAGATCAGCCTTCAACTTCGCATTGATTTGAAGCTAAATCATGTGTTTCGCTTGGATTTGAATGTAACTCGATTGTTTCGGCTGCATTTGAATCTAAATCACTTATATCGCAATTATCTGTAGCTAAATCATCTGTTTCTCATGTAATTGAAGCTATGCCTTCTACTTCGCATTCATTTGAAGCTAAATCATGTGTTTCGCATGGATTTGAAGCTAACTCGTTTGTTTCGCATGCAGTTGAAGCTAAATCTTGTATATCACAAGTATTTGAAGCTATATCATATGTTTCGCATGTATTCGAAGATAACCCTTCTAATTCGCAAGTATTTGAATCTAAATCATGTGTTTCGCACGGATTTGAAGCTAACTTGTTTGTTTCGTATGCTGTTGAAGCTAAATCATGTATATCACAAATATTTGAAGCTAAACCATTTGCTTCGCATGGATTCGTAGATCAGCCTTCTACTTCGCATTCATTTGATGCTAAATCATGTGTTTCGCATGGATTTGAAACTAACTCGTTTGTTTCGCATGCTGTTGAAGCTAAATCAAATGTATCACAAGTATTTGAAGCCAAACCATTTGCTTCGCATGGATTCGAAGATAATCCATCTACTTCGCATTAATTTGAAGCTAAATCATGTGTTTCGCTTGGATTTGAAGATAACTCGTTTGTTTCGCATTCTGTTGAAGCTAAATCATGTATATCACAAATATTTGAACCTAAACCATTTGCTTCGCATGGATTCGTAGATCAGTCTTCTACTTCGCATTCATTTGATGCTAAATCATGTGTTTCGCATGGATTTGAAACTAACTCGTTTGTTTCGCATGCTGTTGAAACTAAATCATGTATATCACAAGTATTTGAGGCTATATCATTTGTTTCGCATGGATTCGAAGATAACCCTTCTACTTCGCATTCATTTGAAGCTAAATCATGTGTTTCGCATGGATTTGAATCTAACTCGTTTGTTTCGCATGCTGTTGAAGCTAAATCAAATGTATCACAAGTATTTGAAGCCAAACCATTTGCTTCGCATGGATTCGAAGATAATCCATCTACTTCGCATTAATTTGAAGCTAAATCATGTGTTTCGCTTGGATTTGAAGATAACTCGTTTGTTTCGCATTCTGTTGAAGCTAAATCATGTATATCACAAGTATTTGAGGCTATATCATTTGTTTCGCATGGATTCGAAGATAACCCTTCTACTTCGCATTCATTTGATGCTAAATCATGTGTTTCGCATGGATTTGAAGCTAACTCGTTTGTTTCGCATGCAGTTGAAGCTGAATCATGTTTATCACAAATATCTGAATCTTAACCATCTGTTTCGCATGAATATTAAGCTAAACCTTGTGTTTCGCATGAATTTGAAGCTAAATCATTTGTTTCGCATGGATTTGATGCTATGACTTCTACATCGCATTGATTTGAAGCTAAATCTTGTGTTTCGCATGGATTTGAAGTTAACTCGTTTGTTTCGCCTGCGTTTGAAGATAAATCATGTGTATCACAAGCATTTGAAGCTAAACCGTTTGATTCGCATGGATTTGAAGCTAAGCCTTCTATTTCGCATTGATTTGAAGCTAAATCATGTGTTTCGCATGGATCTGAAGCTAACTCGTTTGTTTCGCTTGCAGTTGAAGCTAAATCATGTATATCACAAGTATTTGAAGCTAAACCATTTGATTCGCATGGATTTGAAGCTAAGCCTTCAACTTCGCATTGATTTGAAACTAAATCATGTGTTTCGCATTAATTTGAAGATAACTCGTTCGTTTGTCTGTATTTGAAGTTATTTCATTTATATCGCAAGTATTTGAATCTAAATCATGTGTTTCGCACGGATTTGAAGCTAACTTGTTTGTTTCGTATGCTGTTGAAGCTAAATCATGTATATCACAAATATTTGAAGCTAAACCATTTGCTTCGCATGGATTCGTAGATCAGCCTTCTACTTCGCATTCATTTGATGCTAAATCATGTGTTTCGCATGGATTTGAAACTAACTCGTTTGTTTCGCATGCTGTTGAAGCTAAATCAAATGTATCACAAGTATTTGAAGCCAAACCATTTGCTTCGCATGGATTCGAAGATAATCCATCTACTTCGCATTAATTTGAAGCTAAATCATGTGTTTCGCTTGGATTTGAAGATAACTCGTTTGTTTCGCATTCTGTTGAAGCTAAATCATGTATATCACAAATATTTGAAGCTAAACCATTTGCTTCGCATGGATTCGTAGATCAGCCTTCTACTTCGCATTCATTTGATGCTAAAGCATGTGTTTCGCATGGATTTGAAACTAACTCGTTTGTTTCGCATGCTGTTGAAACTAAATCATGTATATCACAAGTATTTGAGGCTATATCATTTGTTTCGCATGGATTCGAAGATAACCCTTCTACTTCGCATTCATTTGAAGCTAAATCATGTGTTTCGCATGGATTTGAATCTAACTCGTTTGTTTCGCATGCTGTTGAAGCTAAATCAAATGTATCACAAGTATTTGAAGCCAAACCATTTGCTTCGCATGGATTCGAAGATAATCCATCTACTTCGCATTAATTTGAAGCTAAATCATGTGTTTCGCTTGGATTTGAAGATAACTCGTTTGTTTCGCATTCTGTTGAAGCTAAATCATGTATATCACAAGTATTTGAGGCTATATCATTTGTTTCGCATGGATTCGAAGATAACCCTTCTACTTCGCATTCATTTGATGCTAAATCATGTGTTTCGCATGGATTTGAAGCTAACTCGTTTGTTTCGCATGCAGTTGAAGCTGAATCATGTATATCACAAGTATTTGAAGCTAAACTATTCGTTTCGCATGGATTCGAAGATGAGCCATCCACTTCGCATGGATTTGAAGCTCAATCATGTGTTTCGCATGGACTTGAAGTTAACTCGTTTGTTTCGCATGCAGTTGAAGCTAAATCATGTATATCACAAGTATTTGCAGCTAAACCATTTGTTTCGCATGGATTCGAAGATAACCCTTCTATTTCGCATTGATTTGAAGCTAAATCATGTGTTTCGCATGGATTTGGATCTAACTCGTTTATTTCGCATGCTGTTGAAGCTAAATCATGTATATCACAAGTATATGAAGCTAATCCATTTGTTTCGCATGTATTCGAAGATAAGCCATCTACTTCGCATTGATTAGATGCTAAATCATGTGTTTCGCATGGATTTGATGCTAAGCATTCTACTTCGCATTGTTTTGTAGATAAATCATGTGCTTCGCACGGATTTGAAGCTAACTCGTTTGTTTTGCCTGCATATGAAGCTATATCAATTATATTCGCAAGTATTTGAAGCTAAACCATTGGTTACGCATTGATTTGAAACTAAGCCTCCTACTCCGCATGTATTTGAAGCTAAATCATGTGTTTCGCATGGATTCGAAGCTAACTCGTTTGTTTCGCCTGCAGTTGAAGTTAAATCATGTACATCACAATATTAGAAGCTAAACCATTTGATTCCCATGGAATTGAAGCTAAGCCTTCTACTTCGCATTGATTTGAAGCTAAACCATTTGCTTCGCATGGATTCGAAGATCAGCCTCCTACTTCGCATTGATTTGAAGCAAAATCATGTGTTTCGCTCGGATTTGAATGTAACTCGTTTGTTTCGCATGCAGTTGAAGCTAAATCATGTTTATCACAAATATCTGAATCTTAACCATCTGTTTCGCATGAATATTAAGCTAAACCATGTGTTTCGCATGAATTTGAAGCTAAATCATTTGTTTCGCATGGATTTGATGCTATGACTTCTACATCGCATTGATTTGAAGCTAAATCTTGTGTTTCGCATGGATTTGAAGTTAACTCGTTTGTTTCGCCTGCGTTTGAAGCTAAATCATGTGTATCACAAGCATTTGAAGCTAAACCGTTTGATTCGCATGGATTTGAAGCTAAGCCTTCTATTTCGCATTGATTTGAAGCTAAATCATGTGTTTCGCATGGATCTGAAGCTAACTCGTTTGTTTCGCTTGCAGTTGAAGCTAAATCATGTATATCACAAGTATTTGAAGCTAAACCATTTAATTCGCATGGATTTGAAGCTAAGCCTTCAACTTCGCATTGATTTGAAACTAAATCATGTGTTTCGCTTGGATTTGAAGCTAACTTGATTGTTCCGCATGCAGTTGAAGCTAAATCATATATAAAACAAGTATTTGAAGCTAAACCATTCCTTTGGCATGGATTTGAAGCTAAGCCTTCTACTTCGCATTGATTTGAAGCTAAACCATTTGCTTCGCATGGATTCGAAGATCAGCCTTCTACTTCGCATTGATTTGAAGCTAAATCATGTGTTTCGCTTGGATTTGAATGTAACTCGATTGTTTCGGCTGCATTTGAATCTAAATCACTTATATCGCAATTATCTGTAGCTAAATCATCTGTTTCTCATGTAATTGAAGCTATGCCTTCTACTTCGCATTCATTTGAAGCTAAATCATGTGTTTCGCATGGATTTGAAGCTAACTCGTTTGTTTCGCATGCAGTTGAAGCTAAATCTTGTATATCACAAGTATTTGAAGCTATATCATATGTTTCGCATGTATTCGAAGATAACCCTTCTAATTCGCATTGATTTGAAGCTAAATCATGTGTTTCGCATGGATTTGGATCTAACTCGTTTATTTCGCAGGCTGTTGAAGCTAAATCAAATGTATCACAAGTATTTGAAGCCAAACCATTTGCTTCGCATGGATTCGAAGATAATCCATCTACTTCGCATTAATTTGAAGCTAAATCATGTGTTTCGCTTGGATTTGAAGATAACTCGTTTGTTTCGCATTCTGTTGAAGCTAAATCATGTATATCACAAATATTTGAAGCTAAACCATTTGCTTCGCATGGATTCGTAGATCAGCCTTCTACTTCGCATTCATTTGATGCTAAATCATGTGTTTCGCATGGATTTGAAACTAACTCGTTTGTTTCGCATGCTGTTGAAACTAAATCATGTATATCACAAGTATTTGAGGCTATATCATTTGTTTCGCATGGATTCGAAGATAACCCTTCTACTTCGCATTCATTTGAAGCTAAATCATGTGTTTCGCATGGATTTGAATCTAACTCGTTTGTTTCGCATGCTGTTGAAGCTAAATCAAATGTATCACAAGTATTTGAAGCCAAACCATTTGCTTCGCATGGATTCGAAGATAATCCATCTACTTCGCATTAATTTGAAGCTAAATCATGTGTTTCGCTTGGATTTGAAGATAACTCGTTTGTTTCGCATTCTGTTGAAGCTAAATCATGTATATCACAAGTATTTGAGGCTATATCATTTGTTTCGCATGGATTCGAAGATAACCCTTCTACTTCGCATTCATTTGATGCTAAATCATGTGTTTCGCATGGATTTGAAGCTAACTCGTTTGTTTCGCATGCAGTTGAAGCTGAATCATGTTTATCACAAATATCTGAATCTTAACCATCTGTTTCGCATGAATATTAAGCTAAACCTTGTGTTTCGCATGAATTTGAAGCTAAATCATTTGTTTCGCATGGATTTGATGCTATGACTTCTACATCGCATTGATTTGAAGCTAAATCTTGTGTTTCGCATGGATTTGAAGTTAACTCGTTTGTTTCGCCTGCGTTTGAAGATAAATCATGTGTATCACAAGCATTTGAAGCTAAACCGTTTGATTCGCATGGATTTGAAGCTAAGCCTTCTATTTCGCATTGATTTGAAGCTAAATCATGTGTTTCGCATGGATCTGAAGCTAACTCGTTTGTTTCGCTTGCAGTTGAAGCTAAATCATGTATATCACAAGTATTTGAAGCTAAACCATTTGATTCGCATGGATTTGAAGCTAAGCCTTCAACTTCGCATTGATTTGAAACTAAATCATGTGTTTCGCATGGATTCGAAGCTAACTCGTTTGTTTCGCCTGCAGTTGAAGTTAAATCATGTACATCACAATATTAGAAGCTAAACCATTTGATTCCCATGGAATTGAAGCTAAGCCTTCTACTTCGCATTGATTTGAAGCTAAACCATTTGCTTCGCATGGATTCGAAGATCAGCCTCCTACTTCGCATTGATTTGAAGCAAAATCATGTGTTTCGCATGGACTTGAAGTTAACTCGTTTGTTTCGCCTGCGTTTGAAGCTAAATCATGTGTATCACAAGCATTTGAAGCTAAACCGTTTGATTCGCATGGATTTGAAGCTAAGCCTTCTATTTCGCATTGATTTGAAGCTAAATCATGTGTTTCGCATGGATCTGAAGCTAACTCGTTTGTTTCGCTTGCAGTTGAAGCTAAATCATGTATATCACAAGTATTTGAAGCTAAACCATTTGATTCGCATGGATTTGAAGCTAAGCCTTCAACTTCGCATTGATTTGAAACTAAATCATGTGTTTCGCTTGGATTTGAAGCTAACTTGATTGTTCCGCATGCAGTTGAAGCTAAATCATATATAAAACAAGTATTTGAAGCTAAACCATTCCTTTGGCATGGATTTGAAGCTAAGCCTTCTACTTCGCATTGATTTGAAGCTAAACCATTTGCTTCGCATGGATTCGAAGATCAGCCTTCTACTTCGCATTGATTTGAAGCTAAATCATGTGTTTCGCTTGGATTTGAATGTAACTCGATTGTTTCGGCTGCATTTGAATCTAAATCACTTATATCGCAATTATCTGTAGCTAAATCATCTGTTTCTCATGTAATTGAAGCTATGCCTTCTACTTCGCATTCATTTGAAGCTAAATCATGTGTTTCACATGGATTTGAAGTTAACTCGTTTGATTCGCCTGCGTTTGAAGCTAAATCATGTATAAAACAATTATTTGAAGCTAAACCGTTTGATTCGCATGGATTTGAAGCTAAGCATTCTACTTCGCATTGTTTTGTAGCTAAATCAAGTGCTTCGCACGGATTTGAAGCTAACTCGTTTGTTTTGCCTGCATTTGAAGCTATATCAATTATATTCGCAACTATTTGAAGCTAAACCATTGGTTACGCGTTGATTTGAAACTAAGCCTCCTACTTCGCATGTATTTGAAGCTAAATCATGTGTTTCGCATGGATTCGAAGCTAACTTGTTTGTTTCGCCTGCAGTTGAAGTTAAATCATGTATATCACAATATTAGAAGCTAAACATTTGATTCCCATGGAATTGAAGCTAAGCCTTCTACTTCGCATTGTTTTGTAGCTAAATCATGTGCTTCGCACGGATTTGAAGCTAACTCGTTTGTTTTGCCTGCATTTGAAGCTATTTCAATTATATTCGCAAGTATTTGAAGCTAAACCATTGGTTACGCATTGAGTTGAAACTAAGCCTCCTACTTCGCATGTATTTGAAGCTAAATCATGTGTTTCCCATGGATTCGAAGCTAACTCGTTTGTTTCGCCTGCAGTTGAAGTTAAATCATGTATATCACAATATTAGAAGCTAAACCATTTGATTCCCATGGAATTGAAGCTAAGCCTTCTACTTCGCATTGATTTGAAGCTAAACTATTTGCTGCGCATGGATTCGAAGATCAGCCTTCTACTTCGCATTGATTTGAAGCTAAATCATGTGTTTCGCTTGGATTTGAATGTAACTCGTTTGTTTCGCATGCAGTTGAAGCTAAATAATGTTGATCACAAATATCTGAATCTAAACCATCTGTTTCGCATGAATATTAAGCTAAACCATGTGTTTCGCATGAATTTGAAGCTAAATCATGTGTTTCGCATGGATCTGAAGTTAACTCGTTTGTTTCGCATGCAGCTGAAGCTAAATCATGTATATCACAATAATTTGAACGTAAACCATTTGATTCGCAAGGATTTGTAGCTAAGCCTTCTACATCGCATTGATTTGAAGCTAAGCCTTCTACTTCGCATTGATTTGAAACTAAATCATGTGTTTCGCTTGGATTTGAATGTAACTCGTTTGTTTCGCATGCAGTTGAAGCTAAATCATGTTTATCACAAATATCTGAATCTAAACCATCTGTTTCGCATGAATATTAAGCTAAACCATGTGTTTCGCATGAATTTGGAGCTAAATCATGTGTTTCGCATGGATTTGATGCTATGCCTTCTACATCGCATTGATTTGAAGCTAAATCTTGTGTTTCGCATGGATTTGAAGCTAACTCGATTCATTCGGTTGCATTTGAATCTATATCACTTATATCGCAATTATCTGAAGCTAAATCATTTGTTTCTCATGTAATTGAAGCTATGGCTTCTACTTCGCATTCATTTGAAGCTAAATCATGTGTTTCGCATGGATTTGAAGTTAACTCGTCTGTTTCGCCTGCGTTTGAAGCTAAATCATGTGTATCACAAGCATTTGAAGCTAAACCGTTTGATTCGCATGGATTTGAAGCTAAGCATTCTACTTCGCATTGTTTTGTAGATAAATCATGTGCTTCGCACGGATTTGAAGCGAACTCGTTTGTTTCGCATGGTGTTAAGGCTAAATAATTTATATCACAAGTAAATGAAACTAAACCATTTGTTTAGCATGGATTCGAAGATCAGTCTTCTACTTCGCATTGATTTGAAGCAAAATCATGTGTTTCGCTCGGATTTGAATGTAACTCGTTTGTTTCGCATGCAGTTGAAGCTAAATCATGTTTATCACAAATATCTGAATCTTAACCATCTGTTTCGCATGAATATTAAGCTAAACCATGTGTTTCGCATGAATTTGAAGCTAAATCATTTGTTTCGCATGGATTTGATGCTATGACTTCTACATCGCATTGATTTGAAGCTAAATCTTGTGTTTCGCATGGATTTGAAGTTAACTCGTTTGTTTCGCCTGCGTTTGAAGCTAAATCATGTGTATCACAAGCATTTGAAGCTAAACCGTTTGATTCGCATGGATTTGAAGCTAAGCCTTCTATTTCGCATTGATTTGAAGCTAAATCATGTGTTTCGCATGGATCTGAAGCTAACTCGTTTGTTTCGCTTGCAGTTGAAGCTAAATCATGTATATCACAAGTATTTGAAGCTAAACCATTTGATTCGCATGGATTTGAAGCCAAGCCTTCAACTTCGCATTGATTTGAAACTAAATCATGTGTTTCGCTTGGATTTGAAGCTAACTTGATTGTTCCGCATGCAGTTGAAGCTAAATCATATATAAAACAAGTATTTGAAGCTAAACCATTCCTTTGGCATGGATTTGAAGCTAAGCCTTCTACTTCGCATTGATTTGAAGCTAAACCATTTGCTTCGCATGGATTCGAAGATCAGCCTTCTACTTCGCATTGATTTGAAGCTAAATCATGTGTTTCGCTTGGATTTGAATGTAACTCGATTGTTTCGGCTGCATTTGAATCTAAATCACTTATATCGCAATTATCTGTAGCTAAATCATCTGTTTCTCATGTAATTGAAGCTATGCCTTCTACTTCGCATTCATTTGAAGCTAAATCATGTGTTTCGCATGGATTTGAAGTTAACTCGTTTGATTCGCCTGCGTTTGAAGCTAAATCATGTATAAAACAATTATTTGAAGCTAAACCGTTTGATTCGCATGGATTTGAAACTAAGCCTCCTACTTCGCATGTATTTGAAGCTAAATCATGTGTTTCGCATGGATTCGAAGCTAACTTGTTTGTTTCGCCTGCAGTTGAAGTTAAATCATGTATATCACAATATTAGAAGCTAAACATTTGATTCCCATGGAATTGAAGCTAAGCCTTCTACTTCGCATTGATTTTAATCTAAATCATGTGTTTCGCATGGATTTGAAGCTAACTCGTTTGTTTCGCATGCTGTTGTAGCTAAATCATGTACATCACATGTATTTGAAGCTAAATCATTTGTATCGCTTGGATTTGAAGCTAACTCGTTTGTTCCGCATGCAGTTGAAGCTAAATCATGTATATCACAAGTATTTGAAGCTGAACCATTTGTTTCTCGAGAACACTCTGCTAAACCATGTGTTTCGAATGAATTTGAAGCTAAATCATGTGTTTCGCATGGATTTGAAGCTATCTCGTTTGCTTCACATGCTGTTGAAGCTAAATCATGTATATCACAAGTATTTCAATCTAAACCACTTGTTTCGCATGGATTCGAAGATCAGCCTTCCACTTCGCACTGATTTGAAGCTGAATCATTTCTTTCGCTTGAATGTGATACTAACACGTTTGTTTCCCAAGCAGTTGAAGCTAAATCGTGTGTATCACAAGTATTTGAAGCTGAATTATTTTTTTCCCAAGAATATTGTGCCAAACAATGTGTTGCGAATGAATTTGAAGCTAAACCATTTGTTCGCATGGATTCGAAGAAGAGACTTCTACTTCGCATTGATTTGAAGCGAAATCATGTCTTTCGCTTGTATTTGAAGCTTACTCGTTGGTTTCGCATGCAGTCGAAGCTAAATCATGTATATCACAAGTATTTGAATCTGAACCATTTGTTCCGCATGGATTTGAAGTTAAGCCTTCTACTTCGCATTGATTTGTAGTTAAATCATGTGTTTCGCTTGGATTTGAAGCTAACTCGTTTGTATCGCATGCAGTTGAAGTGAAATCATGTATATCACAAGTATTTGAATCTGAACCATTTGTTTCGCATGAATATCAAGCTAAACCATGTGCTTCGCATGAATTTGAAGCTAAATCATGTGTTTCGCATGGATTTGAAGCTAACACGTGTGTTTCGCATGCAGTTGAAGCTAAATCATGTATATCACAAGTATTTGGAGCTAAACTATTCGTTTCGCATGGATTTGAAACTAAGTCTTCTACTTCGCATTGATTTGTTGTTAAATCATCTGTTTCGGATAGATTTGAAGCTAAGCCTTCTACTTCGCATTGATTTGAAGCTAAATCATGTGTTTCGCTTGGATTTGAAGCTAACTTGTTTGTTTCGCATGGTGTTGAAGCTAAATGATGTATATCGCAAGTACTTGAAGCTAAACCATTTGTTTCGCATGGATTTGAAGCTATGCCTTCTACTTCGCATTGATTCGAAGCTGATTCATGTGTATCTCTTGAATTTAAAGCTAACACGATTGATTCACGTGCAGTTGAAGCTAAATCATGTATATCACAAGAATTTGAAGCTAAAACACTTGATTTGCATGGATTTGAATCTAAGTCTTCAACTTCGCATTGATTTGAAGCTGAATCATGTGTTACGGAAGGATTTGAAGCTCACTCGTTTGTGTCGCCTGCATTTGAAGCTATATCACTTATATCGCAAGTATATGAAGCTAAAGCATTTGTGTCGCATGGATTTGAAGCTATTACGTTTGTTTCGCATGCAGTTGAAGCTAAAACATGTTTATCACAAGTATCTGATTCTAAACCATTTGATTCGCATTGATTTGAAGCTAAGCCTTCTACGTCGCACTGATTTGAAGCTAAATCATGTGTTTCGCATGAATTTGAAGATAAGTCTTCTACTTCGCATGATTTGAAGCTAAATCATGTATATCACAAGTATTTGAAACTAAACCATTTGATTTGCTTGAATTTGAAGCTAAACCTTCTACTTCGCACTGATTTGAATCTAAATCATGTGCTTCGATTGGATTTGCATCTAACTCGTTTGTTTCGCCTGCATTCGAAGCTATATCACTTACTTTCGCACATATTTGAAGCTCAATCATACGTTTCGGATGGATTTGAAGCTAAGCCTTCTACTTCGGATTTATTTAAAGCTAAATCATGGGTTACGCATGGATTTGAAGATAACTCGTTTGTTTCGCACGCAGTTGAAGCTAAATCATGTATATCATAAGAATTTGAAGCTAAACCATTTGATTTGCATGGATTTGAATCTAAGACTTCAACTTCGCATTGATTTGAAGCTAAATCATGTGTTTCGCATGGATTTGAAGCTAACTCGTATGTTTCGCATGCAGTTGGAGCTATATCATGTATATCACAAGTATTTGAGGCTCAACCATTTGATTCTCATGGATTTGAAGCTAAGCCTTCTATTTCGCATTGAGTGTAAGCTAAATCATGTGTTTCGCATGGATTTGGAGCTAACTCGTTCGTTTCGCCTGCTTTTGAAGCTAAATCATGTATATCGGAAGTATTTGAAGCTAATCCACTTGTTTCGCATGGATTTGAAGCTATGCCTTCTACGTCATACTGATTTTAAGCTAAATCATGAGTTACGCATTAATTTGAAGATAACTCGTTCGTTTGTCTGTATTTGCAGTTATTTCATTTATATCGCAAGTATTTGAATCTAAATCATGTGTTTCGCACGGATTTGAAGCTAACTTGTTTGTTTCGCATGCTGTTGAAGCTAAATCATGTATATCACAAGTGTTTGAAGCGAAACCGTTTGATTCGCGTTGATTTGAAGCTGAATCATGTGTTTCGCTTGAATTTGAAGCTAACACGTATTTTTCACATGCAGTTGAAGCTAAATCATGTATAAAACAAGTTTTTGAAGCTAAACCATTCCTTTCGCATGGATTTGAAGCTAAGCCTTCTACTTCGCATTCATTTGAAGCTAAATCATGTGTTTCGCATGGATTTGAAGTTAACTCGTTTGTTTCGCCTGCGTTTGAAGCTAAATCATGCGTATCACAAGCTTTTGAAGCTAAACCGTTTGATTCGCATGGTTTTGAAGCTAAGCCTTCAACTTCGCATTGATTTGAAACTAAATCATGTGTTTCGCTTGGATTTGAAGCTAACTTGATTGTTTCGCATGCAGTTGAAGCTAAATCATGTATAAAACAAGTATTTGAAGCTAAACCATTCCTTTCGCATGGATTTGAAGCTAAGCCTTCTACTTCGCATTCATTTGATGCTAAATCATGTGTTTCGCATGGATTTGAAACTAACTCGTTTGTTTCGCATGCTGTTGAAACTAAATCATGTATATCACAAGTATTTGAGGCTATATCATTTGTTTCGCATGGATTCGAAGATAACCCTTCTACTTCGCATTCATTTGATGCTAAATCATGTGTTTCGCATGGATTTGAAGCTAACTCGTTTGTTTCGCATGCAGTTGAAGCTAAATCTTGTATATCACAAGTATTTGAAGCTAACTCGTTTTTTTCGCTTGCTGTTGAATGTAAATCATGTATATCATAAGTATTAGAAGCTAAACCATTTGTTTCGCATGGTTTCGAAGTTCAGCCTTCAACTTCGCATTGTTTTGATGCTAAATCATTTGTTTCGCATGGATTTGAATCTAACTCGTTTGTTTCGCATGCTGTTGAAGCTAAATCAAGTGTATCACAAGTATTTGAAGCTAAACCATTTGCTTCGCATTGATTCGTAGATCAGCTTTCTACTTCGCATTGATTTGATGCTAAATCATGTTTTTCGCATGGATTTGAAACTAACTCGTTTGTTTCGCATGCAGTTGAAGCTAAATCATGTATATCGCAAGTATTTGAAGCTAAACCATTTGTTTCGCATGGATTCGAAGATAACCCTTCTACTTCGCATTGATTTGAAGCTAAATCATGTGTTTCGCATGGATTTGGATCTAACTCGTTTATTTCGCAGGCTGTTGAAGCTAAATCATGTATATCACAAGTATATGAAGCTAATCCATTTGTTTCGCATGTATTCGAAGATAAGCCATCTACTTCGCATTGATTTGAAGCTAAATCATGTGTTTCGCATGGATTTGTATCTAACTCGTTTGTTTCGCATGCTGTTGAAGCTAAATCAAATGTATCACAAGTATTTGAAGCAAAACCATTTGCTTTGCATGGATTCGAAAATCAGCCTTCTACTTCGCATTGATTAGATGCTAAATCGTGTGTTTCGCATGGATTTGAAGCTAACTCGTTTCTTTCGCATGCAGTTGAAGCTAAATCATGTACATCACAAGTATTTGAAGCTAATCCATTTGTTTCGCATGGATTCGAAGATAATCCATCTACTTCGCATTGCTTTGAAGCTAAATCATGTGTTTCGATTGGATTTGAAGATAACTCGTTTGTTTCGCATGCTGTTAAAGCTAAATCATGTATATCACAAGTATTTGAAGATAAACCATTTGTTTCGCATGGATTCGAAGATAATCCATCTATTTCGCATTGATTTGAAGCTAAATCATGTGTTTCGCATGGATTTGAATCTAACTCGTTTGTTTCGCATGCTGTTGAAGCTAAATCATGTATATCACAAGTATTTGAAGCTATATCATATGTTTCGCATGTATTCGAAGATAACCCTTCTAATTCGCATTGATTTGAAGCTAAATCATGTGTTTCGCATGGATTTGGATCTAACTCGCTTATTTCGCAGGCTGTTGAATCTAAATCATGTATATCACAAGTATATGAAGCTAATCCATTTGTTTCGCATGTATTCGAAGATAAGCCATCTAATTCGCATTGATTTGAAGCTAAATCATGTGTTTCGCATGGATTTGAATCTAACTCGTTTGTTTCGCATGCTGTTGATGCTAAATCAAATGTATCACAAGTATTTGAAGCCAAACCATTTGCTTCGCATGGATTCGAAGATAATCCATCTACTTCGCATTAATTTGAAGCTAAATCATGTGTTTCGCTTGGATTTGAAGATAACTCGTTTGTTTCGCATGCAGTTGAAGCTAAATCTTGTATATCACAAGTATTTGAAGCTAACTCGTTTTTTTCGCTTGCTGTTGAATGTAAATCATGTATATCATAAGTATTAGAAGCTAAACCATTTGTTTCGCATGGTTTCGAAGTTCAGCCTTCAACTTCGCATTGTTTTGATGCTAAATCATTTGTTTCGCATGGATTTGAATCTAACTCGTTTGTTTCGCATGCTGTTGAAGCTAAATCAAGTGTATCACAAGTATTTGAAGCTAAACCATTTGCTTCGCATTGATTCGTAGATCAGCTTTCTACTTCGCATTGATTTGATGCTAAATCATGTGTTTCGCATGGATTTGAATCTAACTCGTTTGTTTCGCATGCTGTTGAAGCTAAATCATGTATATCACAAGTATTTGAAGCTATATCATATGTTTCGCATGTATTCGAAGATAACCCTTCTAATTCGCATTGATTTGAAGCTAAATCATGTGTTTCGCATGGATTTGGATCTAACTCGTTTATTTCGCAGGCTGTTGAAGCTAAATCATGTATATCACAAGTACATGAAGCTAATCCATTTGTTTCGCATGTATTCGAAGATAAGCCATCTAATTCGCATTGATTTGAAGCTAAATCATGTGTTTCGCATGGATTTGAATCTAACTCGTTTGTTTCGCATGCTGTTGAAGCTAAATCAAATGTATCACAAGTATTTGAAGCCAAACCATTTGCTTCGCATGGATTCGAAGATAATCCATCTACTTCGCATTAATTTGAAGCTAAATCATGTGTTTCGCTTGGATTTGAAGATAACTCGTTTGTTTCGCATTCTGTTGAAGCTAAATCATGTATATCACAAATATTTGAAGCTAAACCATTTGCTTCGCATGGATTCGTAGATCAGCCTTCTACTTCGCATTCATTTGATGCTAAATCATGTGTTTCGCATGGATTTGAAACTAACTCGTTTGTTTCGCATGCTGTTGAAACTAAATCATGTATATCACAAGTATTTGAGGCTATATCATTTGTTTCGCATGGATTCGAAGATAACCCTTCTACTTCATATTCATTTGATGCTAAATCATGTGTTTCGCATGGATTTGAAGCTAACTCGTTTGTTTCGCATGCAGTTGAAGCTGAATCATGTATATCACAAGTATTTGAAGCTAAACTATTCGTTTCGCATGGATTCGAAGATGAGCCATCCACTTCGCATGGATTTGAAGCTCAATCATGTGTTTCGCATGGACTTGAAGTTAACTCGTTTGTTTCGCATGCAGTTGAAGCTAAATCATGTATATCACAAGTATTTGCAGCTAAACCATTTGTTTCGCATGGATTCGAAGATAACCCTTCTATTTCGCATTGATTTGAAGCTAAATCATGTGTTTCGCATGGATTTGGATCTAACTCGTTTATTTCGCATGCTGTTGAAGCTAAATCATGTATATCACAAGTATATGAAGCTAATCCATTTGTTTCGCATGTATTCGAAGATAAGCCATCTACTTCGCATTGATTAGATGCTAAATCATGTGTTTCGCATGGATTTGAAGCTAAGCATTCTACTTCGCATTGTTTTGTAGATAAATCATGTGCTTCGCACGGATTTGAAGCTAACTCGTTTGTTTTGCCTGCATATGAAGCTATATCAATTATATTCGCAAGTATTTGAAGCTAAACCATTGGTTACGCATTGATTTGAAACTAAGCCTCCTACTCCGCATGTATTTGAAGCTAAATCATGTGTTTCGCATGGATTCGAAGCTAACTCGTTTGTTTCGCCTGCAGTTGAAGTTAAATCGTGTACATCACAATATTAGAAGCTAAACCATTTGATTCCCATGGAATTGAAGCTAAGCCTTCTACTTCGCATTGATTTGAAGCTAAACCATTTGCTTCGCATGGATTCGAAGATCAGCCTCCTACTTCGCATTGATTTGAAGCAAAATCATGTGTTTCGCTCGGATTTGAATGTAACTCGTTTGTTTCGCATGCAGTTGAAGCTAAATCATGTTTATCACAAATATCTGAATCTTAACCATCTGTTTCGCATGAATATTAAGCTAAACCATGTGTTTCGCATGAATTTGAAGCTAAATCATTTGTTTCGCATGGATTTGATGCTATGACTTCTACATCGCATTGATTTGAAGCTAAATCATGTGTTTCGCATGGATCTGAAGCTAACTCGTTTGTTTCGCTTGCAGTTGAAGCTAAATCATGTTCATCACAAGTATTTGAAGCTGAACCATCTGCTTCGCATGCAGTTGAAGCTAAATCATGTATAAAACAAGTGTTTGGACCTAAACCATTTGTTTCGCATGGATTTGAAGCAAAGCCTTCAACTTCGCGTTGACGTGATGCTAAATTATGTTTCTCGCTTGGATTTGAAGCTAACACGTTCGGTTCGCATGCTGTTGAAGCTAAATCATGTATATCACAAGTATTTGAAACTAAATAATCTGTTTCGTGTGGATTCGAAGATCAGCCTTCTACTTCGCATTGTGTTGAATCCAAATCATGTGTTTCGCTTGGATTTGAAGCTAAGCCTTCTACTTCCAATTGATTTGAAGCTAACCATATGTTTCTCATGTATTTGAAGCTAAGACTTCTACTTCGCATTGATTTGAATCTAAATCATGTGTTTCGCTTGGATCTAAAGCTAACTCGTTTGTTTCGCATGCAGTTGAAGCTAAATCATGTATATGACAAGTATTTGAAGCTAAACCACTTTTTTCGCATGGATTCCAAGATAAGCCTTCTACTTCGCATTGATTTGAAGCTAAATCATGTCTATCGCTAGGATTTGAAGCTAACTCTTTTGTTTCGCATACTGTTGAAGCTAAATCATGTATAACACAAGTATTTGAGCCTGTGCCATTTGTTTCGCATGGATTCGAAGATCAGCCCCCTAATACGCATTGATTTGAAGGTAAATCATGTCTTTTGCATGGATTTAAAGCTAACTCGTCTGTTTCACCTGCATTTGAAGCTATATCAGAGATATTCGCAAGTATTTGAAGCTAAATCATTCGTTTCGCTGGATTTGAAGCTAAGCGTTCTACTTCGCGTTGATTTGAATCTGCATCATGTGTTTCGCTTGGATTTGAAGCTAATTCGTTGGTTTTGCATGCAGTTGAAGCAAAATCATGTATATCACGAGTATTTGAAGCTGAAACATTCGTTTCGCATGGATTCGAAGATCAGCCTTCTACTTCGCATTCATTTGAAGCTAAATCATGTGTTTCGCATGGATTTGATGCTGACTCGTTTGTTTCGCCTGCATTTGAAGCTATATCATGTATATCACAAGTATTTGAATCTGAAACATTTGATTCCCATGAATAGTACGCTAAACCATGTCTTTCGAATGAATTTGAAGCTAAATCATGTGTTTTGAATGGATTTGAAGCTATCTCGTTTGTTTCTCTTGCTGTTGAATGTAAATCATGTATATCACAAGTGTTTGAAGCTAAACCATTTGTTTCGCATGGATTCGAAGGTAAGCCTTCTACTTCGCATTGATTTGAAACTCAATCATGTGTTTCGCTTGGATCTAAAGCTAACTCGTTTGTTTCGCATGCAGTTGAAACTAAATCATGTATAACACAAGTATTTGAAGCTAAACCATTTGTTTCGCACTGATTTGAAGCGGAATCGTGTGTTTCGCTAGTATTTGAAACTAACTCCTTAGTTTCGCATGCAGTTGAAGCTAAATCATGTATATCACAAGTGTTTGAAGCTAACCCGTTTGATTCGCATGGATTTGATGATAAGCCTTCTACTTCGCATTGATTTGAAGCTAAATCATGTGGTTCGCTTGGATTTGAAGCTAACTCGTTTGTTTCGCATGCTGTTGAAGCTCAATCAAGTGTATCACAAGTATTTGAAGCTAAACCACTTGTTTCGCATGGATTCGACGATCAGCCATCGGCTTCGCATTGATTTTAAGCTACATCATGAGTTTCGAATGGATTTGAAGCTAAATCATGTGTTTTGAATGGATTTGAAGTTAACTCGTTTGCTCCCCAAGCAGTTGAAGCTAAATCATGTATATCATAAGTAATTGAAGCTAAAGAACTTGATCCGCATGGATTTCAAACTAAGCCTTCTACTTCGCATTGATTTGATTGTAAATCATGTCTTTTGCATGGATTTAAAGCTAACTCGTTTGTTTCGCCTGCATTTGAAGCTAAATCATGTATATCACAAGTATTTGAATTTAAACCATTTGTTTCGCATGGATTCGAAGATAAGCCTTCTACTTCGCATTGAATTGAAGCTAAATCATGTGTTTCACATGGATTCGAAGTTCAGCCTTCTATTTCGCATTGATTTGAAGCTAAATCATGTGTTTCACATGGATTTGTACAAACTCGTTTGTTTCGCATGGATTTGAAACTAAGCCTTCAAGTTCGCGTTGATTTGATGCTAAATCATGTGTTTCGCATGGATTTGAAGCTAACTCGTTTGTTTCGCCTGCATTTGAAGCTAAATCATGTATGTGACAAGTATTTGAAGCTAAACGATTTGTTTCGCATGGATTCGAAGATCAGACTTCTGCTTCGCATTGATTTGAAGCTAAATGTGTTTCGCATGGATTTGAAGCTTACTCGTTCGTTTCGCCTGCATTTGAAGCAAAAACATGTATATCACAAGTATTTGGTGCGAAACCAATTGATTCGAATGCAGTTGAAGCTAAATCATGTTCATCACAAGTATTTGAAGCTGAACCATCTGCTTCGCATGCAGTTGAAGCTAAATCATGTATAAAACAAGTGTTTGGACCTAAACCATTTGTTTCGCATGGATTTGAAGCAAAGCCTTCAACTTCGCGTTGACGTGATGCTAAATTATGTTTCTCGCTTGGATTTGAAGCTAACACGTTCGGTTCGCATGCTGTTGAAGCTAAATCATGTATATCACAAGTATCTGAAACTAAATAATCTGTTTCGTGTGGATTCGAAGATCAGCCTTCTACTTCGCATTGTGTTGAATCCAAATCATGTGTTTCGCTTGGATTTGAAGCTAAGCCTTCTACTTCCAATTGATTTGAAGCTAACCATATGTTTCTCATGTATTTGAAGCTAAGACTTCTACTTCGCATTGATTTGAATCTAAATCATGTGTTTCGCTTGGATCTAAAGCTAACTCGTTTGTTTCGCATGCAGTTGAAGCTAAATCATGTATATGACAAGTATTTGAAGCTAAACCACTTTTTTCGCATGGATTCCAAGATAAGCCTTCTACTTCGCATTGATTTGAAGCTAAATCATGTCTATCGCTAGGATTTGAAGCTAACTCTTTTGTTTCGCATACTGTTGAAGCTAAATCATGTATAACACAAGTATTTGAGCCTGTGCCATTTGTTTCGCATGGATTCGAAGATCAGCCCCCTAATACGCATTGATTTGAAGGTAAATCATGTCTTTTGCATGGATTTAAAGCTAACTCGTCTGTTTCACCTGCATTTGAAGCTATATCAGAGATATTCGCAAGTATTTGAAGCTAAATCATTCGTTTCGCTGGATTTGAAGCTAAGCGTTCTACTTCGCATTGATTTGAATCTGCATCATGTGTTTCGCTTGGATTTGAAGCTAATTCGTTGGTTTTGCATGCAGTTGAAGCAAAATCATGTATATCACGAGTATTTGAAGCTGAAACATTCGTTTCGCATGGATTCGAAGATCAGCCTTCTACTTCGCATTCATTTGAAGCTAAATCATGTGTTTCGCATGGATTTGATGCTGACTCGTTTGTTTCGCCTGCATTTGAAGCTATATCATGTATATCACAAGTATTTGAATCTGAAACATTTGATTCCCATGAATAGTACGCTAAACCATGTCTTTCGAATGAATTTGAAGCTAAATCATGTGTTTTGAATGGATTTGAAGCTATCTCGTTTGTTTCTCTTGCTGTTGAATGTAAATCATGTATATCACAAGTGTTTGAAGCTAAACCATTTGTTTCGCATGGATTCGAAGGTAAGCCTTCTACTTCGCATTGATTTGAAACTCAATCATGTGTTTCGCTTGGATCTAAAGCTAACTCGTTTGTTTCGCATGCAGTTGAAACTAAATCATGTATAACACAAGTATTTGAAGCTAAACCATTTGTTTCGCACTGATTTGAAGCGGAATCATGTGTTTCGCTAGTATTTGAAACTAACTCCTTAGTTTCGCATGCAGTTGAAGCTAAATCATGTATATCACAAGTGTTTGAAGCTAACCCGTTTGATTCGCATGGATTTGATGATAAGCCTTCTACTTCGCATTGATTTGAAGCTAAATCATGTGGTTCGCTTGGATTTGAAGCTAACTCGTTTGTTTCGCATGCTGTTGAAGCTCAATCAAGTGTATCACAAGTATTTGAAGCTAAACCACTTGTTTCGCATGGATTCGACGATCAGCCATCGGCTTCGCATTGATTTTAATCTACATCATGAGTTTCGAATGGATTTGAAGCTAAATCATGTGTTTTGAATGGATTTGAAGTTAACTCGTTTGCTCCCCAAGCAGTTGAAGCTAAATCATGTATATCATAAGTAATTGAAGCTAAAGAACTTGATCCGCATAGATTTTAAGCTAAGACTTCTACTTCGCATTGATTCGAAGATAAATCATGTGTTTCGCTGGATTTGAAGCTAACTCTTTTGTTTCCCACGCAGTTGAAGCTAAATCATGTATATCACAAGTATTTGAAGCTAAACCACTTGATTCGCACGGATTTGAAGCTAAGCCTTCTACTTCGCATTGATTTCAGGATAAATCACGTGTTTCGCTTGGATTTGAAGCTAACTAGTTTTTATCGCATGCTGTTGAAGCTAACACAAGTGTATCACAAGTATTTGAAGCTAAACCATTTGCTTCGCAAGGATTCAAAGATCAGCCTTCTACTTCGCATTGATTTGATGCTAAATCATGTGTTTCGCATGGATTTGAAGCTAACTCGTTTGTTTCGCATGCTGTTGAAGCTCAATCACGTGTATCACAAGTATTTGAAGCTAAACCACTTGTTTCGCATGGATTCGACGATCAGCCATCGGCTTCGCATTGATTTTAAGCTACATCATGAGTTTCGAATGGATTTGAAGCTAAATCATGTGTTTTGAATGGATTTGAAGTTAACTCGTTTGCTCCCCAAGCAGTTGAAGCTAAATCATGTATATCATAAGTAGTTGAAGCTAAAGAACTTGATCCGCATGGATTTCAAACTAAGCCTTCTACTTCGCATTGATTTGATTGTAAATCATGTCTTTTGCATGGATTTAAAGCTAACTCGTTTGTTTCGCCTGCATTTGAAGCTAAATCATGTATATCACAAGTATTTGAATTTAAACCATTTGTTTCGCATGGATTCGAAGATAAGCCTTCTACTTCGCATTGAATTGAAGCTAAATCATGTGTTTCACATGGATTCGAAGTTCAGCCTTCTATTTCGCATTGATTTGAAGCTAAATCATGTGTTTCACATGGATTTGTACAAACTCGTTTGTTTCGCATGGATTTGAAACTAAGCCTTCAAGTTCGCGTTGATTTGATGCTAAATCATGTGTTTCGCATGGATTTGAAGCTGACTCGTTTGTTTCGCCTGCATTTGAAGCTATATCATGTATATCACAAGTATTTGAATCTGAACCATTTGATTCCCATGAATAGTACGCTAAACCATGTTTTTCGAATGAATTTGAAGCTAAATCATGTCTTTTGCATGGATTTAAAGCTGACTCGTTTGTTTCGCCTGCATTTGAAGCTAAATCATGTATATCACAAGTATTTGAATTTAAACCATTTGTTTCGCATGGATTCGAAGATAAGCCTTCTACTTCGCATTGAATTGAAGCTAAATCATGTGTTTCACATGGGTTCGAAGTTCAGCCTTCTATTTCGCATTGATTTGAAGCTAAATCATGTGTTTCACATGGATTTGAAGCAAACTCGTTTGTTTCGCATGGATTTGAAACTAAGCCTTCAACTTCGCGTTGACTTGATGCTAAATCATGTGTTTCGCATGGATTTGAAGCTGACTCGTTTGTTTCGCCTGCATTTGAAGCTATATCATGTATATCACAAGTATTTGAATCTGAACCATTTGATTCCCTTGAATAGTACGCTAAACCATGTCTTTCGAATGAATTTGAAGCTAAATCATGTGTTTTGAATGGATTTGAAGCTAACTCGTTTGTTTCGCAAGCATTTGAAGCTAAATCATCTATATCACATATAATTGAAGCTAAACCATTTGTTTCGCATGGATTCGAAGATAAGCCTTCTACTTCGCATTGATTTGAATGTAAATCAAGTCTTTTGCATGGATTTAAAGCTAACTCGTTTGTTTCGCCTGCATTTGAAGCTATATAACTTATATTCACAAGTTTGTGAAGCTAAATCATTCATTCCGCATGGATTTGAAACTAAGCCATCAACATCGCGTTGACTTGATGCTAAATCATGTTCTTCGCTTGGATTTGAAGCTAGCTCGTTTGTTCCGCATGCAGTTGTAGCTAAATCATATATATCGCAAGTATTTGAAGCTAAACCATACGTTTCGCATGGATTCGAAGATAATCCATGTACTTCGCATTGATTTGAAACTAAATCGTGTGTTTCGCTTGGATTTGAAGCTAACTCGTTCGTTTCGCATGCAGTAGAAGCTAAATCATGTATAACACAGGTATTTGAAGCTGAACCATTTGTTTCGCATGGATTTGAAGATCAGCCTTCTACTTCGCATTCATTTGAAGCTAAATCATGTGTTTCGCATGGATTTGATGCTGACTCGTTTGTTTCGCCTGCATTTGAAGCTATATCATGTATATCACAAGTATTTGAATCTGAACCATTTGATTCCCATGAATAGTACGCTAAACCATGTCTTTCGAATGAATTTGAAGCTAAATCATGTGTTTTGAATGGATTTGAAGCTAACTCGTTTGTTTCGCAAGCATTTGAAGCTAAATCATCTATATCACATATAATTGAAGCTAAACCATTTGTTTCGCATGGATTCGAAGATAAGCCTTCTACTCCGCATTGATTTGAAGCTAAATCATGTCTATCGCTAGGATTTGAAGCTAACTCTTTTGTTTCGCATACTGTTGAAGCTAAATCATGTATAACACAAGTATTTGAGCCTGAGCCATTTGTTTCGCATGGATTCGAAGATCAGCCCCCTAATACGCATTGATTTGAAGGTAAATCATGTCTTTTGCATGGATTTAAAGCTAACTCGTCTGTTTCACCTGCATTTGAAGCTATATCAGAGATATTCGCAAGTATTTGAAGCTAAATCATTCGTTTCGCTGGATTTGAAGCTAAGCGTTCTACTTCGCATTGATTTGAATCTGCATCATGTGTTTCGCTTGGATTTGAAGCTAACTCGTTGGTTTTACATACAGTTGAAGCAAAATCACGCATGTCACAAGTATTTGAAGCTAAACCATTTGATTCGCATGGATTCGAAGATCAGCTTTCTACATCGCATTGATTTGAAGCTAAATCATGAGTTTCGCATGCATTTGAAGCTAAATCATGTGTTTTGAATGGATTTGAAGTTAACTCGTTTGTTTCGCCTGCATTTGAAGCTATATCAGCGATATTCGCAAGTATTTGAAGCTAAATGATTCGTTTCGCTGGATTTGAAGCTAAGCCTTCTACTTCGCATTGATTTGATTCTAAATCATGTGTTTCGCTTGGATTTGAAGCTAACTCGTTTGTTTCGCATGCATTTGATGCTAAATCATGTATATCACATATAATTGAAGCAGAACCATCTGTTTCGTGTGGATTCGAAGGGAAGCCTTCTACTTCGCATTGAATTGAAGCTAAATAATGTGTTTCTCATGGATTTGAAGCTGACTCGTTTGTTTCGCCTGCATTTGAAGCTATATCATGTATATCACAAGTATTTGAAGCTAAATGATTCTTTTCGCTGGATTTGAAGCTAAGCCTTCTACTTCGCATTGATTTGAAGGTAAATCATGAGTTTCGCTTGGATTAGAAGCTAAATCATGTGTTTTGAATGGATTTGAAGTTAACTGTTTGCTCCCCAAGCAGTTGAAGCTAAATCATGTATATCATAAGTATTTGAAGCTAAAGAACTTGATCCGCATGGATTTCAAACTAAGCCTTCTACTTCGCATTGATTTGAATGTAAATCATGTCTTTTGCATGGATTTAAAGCTGACTCGTTTGTTTCGCCTGCATTTGAAGCTAAATCATGTATATCACAAGTATTTGTATTTAAACCATTTGTTTCGCATGGATTCGAAGATAAGCCTCCTACTTCGCATTGAATTGAAGCTAAATCATGTGTTTCACATGGGTTCGAAGTTCAGCCTTCTATTTCGCATTGATTTGAAGCTAAATCATGTGTTTCACATGGATTTGAAGCAAACTCGTTTGTTTCGCATGGATTTGAAACTAAGCCTTCAACTTCGCATTGACTTGATGCTAAATCATGTGTTTTGCATGCATTTGAAGCTGACTCGTTTGTTTCGCCTGCATTTGAAGCTATATCATGTATATCACAAGTATTTGAATATGAACCATTTGATTCCCATGAATAGTACGATAAACCATGTTTTTCGAATGAATTTGAAGCTAAATGATGTGTTGTGAATGGATTTGAAACTAACTCGTTTGTTTCGCATGCATTTGAAGCTAAATCATATACATCACATATAATTGAAGCTAAACCATTTGTTTCGCATGGATTGGAAATAAGCCTTCTACTTCGCATTGATTTGAATGTAAATCATGTCTTTTGCATGGATTTAAAGCTAACTCGTTTGTTTCGCCTGCATTTGAAGCTAAATCATGTATATCACAAGTATTTGTATTTAAACCATTTGTTTCGCATGGATTCGAAGATAAGCCTCCTACTTCGCATTGAATTGAAGCTAAATCATGTGTTTCACATGGGTTCGAAGTTCAGCCTTCTATTTCGCATTGATTTGAAGCTAAATCATGTCTATCGCTAGGATTTGAAGCTAACTCTTTTGTTTCGCATACTGTTGAAGCTAAATCATGTATAACACAAGTATTTGAGCCTGAGCCATTTGTTTCGCATGGATTCGAAGATCAGCCCCCTAATACGCATTGATTTGAAGGTAAATCATGTCTTTTGCATGGATTTAAAGCTAACTCGTCTGTTTCACCTGCATTTGAAGCTATATCAGAGATATTCGCAAGTATTTGAAGCTAAATCATTCGTTTCGCTGGATTTGAAGCTAAGCGTTCTACTTCGCATTGATTTGAATCTGCATCATGTGTTTCGCTTGGATTTGAAGCTAACTCGTTGGTTTTACATACAGTTGAAGCAAAATCACGCATGTCACAAGTATTTGAAGCTAAACCATTTGATTCGCATGGATTCGAAGATCAGCTTTCTACATCGCATTGATTTGAAGCTAAATCATGAGTTTCGCATGGATTTGAAGCTAAATCATGTGTTTTGAATGGATTTGAAGTTAACTCGTTTGTTTCGCCTGCATTTGAAGCTATATCAGCGATATTCGCAAGTATTTGAAGCTAAATGATTCGTTTCGCTGGATTTGAAGCTAAGCCTTCTACTTCGCATTGATTTGATTCTAAATCATGTGTTTCGCTTGGATTTGAAGCTAACTCGTTTGTTTCGCATGCATTTGATGCTAAATCATGTATATCACATATAATTGAAGCAGAACCATCTGTTTCGTGTGGATTCGAAGGGAAGCCTTCTACTTCGCATTGAATTGAAGCTAAATAATGTGTTTCTCATGGATTTGAAGCTGACTCGTTTGTTTCGCCTGCATTTGAAGCTATATCATGTATATCACAAGTATTTGAAGCTAAATGATTCTTTTCGCTGGATTTGAAGCTAAGCCTTCTACTTCGCATTGATTTGAAGGTAAATCATGAGTTTCGCATGGATTAGAAGCTAAATCATGTGTTTTGAATGGATTTGAAGTTAACTGTTTGCTCCCCAAGCAGTTGAAGCTAAATCATGTATATCATAAGTATTTGAAGCTAAAGAACTTGATCCGCATGGATTTCAAACTAAGCCTTCTACTTCGCATTGATTTGAATGTAAATCATGTCTTTTGCATGGATTTAAAGCTGACTCGTTTGTTTCGCCTGCATTTGAAGCTAAATCATGTATATCACAAGTATTTGTATTTAAACCATTTGTTTCGCATGGATTCGAAGATAAGCCTCCTACTTCGCATTGAATTGAAGCTAAATCATGTGTTTCACATGGGTTCGAAGTTCAGCCTTCTATTTCGCATTGATTTGAAGCTAAATCATGTGTTTCACATGGATTTGAAGCAAACTCGTTTGTTTCGCATGGATTTGAAACTAAGCCTTCAACTTCGCATTGACTTGATGCTAAATCATGTGTTTTGCATGCATTTGAAGCTGACTCGTTTGTTTCGCCTGCATTTGAAGCTATATCATGTATATCACAAGTATTTGAATATGAACCATTTGATTCCCATGAATAGTACGATAAACCATGTTTTTCGAATGAATTTGAAGCTAAATGATGTGTTGTGAATGGATTTGAAACTAACTCGTTTGTTTCGCATGCATTTGAAGCTAAATCATATACATCACATATAATTGAAGCTAAACCATTTGTTTCGCATGGATTGGAAATAAGCCTTCTACTTCGCATTGATTTGAATGTAAATCATGTCTTTTGCATGGATTTAAAGCTAACTCGTTTGTTTCGCCTGCATTTCAAGCAAAATCATGTATATCACAAGTATTTGAATTTAAACCATTTGTTTCGCATGGATTCGAAGATAAGCCTTCTACTTCGCATTGATATGAAGCCAAATCATGTCTATTGCTAGGATTTGAAGCTAACTCGCTTGTTTCGCATACTGTTGAAGCTAAATCATGTATAACACAAATATTTGAGCCTGAGCCATTTGTTTCGCATGGATTCGAAGGTAAGTCTTCTACTTCGCATTGATTTGATACTAAATCATGTGTTTCGCATGGATTTGAAGCTTTCTCGTTTGTTTCGCATGCAGTTGAATCTAAATCATGTATATCACAAGTATTTGAAGTTAAACCATTTGTTTCCCATGGTTTTGAAGCTAAGCTTTCTACTTCGCATTGATTTGAAGATAAATCATGTGTTCCGCATGGATTTGAAGCTACCTCGTTTGTTTCGCATGCTGTTGAAGCTAAATCATGCATATCACAAGTATTTGAAGCTAAACCATTTGTTTCCCATTTATTCGAAGCTAAGCCTTCTACTTCGCATTGATTTGTGGCTATATCATGTGCTTCGCTTGGTTTTGAAGCTAACTCGTTTTTTTCGCATGCAGTTGTAGCTAAATCATGTATATCACAATTATTTGAAGCTATTTCATACGTTTCGCATGGATTCCAAGATAACCCTTCTAATTCGCATTGATTTGAATATAAATCATGTGTTTCGCATGGATTTGAAGCTAACTCGTTTGTTTCGCATGCAGTTGAAGCTGAATCATGTATATCACAAGTATTTGAAGCTAAACCATTTGCTTTTCATGGATTCGAAGATCAGTCTTCTACTTCGCATTGATTTTAATCTAAATCATGTCTTTCGCATGGATTTAAAGCTAACACGTTTGTTTCGCATGCAGTTGAAGCTGAATCATGTATATCACAAGTATTTGAAGCTAAACTATTCGATTCGCATGGATTCGAAGGTAAGCTTTCCACTTCGCATTGATTTGATGCTAAATCATGTGTTTCGCATGGATTTGAAGCTAACTCGTTTGTTTCGCATGCTGTTGAAGCTAAATCATGCATATCACAAGTATTTGAAGCTAAACCATTTGGTTCGCTTTTATTCGAAGCTAAGCCATCTACTTCGCATTGATTTGAGGCTAAATCATGTGTTTCGCTTGGTTTTGAAGCTAACTCGTTTTTTTCGCATGCAGTTGTAGCTAAATCATGTATATCACAAGTATTTGAAGCTAAACCATTTGTTTCGCATGGATTCGAAGATAAGCCTTCTATTTCGCATTGATTTTAATCTAAATCATGTGTTTCGCATGGATTTGAAGCTAACTCGTTTGTTTCGCATGCTGTTGAAGCTAAATCATGT
The DNA here is from genome assembly GCF_051020955.1 of Megalopta genalis. Lineage (NCBI taxonomy): Eukaryota > Metazoa > Arthropoda > Insecta > Hymenoptera > Halictidae > Megalopta > Megalopta genalis. Next base: position 59,427 of record NW_027476288.1, read on the forward strand.
ATATCACAAGTATTTGAAGCTATATCATACGTTTCGCATGGATTCCAAGATAACCCTTCTAATTCGCATTGATTTGAATCTAAATCATGTGTTTCGCAAGGATTTGAAGCTAACTCGTTTGTTTCGGATGCTGTTGAAGCTAAATCATGTATATCACAAGTATTTGAAGCTATATCAATTGTTTCGCATGGATTCGAAGATAACCCTTCTAATTCGCATTGATTTGAGGCTAAATCATGTGTTTCGCTTGGATTTGAAGCTAACTCGTTTTTTTCGCTAGTAGTTGAAGCTAAATCATGCATATCACAAGTATTTGAAGCTAAACCATTTGGTTCGCTTTTATTCGAAGCTAAGCCATCTACTTCGCATTGATTTGAGGCTAAATCATGTGTTTCGCTTGGTTTTGAAGCTAACTCGTTTTTTTCGCATGCAGCTGTATCTAAATCATGTATATCACAAGTATTTGAAGCTAAACCATTTGTTTCGCATGGATTCGAAGATCAGCCTTCTACTTCGCATTGATTTGATGCTAAATCATGTGTTTCGCATGGATTTCATGCTAACTCGACTGTTTCGCATGCTGTTGAAGCTAAATCATGTATATCACAAGTATTTGAAGCTATATCATTTGTTTCGCATGGATTCGAAGATAACCCTTCTAATTCGCATTGATTTGAGGCTAAATCATGTGTTTCGCTTGTATTTGAAGCTAACTCGTTTTTTTCGCTAGTAGTTGAAGCTAAATCATGCATATCACAAGTATTTGAAGCTATATCATTTGTTTCGCATGGATTCGAAGATAACCCTTCTAATTCGCATTGATTTGAGGCTAAATCATGTGTTTCGCTTGTATTTGAAGCTAACTCGTTTTTTTCGCTAGTAGTTGAAGCTAAATCATGCATATCACAAGTATTTGAAGCTAAACCATTTGGATCGCTTTTATTCGAAGCTAAGCCATCTACTTCGCATTGATTTGAGGCTAAATCATGTGTTTCGCTTGGTTTTGAAGCTAACTCGTTTTTTTCGCATGCAGTTGTACCTAAATCATGTATATCACAAGTATTTGAAGCTAAACCATTTGTTTCGCATGGATTCGAAGATAAGCCTTCTACTTCGCATTGATTTTAATCTAAATCATGTGTTTCGCATGGATTTGAAGCTAACTCGTTTGTTTCGCATGCAGTTGAAGCTGAATCATGTATATCACAAGTATTTGAAGCTAAACTATTCGATTCGCATGGATTCGAAGATAAGCTTTCCACTTCGCATTGATTTGATGCTAAATCATGTGTTTCGCATGGATTTGAAGCTAACTCGTTTGTTTCGCATGCTGTTGAAGCTAAATCATGTATATCACAAGTATTTGAAGCTATATCATACGTTTCGCATGGATTCCAAGATAACCCTTCTAATTCGCATTGATTTGAATCTAAATCATGTGTTTCGCATGGATTTGAAGCTAACTCGTTTGTTTCGCATGCTGTTGAATATAAATCATGTATGTCACAAGTATTTGAAGCTAAACCATTTGTTACGCATGGATTCGAAGATCAGCCTTCTACTTAGCATTGATTTGATGCTAAATCATGTGTTTCGCATGGATTTGAAGCTAACTCGTTTGTTTCGCATGCTGTTGAAGCTAAATCATGTATATCACAAGTATTTGAAGCTAAACTATTTGTATCGGATGGGATCGAAGATAAGCCTCCTACTTCGCATTGATTTGAAGCTAAATCATGTGTTTCGCATGGATTTGAAGCTAACTCGTTTGTATCGCATGCTGTTGAAGCTAAATCATATATATCACAAGTATTTGAAGCTAAACCATTTGTTTCGCATTTATTCGAAGCTAAGCCTTCTACTTCGCATTGATTTGAGGCTAAATCATGTGTCTCGCTTGGTTTTGAAGCTAACTCGTTTTTTTCGCATGCAGTTGTAGCTAAATCATGTATATCACAAGTATTTGAAGCTAAACTATTCGATTCGCATGGATTCGAAGATAAGCTTTCCACTTCGCATTGATTTGATGCTAAATCATGTGTTTCGCATGGATTTGAAGCTAACTCGTTTGTTTCGCATGCTGTTGAAGCTAAATCATGTATATCACAAGTATTTGAAGCTATATCATACGTTTCGCATGGATTCCAAGATAACCCTTCTAATTCGCATTGATTTGAGGCTAAATCATGTGTTTCGCTTGGTTTTGAAGCTAACTCGTTTGTTTCGCATGCTGTTGAAGCTAAATCATGTAATCTCAAGTATTTGCAGCTAAACCATTTGTTACGCATGGATTCGAAGCTAAGCCTTCTACTTCGCATTGATTTGAGGCTAAATCATGTGTTTCGCTTGGTTTTGAAGCTAACTCGTTTTTTTCGCATGCAGTTGTATCTAAATCACGTATATCACAAGTATTTGAAGCCAAACCATTTGTTTCGCATGGATTCGAAGATAAGCCTTCTACTTCGCATTGATTTTAATCTAAATCATGTGTTTCGCATGGATTTGAAGCCAACTCGTTTGTTTCGCATGCAGTTGAAGCTGAATCATGTATATCACAAGTATTTGAAGCTAAACTATTCGTTTCGCATGGATTCGAAGATAAGCCTTCCACTTCGCATTGATTTGAAGATAAATCATGTGTTTCGCTTGGATTTGAATATAACTCATTTGTTTCGCATGCTGTTGAAGCTAACTCAACTGTATCAAAAGTATTTGAAGCTAAACCATTTGCTTCGCATGGATTTGAAGATCAGCCATCTACTTCGCATTGATTTGAAGCTAAATCATGTGTTCCGCATGGATTTTAAGCTAACTCGTTTGTTTCGCATGCAGTTGAAGCTAAATCATGTATATCACAAGTATTTGAAGTTAAACCATTTGATTCCCATGGTTTTGAATCTAAGCTTTCTACTTCGCATTGATTTGAAGATAAATCATGTGTTTCGCTTGGATTTGAAGATAACTCATTTGTTCGCATGCTGTTAAAGCTAAATCATGTATATCACAAGTATTTGAAGCTAAACCATTTGCTTCGCATGGAGTCGAAGATCAGCCTTCTACTTCGCATTGATTTGATGCTAAATCATGTGTTTCGCATGGTTTTGAAGCTAACTCGTTTGTTTCGCATGCTGTTGAAGCTAAATCATGTATATCACAAGTATTTGAAGCCATATCATACGTTTCGCATGGATTCCAAGATAACCCTCCTAATGCGCACAGATTTGAAGATAAATCATGTGTTTCGCTTGGATTTGAATATAACTCATTTGTTTCGCATGCTGTTGAAGCTAAATCATGTATATCACAAGTATTTGAAGCTAAACCATTTGCTTCGCATGGATTCGAAGATCAGCCTTCTACTTCGCATTGATTTGGTGCTAAATCATGTGTTTCGCATGGATTTCATGCTAACTCGTCTGTTTCGCATGCTGTTGAAGCTAAATCATGTATATCACAAGTATTTGAAGCTAAACTATTTGTATCGGATGGGATCGAAGATAAGCCTCCTACTTCGCATTGATTTGAAGCTAAATCATGTGTTTCGCATGGATTTGAAGCTAACTCGATTGTATCGCATGCTGTTGAAGCTAAATCATATATATCACAAGTATTTCAAGCTAAACCATTTGTTTCGCATTTATTCGAAGCTAAGCCTTCTACTTCGCATTGATTTGAGGCTAAATCATGTGTTTCGCTTGATTTTGAAGCTAACTCGTTTTTTTCGCATGCAGTTGTAGCTAAATCATGTATATCACAAGTATTTGAAGCTAAACCATTTGCTTCGCATGGATTCGAAGATCAGCCTTCTACTTCGCATTGATTTTAATCTAAATCATGTGTTTCGCATGGATTTGAAGCTAACTCGTTTGTTTCGCATGCTGTTGAAGCTAAATCATGTAATCACAAGTATTTGCAGCTAAACCATTTGTTACGCATGGATTCGAAGATCAGCCTTCTACTTCGCATTGATTTGAAGCTAAATCATGTGTTTCCTATGGATTTGAATCTAACTCGTTTATTTCGCATGCTGTTGAAGCTAAATCATGTATATCACAAGTATAACAAGCTAATCCGTTTGTTTCGCATGGATTCGAAGATAAGCCTTCTACTTCGCATTGATTTGAAGCTAAATCAAGTGTTTCGCATGGATCTGAATCTAACTCGTTTGTTTCGGATGCTGTTGAAGCTAAATCATGTATATCACAAGTATTTGAAGCTATATCATTTGTTTCGCATGGATTTGAAGATTACCCTTCTAATTCGCATTGATTTGAGGCTAAATCATGAGTTTCGCTTGGATTTGAAGCTAACTCGTTTGTTTCGCATGCAGTTGAAGCTGAATCATGTATATCACAAGTATTTGAAGCTAAACCATTTGTTTCGCATGGATTCGAAGATAAGCCTTCTACTTCGCATTGATTTTAATCTAAATCATGTGTTTCGCATGGATTTGAAGCTAACTCGTTTGTTTCGCATGCAGTTGAAGCTGAATCATGTATATCACAAGTATTTGAAGCTAAACCATTTGTTTCGCATGGATTCGAAGATAAGCCTTCTACTTCGCATTGATTTTAATCTAAATCATGTGTTTCGCATGGATTTGAAGATAACTCGTTTGTTTCGCATGCAGTTGAAGCTGAATCATGTATATCACAAGTATTTGAAGCTAAACTATTCGTTTCGCATGGATTCGAAGATAAGCCTTCCACTTCGCATTGATTTGAAGATAAATCATGTGTTTCGCTTGGATTTGAATATAACTCATTTGTTTCGCATGCTGTTGAAGCTAACTCAACTGTATCAAAAGTATTTGAAGCTAAACCATTTGCTTCGCATGGATTTGAAGATCAGCCATCTACTTCGCATTGATTTGAAGCTAAATCATGTGTTCCGCATGGATTTTAAGCTAACTCGTTTGTTTCGCATGCAGTTGAAGCTAAATCATGTATATCACAAGTATTTGAAGTTAAACCATTTGATTCCCATGGTTTTGAATCTAAGCTTTCTACTTCGCATTGATTTGAAGATAAATCATGTGTTTCGCTTGGATTTGAAGATAACTCATTTGTTCGCATGCTGTTAAAGCTAAATCATGTATATCACAAGTATTTGAAGCTAAACCATTTGCTTCGCATGGATTCGAAGATCAGCCTTCTACTTCGCATTGATTTGATGCTAAATCATGTGTTTCGCATGGTTTTGAAGCTAACTCGTTTGTTTCGCATGCTGTTGAAGCTAAATCATGTATATCACAAGTATTTGAAGCCATATCATACGTTTCGCATGGATTCCAAGATAACCCTCCTAATGCGCACAGATTTGAAGATAAATCATGTGTTTCGCTTGGATTTGAATATAACTCATTTGTTTCGCATGCTGTTGAAGCTAAATCATGTATATCACAAGTATTTGAAGCTAAACCATTTGCTTCGCATGGATTCGAAGATCAGCCTTCTACTTCGCATTGATTTGGTGCTAAATCATGTGTTTCGCATGGATTTCATGCTAACTCGTCTGTTTCGCATGCTGTTGAAGCTAAATCATGTATATCACAAGTATTTGAAGCTAAACTATTTGTATCGGATGGGATCGAAGATAAGCCTCCTACTTCGCATTGATTTGAAGCTAAATCATGTGTTTCGCATGGATTTGAAGCTAACTCGATTGTATCGCATGCTGTTGAAGCTAAATCATATATATCACAAGTATTTCAAGCTAAACCATTTGTTTCGCATTTATTCGAAGCTAAGCCTTCTACTTCGCATTGATTTGAGGCTAAATCATGTGTTTCGCTTGATTTTGAAGCTAACTCGTTTTTTTCGCATGCAGTTGTAGCTAAATCATGTATATCACAAGTATTTGAAGCTAAACCATTTGCTTCGCATGGATTCGAAGATCAGCCTTCTACTTCGCATTGATTTTAATCTAAATCATGTGTTTCGCATGGATTTGAAGCTAACTCGTTTGTTTCGCATGCTGTTGAAGCTAAATCATGTAATCACAAGTATTTGCAGCTAAACCATTTGTTACGCATGGATTCGAAGATCAGCCTTCTACTTCGCATTGATTTGAAGCTAAATCATGTGTTTCCTATGGATTTGAATCTAACTCGTTTATTTCGCATGCTGTTGAAGCTAAATCATGTATATCACAAGTATAAGAAGCTAATCCGTTTGTTTCGCATGGATTCGAAGATAAGCCTTCTACTTCGCATTGATTTGAAGCTAAATCAAGTGTTTCGCATGGATCTGAATCTAACTCGTTTGTTTCGGATGCTGTTGAAGCTAAATCATGTATATCACAAGTATTTGAAGCTATATCATTTGTTTCGCATGGATTTGAAGATTACCCTTCTAATTCGCATTGATTTGAGGCTAAATCATGAGTTTCGCTTGGATTTGAAGCTAACTCGTTTTTTTCGCTAGTAGTTGAAGCTAAATCATGCATATCACAAGTATTTGAAGCTAAACCATTTGTTTCGCATGGATTCGAAGATAAGCCTTCTACTTCGCATTGATTTTAATCTAAATCATGTGTTTCGCATGGATTTGAAGCTAACTCGTTTGTTTCGCATGCAGTTGAAGCTGAATCATGTATATCACAAGTATTTGAAGCTAAACCATTTGTTTCGCATGGATTCGAAGATAAGCCTTCTACTTCGCATTGATTTTAATCTAAATCATGTGTTTCGCATGGATTTGAAGATAACTCGTTTGTTTCGCATGCAGTTGAAGCTGAATCATGTATATCACAAGTATTTGAAGCTAAACTATTCGTTTCGCATGGATTCGAAGATAAGCCTTCCACTTCGCATTGATTTGAAGATAAATCATGTGTTTCGCTTGGATTTGAATATAACTCATTTGTTTCGCATGCTGTTGAAGCTAAATCATGTATATCACAAGTATTTGAAGCTAAACCATTTGTATCGCATGGGATCGAAGATCAGCCTTCTACTTCGCATTGATTTGATGCTAAATCATGTGTTTCGCATGGATTTGAAGCTAAACAATTTGTTTCGCATTTATTCGAAGCTAAGCCTTTTACTTCGCATTGATTTGAGGCTAAATCATGTGTTTCGCTTGGTTTTGAAGCTAACTCGTTTGTTTCGCATGCTGTTTAAGCTAAATCATGTATATCACAAGTATTTGAAGCTATATCATACGTTTCGCATGGATTCCAAGATAACCCTCCTAATTCGCATAGATTTGAAGATAAATCATCTGTTTCGCTTGGATTTGAATATAACTCATTTGTTTCACATGCTGTTGAAGCTAAATCATGTATATCACAAGTATAAGAAGCTATATCATTTGTTTCGCATGGATTTGAAGATAACCCTTCTAATTCGCATTGATTTGAGGCTAAATCATGAGTTTCGCTTGGATTTGAAGCTAACTCGTTTTTTTCGCTAGTAGTTGAAGCTAAATCATGCATATCACAAGTATTTGAAGCTAAACCATTTGGTTCGCTTTTATTCGAAGCTAAGCCTTCTACTTCGCATTGATTTGAGGCTAAATCATGTGTTTCGCTTGGTTTTGAAGCTAACTCGTTTTTTTCGCATGCAGTTGTATCTAAATCATGTATATCACAAGTATTTGAAGCTAAACCATTTGTTTCGCATGGATTCGAAGATAAGCCTTCTACTTCGCATTGATTTTAATCTAAATCATGTGTTTCGCATGGATTTGAAGCTAACTCGTTTGTTTCGCATGCAGTTGAAGCTGAATCATGTATATCACAAGTATTTGAAGCTAAACTATTCGTTTCGCATGGATTCGAAGATAAGCCTTCCACTTCGCATTGATTTGAAGATAAATCATGTGTTTCGCTTGGATTTGAATATAACTCATTTGTTTCGCATGCTGTTGAAGCTAACTCAAGTGTATCAAAAGTATTTGAAGCTAAACCATTTGCTTCGCATGGATTCGAAGATCAGCCATCTACTTCGCATTGATTTGAAGCTAAATCATGTGTTAGGCATGGATTTTAAGCTAACTCGTTTGTATCGCATGCTGTTGAAGCTAAATCATATATATCACAAGTATTTGAAGCTAAACCATTTGTTTCGCATTTATTCGAAGCTAAGCCTTCTACTTCGCATTGATTTGAGGCTAAATCATGTGTTTCGCTTGGTTTTGAAGCTAACTCGTTTTTTTCGGATGCAGTTGTAGCTAAATAATGTATATCACAAGTATTTGAAGCTAAACCATTTGTTTCGCATGGATTCGAAGATAAGCCATCTACTTCGCATTGATTTTAATCTAAATCATGTCTTTCGCATGGATTTAAAGGTAACTCGTTTGTTTCGCATGCAGTTGAAGCTGAATCATGTATATCACAAGTATTTGAAGCTAAACTATTCGGTTCGCATGGATTCGAAGTTAACTCGTTTGTTTCGCATACAGTTGAAGCTAAATCACGTATATCACAAGTATTTGCAGCTAAACCATTTGTTTCGCATCGATACGAAGATAACCCTTCTACTTCGTATTGATTTGAAGCTAAATCATGTGTTTCGCATGGATTTGAATCTAACTCGTTTATTTCGCATGCTGTTGAAGCTAAATCATGTATATCACAAGTATAAGAAGCTAAACCATTTGTTTCGCATTTATTCGAAGCTAAGCCTTCTACTTCGCATTGATTTGAGGCTAAATCATGTGTTTCGCTTGGTTTTGAAACTAACTCGTTTTTTTCGCATGCTGTTGAAGCTAAATCATGTATATCACAAGTATTTGAAGCTATATCATACGTTTCGCATGGATTCCAAGACAACCCTTCTAATTCGCATTGATTTGAAGCTAAATCATGTGTTTCGCATGGATTTGAAGCTAACTCGTTTGTTTCGCATGGTGTTCAAGCTAAATCATGTATATCACAAGTAATTGAAGCTAAACTATTTGTATCGGATGGGATCGAAGATAAGCCTCCTACTTCGCATTGATTTGAAGCTAAATCAAGTGTTTCGCATGGATTTGAAGCTAACTCGTTTGTATCGCATGCTGTTGAAGCTAAATCATATATATCACAAGTATTTGAAGCTAAACCATTTGTTTCGCATTTATTCGAAGCTAAGCCTTCTACTTCGCATTGATTTGAGGCTAAATCATGTGTTTCGCTTGGTTTTGAAGCTAACTCGTTTTTTTCGGATGCAGTTGTAGCTAAATCATGTATATCACAAGTATTTGAAGCTGAACCATTTGTTTCGCATGGATTCGAAGATAAGCCATCTACTTCGCATTGATTTTAATCTAAATCATGTCTTTCGCATGGATTTAAAGGTAACTCGTTTGTTTCGCATGCAGTTGAAGCTGAATCATGTATATCACAAGTATTTGAAGCTAAACTATTCGTTTCGCATGGATTCGAAGTTAACTCGTTTGTTTCGCATACAGTTGAAGCTAAATCACGTATATCACAAGTATTTGCAGCTAAACCATTTGTTTCGCATCGATACGAGATAACCCTTCTACTTCGTATTGATTTGAAGCTAAATCATGTGTTTCGCATGGATTTGAATCTAACTCGTTTATTTCGCATGCTGTTGAAGCTAAATCATGTATATCACAAGTATAAGAAGCTATATCATACGTTTCGCATGGATTCCAAGATAACCCTTCTAATTCGCATTGATTTGAATCTAAATCATGTGTTTCGCATGGATTTGAAGCTAACTCGTTTATTTCGCATGCTGTTGAAGCTAAATCATGTAATCACAAGTATTTGCAGCTAAACCATTTGTTACGCATGGATTCGAAGATCAGCCTTCTACTTCGCATTGATTTGAAGCTAAATCATGTGTTTCGCATGGATTTGAATCTAACTCGTTTATTTCGCATTCTGTTGAAGCTAAATCATGTATATCACAAGTATAAGAAGCTAATCCGTTTGTTTCGCATGGATTCGAAGATAAGCCTTCTACTTCGCATTGATTTGAAGCTAAATCATGTGTTTCGCATGGATTTGAATCTAACTCGTTTGTTTCGGATGCTGTTGAAGCTATATCATGTATATCACAAGTATTTGAAGCTATATCATTTGTTTCGCATGGATTCGAAGATAACCCTTCTAATTCGCATTGATTTGAGGATAAATCATGTGTTTCGCTTGGATTTGAAGCTAACTCGTTTTTTTCGCTAGTAGTTGAAGCTAAATCATGCATATCACAAGTATTTGAAGCTAAACCATTTGGTTCGCATTTATTCGAAGCTAAGCCTTCTACTTCGCATTGATTTGATGCTAAATCATGTGTTTCGCAAGGATTTGAAGCTAACTCGTTTGTTTCGCATGATGTTGAAGCTAACTCAAGTGTATCAAAAGTATTTGAAGCTAAACCATTTGCTTCGCATGGATTGGAAGATAAGCCTTCCACTTCGCATTGATTTAATGCTAAATCATGTGTTCCGCATGGATTTGAAGATAACTCGTTTGTTTCGCATGCAGTTGAAGCTGAATCATGTATATCACAAGTATTTGAAGCTAAACTATTCGTTTCGCATGGATTCGAAGATAAGCCTTCCACTTCGCATTGATTTGAAGATAAATCATGTGTTTCGCTTGGATTTGAATATAACTCATTTGTTTCGCATGCTGTTGAAGCTAAATCATGTATATCACAAGTATTTGAAGCTAAACCATTTGTATCGCATGGGATCGAAGATCAGCCTTCTACTTCGCATTGATTTGATGCTAAATCATGTGTTTCGCATGGATTTGAAGCTAAACAATTTGTTTCGCATTTATTCGAAGCTAAGCCTTCTACTTCGCATTGATTTGAGGCTAAATCATGTGTTTCGCTTGGTTTTGAAGCTAACTCGTTTGTTTCGCATGCTGTTTAAGCTAAATCATGTATATCACAAGTATTGGAAGCTATATCATACGTTTCGCATGGATTCCAAGATAACCCTCCTAATTCGCATAGATTTGAAGATAAATCATCTGTTTCGCTTGGATTTGAATATAACTCATTTGTTTCACATGCTGTTGAAGCTAAATCATGTATATCACAAGTATAAGAAGCTATATCATTTGTTTCGCATGGATTTGAAGATAACCCTTCTAATTCGCATTGATTTGAGGCTAAATCATGAGTTTCGCTTGGATTTGAAGCTAACTCGTTTTTTTCGCTAGTAGTTGAAACTAAATCATGCATATCACAAGTATTTGAAGCTAAACCATTTGGTTCGCTTTTATTCGAAGCTAAGCCTTCTACTTCGCATTGATTTGAGGCTAAATCATGTGTTTCGCTTGGTTTTGAAGCTAACTCGTTTTTTTCGCATGCAGTTGTATCTAAATCATGTATATCACAAGTATTTGAAGCTAAACCATTTGTTTCGCATGGATTCGAAGATAAGCCTTCTACTTCGCATTGATTTTAATCTAAATCATGTGTTTCGCATGGATTTGAAGCTAACTCGTTTGTTTCGCATGCAGTTGAAGCTGAATCATGTATATCACAAGTATTTGAAGCTAAACTATTCGTTTCGCATGGATTCGAAGATAAGCCTTCCACTTCGCATTGATTTGAAGATAAATCATGTGTTTCGCTTGGATTTGAATATAACTCATTTGTTTCGCATGCTGTTGAAGCTAACTCAAGTGTATCAAAAGTATTTGAAGCTAAACCATTTGCTTCGCATGGATTCGAAGATCAGCCATCTACTTCGCATTGATTTGAAGCTAAATCATGTGTTAGGCATGGATTTTAAGCTAACTCGTTTGTATCGCATGCTGTTGAAGCTAAATCATATATATCACAAGTATTTGAAGCTAAACCATTTGTTTCGCATTTATTCGAAGCTAAGCCTTCTACTTCGCATTGATTTGAGGCTAAATCATGTGTTTCGCTTGGTTTTGAAGCTAACTCGTTTTTTTCGGATGCAGTTGTAGCTAAATCATGTATATCACAAGTATTTGAAGCTAAACCATTTGTTTCGCATGGATTCGAAGATAAGCCATCTACTTCGCATTGATTTTAATCTAAATCATGTCTTTCGCATGGATTTAAAGGTAACTCGTTTGTTTCGCATGCAGTTGAAGCTGAATCATGTATATCACAAGTATTTGAAGCTAAACTATTCGGTTCGCATGGATTCGAAGTTAACTCGTTTGTTTCGCATACAGTTGAAGCTAAATCACGTATATCACAAGTATTTGCAGCTAAACCATTTGTTTCGCATCGATACGAAGATAACCCTTCTACTTCGTATTGATTTGAAGCTAAATCATGTGTTTCGCATGGATTTGAATCTAACTCGTTTATTTCGCATGCTGTTGAAGCTAAATCATGTATATCACAAGTATAAGAAGCTAAACCATTTGTTTCGCATTTATTCGAAGCTAAGCCTTCTACTTCGCATTGATTTGAGGCTAAATCATGTGTTTCGCTTGGTTTTGAAACTAACTCGTTTTTTTCGCATGCTGTTGAAGCTAAATCATGTATATCACAAGTATTTGAAGCTATATCATACGTTTCGCATGGATTCCAAGACAACCCTTCTAATTCGCATTGATTTGAAGCTAAATCATGTGTTTCGCATGGATTTGAAGCTAACTCGTTTGTTTCGCATGGTGTTCAAGCTAAATCATGTATATCACAAGTAATTGAAGCTAAACTATTTGTATCGGATGGGATCGAAGATAAGCCTCCTACTTCGCATTGATTTGAAGCTAAATCATGTGTTTCGCATGGATTTGAAGCTAACTCGTTTGTATCGCATGCTGTTGAAGCTAAATCATATATATCACAAGTATTTGAAGCTAAACCATTTGTTTCGCATTTATTCGAAGCTAAGCCTTCTACTTCGCATTGATTTGAGGCTAAATCATGTGTTTCGCTTGGTTTTGAAGCTAACTCGTTTTTTTCGGATGCAGTTGTAGCTAAATCATGTATATCACAAGTATTGAAGCTGAACCATTTGTTTCGCATGGATTCGAAGATAAGCCATCTACTTCGCATTGATTTTAATCTAAATCATGTCTTTCGCATGGATTTAAAGGTAACTCGTTTGTTTCGCATGCAGTTGAAGCTGAATCATGTATATCACAAGTATTTGAAGCTAAACTATTCGTTTCGCATGGATTCGAAGTTAACTCGTTTGTTTCGCATACAGTTGAAGCTAAATCACGTATATCACAAGTATTTGCAGCTAAACCATTTGTTTCGCATCGATACGAAGATAACCCTTCTACTTCGTATTGATTTGAAGCTAAATCATGTGTTTCGCAAGGATTTGAATCTAACTCGTTTATTTCGCATGCTGTTGAAGCTAAATCATGTATATCACAAGTATAAGAAGCTATATCATACGTTTCGCATGGATTCCAAGATAACCCTTCTAATTCGCATTGATTTGAATCTAAATCATGTGTTTCGCATGGATTTGAAGCTAACTCGTTTATTTCGCATGCTGTTGAAGCTAAATCATGTAATCACAAGTATTTGCAGCTAAACCATTTGTTACGCATGGATTCGAAGATCAGCCTTCTACTTCGCATTGATTTGAAGCTAAATCATGTGTTTCGCATGGATTTGAATCTAACTCGTTTATTTCGCATTCTGTTGAAGCTAAATCATGTGTATCACAAGTATAAGAAGCTAATCCGTTTGTTTCGCATGGATTCGAAGATAAGCCTTCTACTTCGCATTGATTTGAAGCTAAATCATGTGTTTCGCATGGATTTGAATCTAACTCGTTTGTTTCGGATGCTGTTGAAGCTAAATCATGTATATCACAAGTATTTGAAGCTATATCATTTGTTTCGCATGGATTCGAAGATAACCCTTCTAATTCGCATTGATTTGAGGATAAATCATGTGTTTCGCTTGGATTTGAAGCTAACTCGTTTTTTTCGCTAGTAGTTGAAGCTAAATCATGCATATCACAAGTATTTGAAGCTAAACCATTTGGTTCGCATTTATTCGAAGCTAAGCCTTCTACTTCGCATTGATTTGATGCTAAATCATGTGTTTCGCAAGGATTTGAAGCTAACTCGTTTGTTTCTCATGATGTTGAAGCTAACTCAAGTGTATCAAAAGTATTTGAAGCTAAACCATTTGCTTCGCATGGATTGGAAGATAAGCCTTCCACTTCGCATTGATTTAATGCTAAATCATGTGTTCCGCATGGATTTTAAGCTAACCCGTTTGTTTCGCATGCAGTTGAAGCTAAATCATGTATATCACAAGTATTTGAAGCTAAACCATTTGCTTCGCATGGATTCGAAGATCAGCCTTCTACTTCGCATTGATTTGATGCTAAATCATGTGTTTCGCATGGATTTCATGCTAACTCGTCTGTTTCGCATGCTGTTGAAGCTAAATCATGTATATCACAAGTATTTGACGCTATATCATACGTTTCGCATGGATTCCAAGATAACCCTTCTAATTCGCATTGATTTGAAGCTAAATCATGTGTTTCGCATGGATTTGAAGCTAACTCGTTTGTTTCGCATGCTGTTGAAGCTAATTCATGTATATCACAAGTATTTGAAGCTAAACTATTTGTATCGGATGGGATCGAAGATAAGCCTCCTACTTCGCATTGATTTGAAGCTAAATCATGTGTTTCGCATGGATTTGAAGCTAACTCGTTTGTATCGCATGCTGTTGAAGCTAAATCATGTATATGACAAGTATAAGAAGCTAAACCATTTGTTTCGCATTTATTCGAAGCTAAGCCTTCTACTTCGCATTGATTTGAGGCTAAATCATGTGTTTCGCTTGGTTTTGAAACTAACTCGTTTTTTTCGCATGCTGTTGAAGCTAAATCATGTATATCACAAGTATTTGAAGCTATATCATACGTTTCGCATGGATTCCAAGACAACCCTTCTAATTCGCATTGATTTGAAGCTAAATCATGTGTTTCGCATGGATTTGAAACTAACTCGTTTTTTTCGCATGCTGTTGAAGCTAAATCATGTATATCACAAGTATTTGAAGCTATATCATACGTTTCGCATGGATTCCAAGACAACCCTTCTAATTCGCATTGATTTGAAGCTAAATCATGTGTTTCGCATGGATTTGAAGCTAACTCGTTTGTTTCGCATGCTGTTGAAGCTAAATCATGCATATCACAAGTATTTGAAGCTAAACCATTTGGTTCGCATTTATTCGAAGCTAAGCCTTCTACTTCGCATTGATTTGATGCTAAATCATGTGTTTCGCAAGGATTTGAAGCTAACTCGTTTGTTTCGCATGATGTTGAAGCTAACTCAAGTGTATCAAAAGTATTTGAAGCTAAACCATTTGCTTCGCATGGATTCGAAGATAAGCCTACTACTTCGCATTGATTTTAATCTAAATCATGTCTTTCGCATGGATTTGAAGCTAACTCGTTTGTTTCGCATGCAGTTGAAGCTGAATCATGTACATCACAAGTATTTGAAGCTAAACTATTCGTTTCGCATGGATTCGAAGTTAACTCGTTTGTTTCGCATGCAGTTGAAGCTAAATCACGTCTATCACAAGTATTTGCAGCTAAACCATTTGTTTCGCATGGATTCGAAGATAAGCCTTCTACTTCGCATTGATTTTAATCTAAATCATGTGTTTCGCATGGATTTTAATCTAACTCGTTTGTTTCGCATGCTGTTGAAGCTAAATCATGTATATCACAAGTATTTGAAGCTAAACTATTTATATCGGATGGGATCGAAGATAAGCCTCCTACTTCGCATTGATTTGAAGCTAAATCATGTGTTTCGCATGGATTTGAAGCTAACTCGTTTGTATCGCATGCTGTTGAAGCTAAATCATATATATCACAAGTATTTGCAGCTAAACCATTTGTTTCGCATTTATTCGAAGATAACCCTTCTACTTCGCATTGATTTGAGGCTAAATCATGTGTTTCGCTTGGTTTTGAAGCTAACTCGTTTTCTTCGCATGCAGTTGTAGCTAAATCATGTATATCACAAGTATTTGAAGCTAAACCATTTGCTTCGCATGGATTCGAAGCTAAGCCTTCTACTTCGCATTGATTTTAATCTAAATCATGTGTTTCGCATGGATTTGAAGCTAACTCGTTTGTTTCGCATGCAGTTGAAGCTGAATCATGTATATCACAAGTATTTGAAGCTAAACCATTTGTTACGCATGGATTCGAAGATCAGCCTTCTACTTCGCATTGATTTGAAGCTAAATCATGTGTTTCGCATGGATTTGAAGCTAACTCGTTTGTTTCACATGCTGTTGAAGCTAAATCATATATATCACAAGTATTTGAAGCTAAATCATTTGTTTCGCATTTATTCGAAAGCTAAGCCTTCTACTTCGCATTGATTTGAGGCTAAATCATGTGTTTCGCTTGGTTTTGAAGCTAACTCGTTTTTTTTCGCATGCTGTTGAAGCTAAATCATGTATATCACAAGTATTTGGAGCTATATCATACGTTTCGCATGGATTCCAAGACAACCCTTCTAATTCGCATTGATTTGAAGCTAAATCATGTGTTTCGCATGGATTTGAACTTAACTCGATTGTTTCGCATGGAGTTGAAGCTAAATCATGTATATCACAAGTATTTGAAGCTAAACCATTTGTTACGCATGGATTCGAAGATCAGCCTTCTACTTAGCATTGATTTGATGCTAAATCATGTGTTTCGCATGGATTTGAAGCTAACTCGTTTGTTTCGCATGCTGTTGAAGGTAAATCATGTATATCACAAGTATTTGAATCTAAACCATTTGTTTCGCATTTATTCGAAGCTAAGCCTTCTACTTCGCATTGATTTGATGCTAAATCATGTGTTTCGCTTGGTTTTGAAGCTAACTCGTTTGTTTCGCATGCTGTTGAAGCTAAATCAT
Organism: Megalopta genalis; assembly: GCF_051020955.1. Lineage (NCBI taxonomy): Eukaryota > Metazoa > Arthropoda > Insecta > Hymenoptera > Halictidae > Megalopta > Megalopta genalis. Next base: position 76,248 of record NW_027476288.1, read on the forward strand.
GTATATCACAAGTATTTGAAGCTATATCATACGCTTCGCATGGATTCCAAGATAACCATCCTAATTCGCATAGATTTGAAGATAAATCATGTGTTTCGCTTGGATTTGAATATAACTCATTTGTTTCGCATGCTGTTGAAGCTAAATCATGTATATCACAAGTATTTGAAGCTAAACCATTTGCTTCGCATGGATTCGAAGATCAGCCTTCTACTTCGGATTGATTTGATGCTAAATCATGTGTTTCGCATGGATTTCATGCTAACTCGTCTGTTTCGCATGCTGTTGAAGCTAAATCATGTATATCACAAGTATTTGAAGCTATATCATACGTTTCGCATGGATTCCAAGATAACCCTTCTAATTCGCATTGATTTGAAGCTAAATCATGTGTTTGGCATGGATTTGAAGCTAACTCGTTTGTTTCGCATGCAGTTGTAGCTAAATCATGTATATCACAAGTATTTGAAGCTAAACCATTTGCTTCGCATGGATTCGAAGATCAGCCTTCTACTTCGCATTGATTTTAATCTAAATCATGTGTTTCGCATGGATTTGAAGCTAACTCGTTTGTTTCGCATGCAGTTGAAGCTGAATCATGTATATCACAAGTATTTGAAGCTAAACCATTTGTTACGCATGGATTCGAAGATCAGCCTTCTACTTCGCATTGACTTGAAGCTAAATCATGTGTTTCGCATGGATTTGAAGCTAACTCGATTGTTTCGCATGGAGTTGCAGCTAAATCATGTATATCACAAGTATTTGAAGCTAAACCATTTGTTACGCATGGATTCGAAGATCAGCCTTCTACTTAGCATTGATTTGATGCTAAATCATATGTTTCGCATGGATTTGAAGCTAACTCGTTTGTTTCGCATGCTGTTGAAGGTAAATCATGTATATCACAAGTATTTGAATCTAAACCATTTGTTCCGCATTTATTCGAAGCTAAGCCTTCTACTTCGCATTGATTTGATGCTAAATCATGTGTTTCGCTTGGTTTTGAAGCTAACTCGTTTGTTTCGCATGCTGTTGAAGCTAAATCATGTATATCACAAGTATTTGAAGCTATATCATACGTTTCGCATGGATTCCAAGATAACCCTTCTAATTCGCATTGATTTGAAGCTAAATCATGTGTTTCGCATGGATTTGAAGCTAACTCGTTTGTTTCGCATGCTGTTGAAGCTAAATCATGTATATCACAAGTATTTGAAGCTATATCATTTGTTTCGCTTGGATTTGAAGCTAACTCGTTTTTTTCGCTAGTAGTTGAAGCTAAATCATGCATATCACAACTATTTGAAGCTAAACCATTTGCTTCGCATGGATTCGAAGATCAGCCTTCTACTTCGCATTGATTTGATGCTAAATCGTGTGTTTCGCATGGATTTGAAGCTAACTCGTTTGTTTCGCATGCTGTTGAAGGTAAATCATGTATATCACAAGTATTTGAATCTAAACCATTTGTTCCGCATTTATTCGAAGCTAAGCCTTCTACTTCGCATTGATTTGATGCTAAATCATGTGTTTCGCTTGGTTTTGAAGCTAACTCGTTTGTTTCGCATGCTGTTGAAGCTAAATCATGTATATCACAAGTATTTGAAGCTATATCATACGTTTCGCATGGATTCCAAGATAACCCTTCTAATTCGCATTGATTTGAAGCTAAATCATGTGTTTCGCATGGATTTGAAGCTAACTCGTTTGTTTCGCATGCTGTTGAAGCTAAATCATGTATATCACAAGTATTTGAAGCTATATCATTTGTTTCGCTTGGATTTGAAGCTAACTCGTTTTTTTCGCTAGTAGTTGAAGCTAAATCATGCATATCACAAGTATTTGAAGCTAAACCATTTGGTTCGCATTTATTCGAAGCTAAGCCTTCTACTTCGCATTGATTTGAGGCTAAATCATGTGTTTCGCTTGGTTTTGAAGCTAACTCGTTTTTTTCGCATGCTGTTGAAGCTAAATCATGTATATCACAAGTATTTGAAGCTATATCATTTGTTTCGCATGGATTCGAAGATAACCCTTCTAATTCGCATTGATTTGAGGCTAAATCATGTGTTTCGCTTGGATTTGAAGCTAACTCGTTTTTTTCGCTAGTAGTTGAAGCTAAATCATGCATATCACAAGTATTTGAAGCTAAACCATTTGGTTCGCATTTATTCGAAGCTAAGCCTTCTACTTCGCATTGATTTGATGCTAAATCATGTGTTTCGCAAGGATTTGAAGCTAACTCGTTTGTTTCGCATGATGTTGAAGCTAATTCAAGTGTTTCAAAAGTATTTGAATCTAAACCATTTGCTTCGCATGGATTCGAATATAAGCCTTCTACTTCGCATTGATTTTAATCTAAATCATGTCTTTCGCATGGATTTAAAGCTAACTCGTTTGTTTCGCATGCAGTTGAAGCTGAATCATGTATATCACAAGTATTTCAAGCTAAACTATTCGTTTCGCATGGATCCGAAGATAAGCCTTCCACTTCCCATTGATTTGATGCTAAATCATGTGTTTCTAAAGGATTTGAAGCTAACTCGTTTGTTTCGCATGCTGTTGAAGCTAACTCAAGTGTATCAAAAGTATTTGGAAGCTAAACCATTTGCTTCGCATGGATTCGAAGATCAGCCTTCTACTTTGCATTGATTTGAAGCTAAATCATGTGTTCCGCATGGATTTTAAGCTAACTCGTTTGTTTCGCATGCAGTTGAAGCTAAATCATGTATATCACAAGTATTTGAAGCTAAACCATTTGATTCCCATGGTTTTGAAGCTAAGCTTTCTACTTCGCATTGATTTGAAGATAAATCATGTGTTTCGCTTGGATTTGAAGATAACTCATTTGTTTCGCATGCTGTTGAAGCTAAATCATATATATCACAAGTATTTGAAGCTAAACCATTTGTTCCGCATTTATTCGAAGCTAAGCCTTCTACTTCGCATTGATTTGATGCTAAATCATGTGTTTCGCTTGGTTTTGAAGCTAACTCGTTTGTTTCGCATGCTGTTGAAGCTAAATCATGTATATCACAAGTATTTGAAGCTATATCATACGTTTCGCATGGATTCCAAGATAACCCTCCTAATTCGCATAGATTTGAAGTTAAATCATGTGTTTCGCTTGGATTTGAATATAACTCATTTGTTTCGCATGCTGTTGAAGCTAAATCATGTATATCACAAGTATTTGAAGCTAAACCATTTGCTTCGCATGGATTCGAAGATCAGCCTTCTACTTCGCATTGATTTGATGCTAAATCATGTGTTTCGCATGGATTTCATGCTAACTCGTCTGTTTCGCATGCTGTTGAAGCTAAATCATGTATATCACAAGTATTTGAAGCTATATCATACGTTTCGCATGGATTCCAAGATAACCCTTCTAATTCGCATTGATTTGAAGCTAAATCATGTGTTTCGCATGGATTTGAAGGTAACTCGTTTGTTTCGCATGCTGTTGAAGCTAAATCATGTATATCACAAGTATTTGAAGCTAAACTATTTGTATCGGATGGGATCGAAGATAAGCCTCCTACTTCGCATTGATTTGATGCTAAATCATGTGTTTCGCTTGGTTTTGAAGCTAACTCGTTTTTTCGCATGCAGTTGTAGCTAAATCATGTATATCACAAGTATTTGAAGCTGAACCATTCGTTTCGCATGGATTCGAAGATAAGCCTTCTACTTCGCATTGATTTTAATCTAAATCATGTGTTTCGCATGGATTTGAAGCTAACTCGATTGTTTCGCATGGAGTTGAAGCTAAATCATGTATATCACAAGTATTTGAAGCGAAACCATTTGTTACGCTTGGATTCGAAGATCAGCCTTCTACTTAGCATTGATTTGATGCTAAATCATGTGTTTCGCATGGATTTGAAGCTAACTCGTTTGTTTCGCATGCTGTTGAAGGTAAATCATGTATATCACAAGTATTTGAATCTAAACCATTTGTTTCGCATTTATTCGAAGCTAAGCCTTCTACTTCGCATTGATTTGATGCTAAATCATGTGTTTCGCTTGGTTTTGAAGCTAACTCGTTTTTTTCGCATGCAGTTGTAGCTAAATCATGTATATCACAAGTATTTGAAGCTAAACCATTTGTTTCGCATGGATTCGAAGATAAGCCTTCTACTTCGCATTGATTTTAATCTAAATCATGTGTTTCGCATGGATGTAAAGCTAACTCGTTTGTTTCGCATGCAGTTGAAGCTGAATCATGTATATCACAAGTATTTGAAACTAAACTATTCGTTTCGCATGGATTCGAAGATAAGCCTTCTACTTCGCATTGATTTGAAGCTAAATCATGTGTTTCGCATGGATTTGAAGCTAACTCGTTTGTTTCACATGGTGTTGAAGCTAAATCATATATATCACAAGTATTTGAAGCTAAACCATTTGTTTCGCATTTATTCGAAAGCTAAGCCTTCTACTTCGCATTGATTTGAGGCTAAATCATGTGTTTCGCTTGGTTTGAAGCTAACTCGTATTTTTCGCATGCTGTTGAAGCTAAATCATGTATATCACAAGTATTTGGAGCTATATCATACGTTTCGCATGGATTCCAAGACAACCCTTCTAATTCGCATTGATTTGAAGCTAAATCTTGTGTTTTGCATGGATTTGAAGCTAACTCGATTGTTTCGCATGGAGTTGCAGCTAAATCATGTATATCACAAGTATTTGAAGCTAAACCATTTGTTACGCATGGATTCGAAGATCAGCCTTCTACTTAGCATTGATTTGATGCTAATTCATATGTTTCGCATGGATTTGAAGCTAACTCGTTTGTTTCGCATGCTGTTGAAGGTAAATCATGTATATCACAAGTATTTGAATCTAAACCATTTGTTTCCCATTTATTCGAAGCTAAGCCTTCTACTTCGCATTGATTTGATGCAAAATCATGTGTTTCGCTTGGTTTTGAAGCTAACTCGTTTGTTTCGCATGCTGTTGAAGCTAAATCATGTATATCACAAGTATTTGAAGCTATATCATACGTTTCGCATGGATTCCAAGATAACCCTCCTAATTCGCATAGATTTGAAGATAAATCATGTGTTTCGCTTGGATTTGAATATAACTCATTTGTTTCGCATGCTGTTGAAGCTAAATCATGTATATCACAAGTATTTGAAGCTAAACCATTTGCTTCGCATGGATTCGAAGATCAGCCTTCTACTTCGCATTGATTTGATGCTAAATCATGTGTTTCGCATGGATTTCATGCTAACTCGTCTGTTTCGCATGCTGTTGAAGCTAAATCATGTATATCACAAGTATTTGAAGCTATATCATAAGTTTCGCATGGATTCCAAGATAACCCTTCTAATTCGCATTGATTTGAAGCTAAATCATGTGTTTCGCATGGATTTGAAGCTAACTCGTTTGTTTCGCATGCTGTTGAAGCTAAATCATGTATATCACAAGTATTTGAAGCTAAACTATTTGTATCGGATGGGATCGAAGATAAGCCTCCTACTTCGCATTGATTTGAAGCTAAATCATGTGTTTCGCATGGATTTGAAGCTAACTCGTTTGTATCGCATGCTGTTGAAGCTAAATCATATATATCACAAGTATTTGAAGCTAAACCATTTGTTTCGCATTTATTCGAAGCTAAGCCTTCAACTTCGCATTGATTTGAGGCTAAATCATGTGTTTCGCTTGGTTTTGAAGCTAACTCGTTTTTTTCGCATGCTGTTGAAGCTAAATCATGTATATCACAAGTATTTGAAGCTATATCATTTGTTTCGCATGGATTCGAAGATAACCCTTCTAATTCGCATTGATTTGAGGCTAAATCATGTGTTTCGCTTGGATTTGAAGCTAACTCGTTTTTTTCGCTAGTAGTTGAAGCTAAATCATGCATATCACAAGTATTTGAAGCTAAACCATTTGGTTCGCATTTATTCGAAGCTAAGCCTTCTACTTCGCATTGATTTGATGCTAAATCATGTGTTCCGCAAGGATTTGAAGCTAACTCGTTTGTTTCGCATGATGTTGAAGCTAATTCAAGTGTTTCAAAAGTATTTGAATCTAAACCATTTGCTTCGCATGGATTCGAATATAAGCCTTCTACTTCGCATTGATTTTAATCTAAATCATGTCTTTCGCATGGATTTAAAGCTAACTCGTTTGTTTCGCATGCAGTTGAAGCTGAATCATGTATATCACAAGTATTTGAAGCTAAACTATTCGTTTCGCATGGATCCGAAGATAAGCCTTCCACTTCCCATTGATTTGATGCTAAATCATGTGTTTCTAAAGGATTTGAAGCTAACTCGTTTGTTTCGCATGCTGTTGAAGCTAACTCAAGTGTATCAAAAGTATTTGGAAGCTAAACCATTTGCTTCGCATGGATTCGAAGATCAGCCTTCTACTTCGCATTGATTTGAAGCTAAATCATGTGTTCCGCATGGATTTTAAGCTAACTCGTTTGTTTCGCATGCAGTTGAAGCTAAATCATGTATATCACAAGTATTTGAAGCTAAACCATTTGATTCCCATGGTTTTGAAGCTAAGCTTTCTACTTCGCATTGATTTGAAGATAAATCATGTGTTTCGCTTGGATTTGAAGATAACTCATTTGTTTCGCATGCTGTTGAAGCTAAATCATATATATCACAAGTATTTGAAGCTAAACCATTTGTTTCGCATTTATTCGAAGCTAAGCCTTCTACTTCGCATTGATTTGAGGCTAAATCATGCGTTTCGCTTGGTTTTGAAGCTAACTCGTTTGTTTCGCATGCTGTTGAAGCTAAATCATGTATATCACAAGTATTTGAAGCTATATCATACGTTTCGCATGGATTCCAAGATAACCCTCCTAATTCGCATAGATTTGAAGATAAATCATGTGTTTCACTTTGATTTGAATATAACTCATTTGCTTCGCATGCTGTTGAAGCTAAATCATGTATATCACAAGTACTTGAAGCTAAACCATTTGCTTCGCATGGATTCGAAGATCAGCCTTCTACTTCGCATTGATTTGATGCTAAATCATGTGTTTCGCATGGATTTCAAGCTAACTCGTCTGTTTCGCATGCTGTTGAAGCTAAATCATGTATATCACAAGTATTTGAAGCTATATCATACATTTCGCATGCATTCCAAGATAACCCTTCTAATTCGCATTAATTTGAAGATAAATCATGTGTTTCGCTTGGATTTGAAGCGAACTCGTTTGTTTCGCATGCTGTTGAAGCTAAATCAAGTGTATCAAAAGTATTTGAAGCTAAACCATTTGCTTCGCATGGATTCCAAGATCAGCCTTCCACTTCGCATTGATTTGAAGCTAAATCATGTGTTCCGCATGGATTTTAAGCTAACTCGTTTGTATCGCATGCAGTTGTAGCTAAATCATGTATATCACAAGTATTTGAAGCTAAACCATTTGTTTCGCATGGATTCGAAGATAAGCCTTCTACTTCGCATTGATTTTAATCTAAATCATGTGTTTCGCATGGATTTGAAGCTAACTCGTTTGTTTCGCATGCAGTTGAAGCTAAATCATGTATATCACAAGTATTTGCAGCTAAACCATTTGTTACGCATGGATTCGAAGATCAGCCTTCTACTACGCATTGATTTGATGCTAAATCATGTGTTTCGCATGGATTTGAAGCTAACTCGTTTGTTTCGCATGCTGTTGAAGCTAAATCATGTATGTCACAAGTATTTGAAGCTAAACTATTTGTATCGGATGGGATCGAAGATAAGCCTCCTACTTCGCATTGATTTGAAGCTAAATCATGTGTTTCGCATGGATTTGAAGCTAACTCGTTTGTATCGCATGCTGTTGAAGCTAAATCATATATATCACAAGTATTTGAAGCTAAACCATTTGTTTCGCATTTATTCGAAGCTAAGCCTCCTACTTCGCATTGATTTGAGGCTAAATCATGTGTTTCGCTTGGTTTTGAAGCTAACTCGTTTTTTTCGCATGCAGTTGTAGCTAAATCATGTATATCACAAGTATTTGAAGCTAAACCATTTGCTTCGCATGGATTCGAAGATCAGCCTTCTACTTCGCATTGATTTTAATCTAAATCATGTGTTTCGCATGGATTTGAAGCTAACTCGTTTGTTTCGCATGCAGTTGAAGCTGAATCATGTATATCACAAGTATTTGAAGCTAAACCATTTGTTACGCATGGATTCGAAGATCAGCCTTCTACTTCGCATTGATTTGAAGCTAAATCATGTGTTTCGCATGGATTTGAAGCTAACTCGTTTGTTTCACATGCTGTTGAAGCTAAATCATATATATCACAAGTATTTGAAGCTAAACCATTTGTTTCGCATTTATTCGAAAGCTAAGCCTTCTACTTCGCATTGATTTGAAGCTAAATCATGTGTTTCGCATGGATTTGAATCTAACTCGTTTATTTCGCATGCTGTTGAAGCTAAATCATGTATATCACAAGTATTTGAAGCTATATCATACGTTTCGCATGGATTCCAAGACAACCCTTCTAATTCGCATTGATTTGAATCTAAATCATGTGTTTCGCATGGATTTGAAGCTAACACGTTTATTTCGCGTGCTGTTGAAGCTAAATCATGTAATCACAAGTATTTGCAGCTAAACCATTTGTTACGCATGGATTCGAAGATCAGCCTTCTACTTCGCATTGATTTGAAGCTAAATCATGTGTTTCGCATGGATTTGAATCTAACTCGTTTATTTCGCATTCTGTTGAATCTAAATCATGTATATCACAAGTATAAGAAGCTAATCCGTTTGTTTCGCATGGATTCGAAGATAAGACTTCTACTTCGCATTGATTTGAAGCTAAATCATGTGTTTCGCATGCATTTGAAGCTAACTCGTTTGATTCGCATGCTGTTGAAGCTAATTCATGTATATCACAAGTATTTGAAGCTCAACCATTTGTTACGCATGGATTCGAAGATCAGCCTTCTACTTAGCATTGATTTGATGCTAAATCATGTGTTTCGCATGGATTTGAAGCTAACTCGTTTGTTTCGCATGCTGTTGAAGCTAAATCATGTATATCACAAGTATTTGAAGCTAAACTATTTGTATCGGATGGGATCGAAGATAAGCCTCCTACTTCGCATTGATTTGAACCTAAATCATGTGTTTCCATGGATTTGAAGCTAACTCGTTTGTATCGCATGCTCTTGAAGCTAAATCATATATATCACAAGTATTTGATGCTAAACCATTTGTTTCGCATATATTCGATGCTAAGCCTTCTACTTCGCATTGATTTGAGGCTAAATCATATGTTTCGCTTGGTTTTGAAGCTCACTCGTTTTTTTCGCATTCTGTTGAAGCTAAATCATGTATATCACAAGTATAAGAAGCTAATCCGTTTGTTTCGCATGGATTCGAAGATAAGCCTTCTACTTCGCATTGATTTGAAGCTAAATCATGTGTTTCGCATGCATTTGAAGCTAACTCGTTTGTTTCGCATGCTGTTGAAGCTAATTCATGTATATCACAAGTATTTGAAGCTCAACCATATGTTACGCATGGATTCGAAGATCAGCCTTCTACTTAGCATTGATTTGATGCTAAATCATGTGTTTCTGCTTTGATTTGAAGCTAACTCGTTTGTTTCGCATGCTGTTGAAGCTAAATCATGTATATCACAAGTATTTGAAGCTAAACTATTTGTATCGGATGGGATCGAAGATAAGCCTCCTACTTCGCATTGATTTGAAGCTAAATCATGTGTTTCGCATGGATTTGAAGCTAACTCGTTTGTTTCGCATGCTGTTGAAGCTAAATCATGTATATCACAAGTATTTGAAGCTAAACCATTTGTTTCTCATGGATTCGAAGATAAGCCTTCTACTTCGCATTGATTTTAATCTAAATCATGTGTTTCGCATGGATTTGAATCTAAATCGTTTGTTTCGCATGCTGTTGAAGGTAAATCATGTATATCACAAGTATTTGAATCTAAACCATTTGTTTCGCATTTATTCGAAGCTAAGACTTCTAATTCGCATTGATTTGAGGCTAAATCATGTGTTTCGCTTGGATTTGAAGCTAACTCGTTTTTTTCGCTAGTAGTTGAAGCTAAATCATGCATATCACAAGTATTTGAAGCTAAACCATTTGGTTCGCATTTATTCGAAGCTAAGCCTTCTACTTCGCATTGATTTGATGCTAAATCATGTGTTTCGCATGGATTTAAAGCTAACTCGTTTGTTTCGCATGCAGTTGAAGCTGAATCATGTATATCACAAGTATTTGAAACTAAACTATTCGTTTCGCATGGATTCGAAGATAAGCCTTCCACTAACCATTGATTTGATGCTAAATCATGTGTTTCTAAAGGATTTGAAGCTAACTCGTTTGTTTCGCATGCTGTTGAAGCTAACTCAAGTGTATCAAAAGTATTTGGAAGCTAAACCATTTGCTTCGCATGGATTCGAAGATCAGCCTTCTACTTCGCATTGATTTGAAGCTAAATCATGTGTTCCGCATGGATTTTAAGCTAACTCGTTTGTTTCGCGTGCAGTTGAAGCTAAATCATGTATATCACAAGTATTTGAAGCTAAACCATTTGATTCCCATGGTTTTGAATCTAAGCTTTCTACTTCGCATTGATTTGAAGATAAATCATGTGTTTCGCTTGGATTTGAAGATAACTCATTTGTTTCGCATGCTGTTGAAGCTAAATCATATATATCACAAGTATTTGAAGCTAAACCATTTGTTTCGCATTTATTCGAAGCTAAGCCTTCTACTTCGCATTGATTTGGGGCTAAATCATGTGTTTCGCTTGGTTTTGAAGCTAACTCGTTTGTTTCTCATGCTGTTGAAGCTAAATCATGTATATCACAAGTATTTGAAGCTATATCATACGTCTCGCATGGATTCCAAGATAACCCTCCTAATTCGCATAGATTTGAAGATAAATCATGTGTTTCACTTGGATTTGAATATAACTCATTTGTTTCGCATGCTGTTGAAGCTAAATCATGTATATCACAAGTATTTGAAGCTAAACCATTTGCTTCGCATGGATTCGAAGTTAACTCGTTTGTTTCGCATGCAGTTGAAGCTAAATCACGTATATCACAAGTATTTGCAGCTAAACCATTTGTTTCGCATGGATTCGAAGATAAGCCTTCTACTTCGCATTGATTTTAATCTAAATCATGTGTTTCGCATGGATTTGAAGCTAACTCGTCTATTTCGCATGCTGTTGAAGCTAAATCATGTAATCACAAGTATTTGCAGCTAAACCATTTGTTACGCATGGATTCGAACATCAGCCTTCTACATCGCATTGATTTGAGGCTAAATCATGTGTTTCGCTCGGTTTTGAAGCTAACTCGTTTGTTTCGCATGCTGTTGAAGCTAAATCATGTATATCACAAGTATTTGAAGCTATATCATAGTTTCGCATGGATTCCAAGATAACCCTTCTAATTCGCATAGATTTGAAGATAAATCATGTGTTTCGCTTGGATTTGAATATAACTCATTTGTTTCGCATGCTCTTGAAGCTAAATCATGTATATCACAAGTATTTGAAGCTAAACCATTTGCTTCGCATGGATTCGAAGATCAGCCTTCTACTTCGCATTGATTTGATGCTAAATCGTGTGTTTCGCATGGATTTGAAGCTAACTCGTTTGTTTCGCATGCTGTTGAAGCTAAATCATGTATACCACAAGTATTTGAAGCTGTATCATACGTTTCGCATCGATTCCAGGATAACCCTTCTAATTCGCATTGATTTGAATCTAAATCATGTGTTTCGCATGGATTTGAAGCTAACTCGTTTATTTCGCATGCTATTGAAGCTAAATCATGTATATCACAAGTATAAGAAGATAATCCATTTGTTTCGCATGGATTCGAAGATATGCCTACTTCTTCGCATTGTTTTGAAGCTAAATCATGTGTTTCGCATGGATTTGAATCTAACTCGTTTGTTTCGGATGGTGTTGAAGTTAAATCATGTATATCACAAGTATTTGAAGCTATATCATTTGTTTCGCATGGATTCGAAGATAACCCTTCTAATTCGCATTGATTTGAGGCTAAATCATGTGTTTCGCTTGGATTTGAAGCTAACTCGTTTTTTTCGCTAGTAGTTGAAGCTAAATCATGCATATCACAAGTATTTGAAGCTAAACCATTTGGTTCGCATTTATTCGAAGCTAAGCCTTCTACTTCGCATTGATTTGATGCTAAATCATGTGTTTCGCATGGATTTAAAGCTAACTCGTTTGTTTCGCATGCAGTTGAAGCTGAATCATGTATATCACAAGTATTTGAAACTAAACTATTCGTTTCGCATGGATTCGAAGATAAGCCTTCCACTTCCCATTGATTTGATGCTAAATCAAGTGTATCAAAAGTATTTGAAGCTAAACCATTTGCTTCGCATAGATTCCAAGATCAGCCTTCCACTTCGCATTGATTTGAAGCTAAATCATGTGTTCCGCATGGATTTTAAGCTAACTCGTTTGTATCGCATGCAGTTGAAGCTAAATCATGTATATCACAAGTATTTGAAGCTAAACCATTTGTTTCGCATGGATTCGAAGATAAGCCTTCTACTTCGCATTGATTTTAATCTAAATCATGTGTTTCGCATGGATTTGAAGCTAACTCGTTTGTTTCGCATGCAGTTGAAGCTGAATCATGTACATCACAAGTATTTGAAGCTAAACTATTCGTTTCGCATGGATTCGAAGTTAACTCGTTTGTTTCGCATGCAGTTGAAGCTAAATCACTTATATCACAAGTATTTGCAGCTAAACCATTTGTTTCGCATGGATTCGAAGATAAGCCTTCTACTTCGCATTGATTTTAATCTAAATCATGTGTTTCGCATGGATTTGAAGCTAACTCGTCTATTTCGCATGCTGTTGAAGCTAAATCATGTAATCACAAGTATTTGCAGCTAAACCATTTGTTACGCATGGATTCGAACATCAGCCTTCTACATCGCATTGATTTGAGGCTAAATCATGTGTTTCGCTCGGTTTTGAAGCTAACTCGTTTTTTTCGCATGCTGTTGAAGCTAAATCATGTATATCACAAGTATTTGAAGCTATATCATAGTTTCGCATGGATTCCAAGATAACCCTTCTAATTCGCATAGATTTGAAGATAAATCATGTGTTTCGCTTGGATTTGAATATAACTCATTTGTTTCGCATGCTCTTGAAGCTAAATCATGTATATCACAAGTATTTGAAGCTAAACCATTTGCTTCGCATGGATTCGAAGATCAGCCTTCTACTTCGCATTGATTTGATGCTAAATCGTGTGTTTCGCATGGATTTGAAGCTAACTCGTTTGTTTCGCATGCTGTTGAAGCTAAATCATGTATACCACAAGTATTTGAAGCTGTATCATACGTTTCGCATCGATTCCAGGATAACCCTTCTAATTCGCATTGATTTGAATCTAAATCATGTGTTTCGCATGGATTTGAAGCTAACTCGTTTATTTCGCATGCTATTGAAGCTAAATCATGTATATCACAAGTATAAGAAGCTAATCCATTTGTTTCGCATGGATTCGAAGATATGCCTACTTCTTCGCATTGTTTTGAAGCTAAATCATGTGTTTCGCATGGATTTGAATCTAACTCGTTTGTTTCGGATGGTGTTGAAGTTAAATCATGTATATCACAAGTATTTGAAGCTATATCATTTGTTTCGCATGGATTCGAAGATAACCCTTCTAATTCGCATTGATTTGAAGCTAAATCATGTGTTTCGCTTGGATTTGAAGCTAACTCGTTTTTTTCGCTAGTAGTTGAAGCTAAATCATGCATATCACAAGTATTTGAAGCTAAACCATTTGATTCCCATGGTTTTGAAGCCAAGCTTTCTACATCGCATTGACTTGAAGATAAATCATGTGTTTCGCTTGGATTTGAAGATAACTCATTTGTTTCGCATGCTGTTGAAGCTAAATCATGTATATCACAAGTATTTGAAGCTAAACCACTTGCTTCGCATGGATTCGATGATCAGCCTTCTACTTCGCATTGATTTGAGGCTAAATCATGTGTTTCGCTCGGTTTTGAAGCTAACTCGTTTGTTTCGCATGCTGTTGAAGCTAAATCATGTATATCACAAGTATTTGAAGCTATATCATACGTTTCGCATGGATTCCAAGATAACCCTTCTAATTCGCATAGATTTGAAGATAAATCATGTGTTTCGCTTGGATTTGAATATAACTCATTTGTTTCGCATGCTGTTGAAGCTAAATCATGTATATCACAATTATTTGAAGCTAAACCATTTGCTTCGCATGGATTCGAAGATCAGCCTTCTACTTCGCATTGATTTGATGCTAAATCATGTGTTTCGCATGGATTTGAAGCTAACTCGTTTGTTTCGCATGCTGTTGAAGCTAAATCATGTATACCACAAGTATTTGAAGCTATATCATACGTTTCGCATGGATTCCAAGATAACCCTTCTAATTCGCATTGATTTGAAGCTAAATCATGTGTTTTGCATGGATTTGAAGCTAACTCGTTTATTTCGCATGCTATTGAAGCTAAATCATGTATATCACAAGTATAAGAAGCTAATCCATTTGTTTCGCATGGATTCGAAGATATGCCTACTTCTTCGCATTGTTTTGAAGCTAAATCATGTGTTTCGCATGGATTTGAATCTAACTCGTTTGTTTCGGATGCTGTTGAAGTTAAATCATGTATATCACAAGTATTTGAAGCTATATCATTTGTTTCGCATGGATTCGAAGATAACCCTTCTAATTCGCATTGATTTGAAGCTAAATCATGTGTTTCGCTTGGATTTGAAGCTAACTCGTTTTTTTCGCTAGTAGTTGAAGCTAAATCATGCATATCACAAGTATTTGAAGCTAAACCATTTGATTCCCATGGTTTTGAAGCCAAGCTTTCTACATCGCATTGACTTGAAGATAAATCATGTGTTTCGCTTGGATTTGAAGATAACTCATTTGTTTCGCATGCTGTTGAAGCTAAATCATGTATATCACAAGTATTTGAAGCTAAACCACTTGCTTCGCATGGATTCGATGATCAGCCTCCTACTTCGCATTGATTTGATTCTAAATCATGTGTTTCGCATGGATTTGAAGCTAACTCGTTTGTTTCGCATGCTGTTGAAGCTAAATCATGTATATCACAAGTATTTGAAGCTATATCATACGTTTCGCATGGATTCCAAGATAACCCTTCTAATTCGCATTGATTTGAAGCTAAATCATGTGTTTCGCATGGATTTGAAGCTAACTCGTTTGTTTCGCATGCTGTTGAAGCTAAATCATGTATATCACAAGTATTTGAAGCTAAACCATTTGTTACGCATGGATTCGAAGATCAGCCTTCTACTTCGCATTGATTTGATGCTAAAGCATGTGTTTCGCATGGATTTGAAGCTAACTCGTTTGTTTCGCATGGTGTTGAAGCTAAATCATGTATATCACAATTATTTGAAGCTAAACCATTTGTATCGCATGGGATCGAAGATAAGCCTCCTACTTCGCATTGATTTGAAGCTAAATCATGTGTTTCGCATGGATTTGAAGCTAACTCGTTTGTTTCGCATGCTGTTGAAGCTAAATCATATATATCACAAGTATTTGAAGCTAAACCATTTGTTTCGCATTTATTCGATGCTAAGCCTTCTACTTCGCATTGATTTGAGGCTAAATCATGTGTTTCGCTCGGTTTTGAAGCTAACTGGTTTTTTTCGCATGCAGTTGTAGCTAAATCATGTATATCACAAGTATTTGAAGCTATATCATACGTTTCGCAAGGATTCCAAGATAACCCTTCTAAGTCGCATTGATTTGAAGCTAAATCATGTGTTTCGCATGGACTTGAAGCTAACTCGTTTGTTTCGCATGCTGTTGAAGCTAAATCATCTATATCACAAGTATTTGAAGCTAAACCATTTGTTACGCATGGATTCGAAGATCAGCCTTCTACTTCGCATTGATTTGATGCTAAATCATGTGTTTCGCATGGATTTGAAGCTAACTCGTTTGTTTCGCATGCTGTTAAAGCTAAATCATGTATATCACAAGTATTTGAAGCTAAACCATTTGTATCGCATGGGATCGAAGATAAGCCTCCTACTTCGCATTGATTTGAAGCTAAATCATGTGTTTCCCATGGATTTGAAGCTAACTCGTTTGTTTCGCATGCTGTTGAAGCTAAATCATATATATCACAAGTATTTGAAGCAAAACCATTTGTTTCGCATTTATTCGAAGCTAAGCCTTCTACTTCGCATTGATTTGAGGCTAAATCATGTGTTTCGCTCGGTTTTGAAGCTAACTCGTTTGTTTCGCATGCTGTTGAAGCTAAATCATGTATATCACAAGTATTTGAAGCTATATCATACGTTTCGCATGGATTCCAAGGTAACCCTTCTAATTCGCATAGATTTGAAGATAAATCATGTGTTTCGCTTGGATTTGAATATAACTCATTTGTTTCGCATGCTGTTGAAGCTAAATCATGTATATCACAAGTATTTGAAGCTAAACCATTTGTATCGCATGGGATCGAAGATAAGCCTCCTACTTCGCATTAATTTGAAGCTAAATCATGTGTTTCGCATGGATTTGAATCTAACTCGTTTGTTTCGGATGCTGTTGACGCTAAATCATGTATATCACAAGTATTTGAAGCTATATCATTTGTTTCGCATGGATTCGAAGATAACCCTTCTAATTCGCATTGATTTGAAGATAAATCATGTGTTTCGCTTGGATTTGAATATAACTCATTTGTTTCGCATGCTGTTGAAGCTAAATCATGTATATCACAAGTATTTGAAGCTAAACCATTTGCTTCGCATGGATTCGAAGATCAGCCTTCTACTTCGCATTGATTTGATGCTAAATCATGTGTTTCGCATGGATTTCATGCTAACTCGTCTGTTTCGCATGCTGTTGAAGCTAAATCATGTATATCACAAGTATTTGAAGCTATATCATACGTTTCGCATGGATTCCAAGATAACCCTTCTAATTCGCATTGATTTGAAGCTAAATCATGTGTTTCGCATGGATTTGAAGGTAACTCGTTTGTTTCGCATGCTGTTGAAGCTAAATCATGTATATCACAAGTATTTGAAGCTAAACTATTTGTATCGGATGGGATCGAAGATAAGCCTCCTACTTCGCATTGATTTGAAGCTAAATCATGTGTTTCGCATGGATTTGAAGCTAACTCGTTTGTATCGCATGCTGTTGAAGCTAAATCATATATATCACAAGTATTTGAAGCTAAACCATTTGTTTCGCATTTATTCGAAGCTAAGCCTTCTACTTCGCATTGATTTGATGCTAAATCATGTGTTTCGCTTGGTTTTGAAGCTAACTCGTTTTTTTCGCTTGCAGTTGTAGCTAAATCATGTATATCACAAGTATTTGAAGCTGAACCATTCGTTTCGCATGGATTCGAAGATAAGCCTTCTACTTCGCATTGATTTTAATCTAAATCATGTGTTTCGCATGGATTTGAAGCTAACTCGATTGTTTCGCATGGAGTTGAAGCTAAATCATGTATATCACAAGTATTTGAAGCGAAACCATTTGTTACGCTTGGATTCGAAGATCAGCCTTCTACTTAGCATTGATTTGATGCTAAATCATGTGTTTCGCATGGATTTGAAGCTAACTCGTTTGTTTCGCATGCTGTTGAAGGTAAATCATGTATATCACAAGTATTTGAATCTAAACCATTTGTTTCGCATTTATTCGAAGCTAAGCCTTCTACTTCGCATTGATTTGATGCTAAATCATGTGTTTCGCTTGGTTTTGAAGCTAACTCGTTTTTTTCGCATGCAGTTGTAGCTAAATCATGTATATCACAAGTATTTGAAGCTAAACCATTTGTTTCGCATGGATTCGAAGATAAGCCTTCTACTTCGCATTGATTTTAATCTAAATCATGTGTTTCGCATGGATGTAAAGCTAACTCGTTTGTTTCGCATGCAGTTGAAGCTGAATCATGTATATCACAAGTATTTGAAACTAAACTATTCGTTTCGCATGGATTCGAAGATAAGCCTTCTACTTCGCATTGATTTGAAGCTAAATCTTGTGTTTCGCATGGATTTGAAGCTAACTCGTTTGTTTCACATGGTGTTGAAGCTAAATCATATATATCACAAGTATTTGAAGCTAAACCATTTGTTTCGCATTTATTCGAAAGCTAAGCCTTCTACTTCGCATTGATTTGAGGCTAAATCATGTGTTTCGCTTGGTTTTGAAGCTAACTCGTATTTTTCGCATGCTGTTGAAGCTAAATCATGTATATCACAAGTATTTGGAGCTATATCATACGTTTCGCATGGATTCCAAGACAACCCTTCTAATTCGCATTGATTTGAAGCTAAATCATGTGTTTTGCATGGATTTGAAGCTAACTCGATTGTTTCGCATGGAGTTGCAGCTAAATCATGTATATCACAAGTATTTGAAGCTAAACCATTTGTTACGCATGGATTCGAAGATCAGCCTTCTACTTAGCATTGATTTGATGCTAAATCATATGTTTCGCATGGATTTGAAGCTAACTCGTTTGTTTCGCATGCTGTTGAAGGTAAATCATGTATATCACAAGTATTTGAATCTAAACCATTTGTTTCCAATTTATTCGAAGCTAAGCCTTCTACTTCGCATTGATTTGATGCTAAATCATGTGTTTCGCTTGGTTTTGAAGCTAACTCGTTTGTTTCGCATGCTGTTGAAGCTAAATCATGTATATCACAAGTATTTGGAGCTATATCATACGTTTCGCATGGATTCCAAGACAACCCTTCTAATTCGCATTGATTTGAAGCTAAATCATGTGTTTTGCATGGATTTGAAGCTAACTCGATTGTTTCGCATGGAGTTGCAGCTAAATCATGTATATCACAAGTATTTGAATCTAAACCATTTGTTTCGCATTTATTCGAAGCTAAGACTTCTAATTCGCATTGATTTGAGGCTAAATCATGTGTTTCGCTTGGATTTGAAGCTAACTCGTTTTTTTCGCTAGTAGTTGAAGCTAAATCATGCATATCACAAGTATTTGAAGCTAAACCATTTGGTTCGCATTTATTCGAAGCTAAGCCTTCTACTTCGCATTGATTTGATGCTAAATCATGTGTTTCGCATGGATTTAAAGCTAACTCGTTTGTTTCGCATGCAGTTGAAGCTGAATCATGTATATCACAAGTATTTGAAACTAAACTATTCGTTTCGCATGGATTCGAAGATAAGCCTTCCACTAACCATTGATTTGATGCTAAATCATGTGTTTCTAAAGGATTTGAAGCTAACTCGTTTGTTTCGCATGCTGTTGAAGCTAACTCAAGTGTATCAAAAGTATTTGGAAGCTAAACCATTTGCTTCGCATGGATTCGAAGATCAGCCTTCTACTTCGCATTGATTTGAAGCTAAATCATGTGTTCCGCATGGATTTTAAGCTAACTCGTTTGTTTCGCGTGCAGTTGAAGCTAAATCATGTATATCACAAGTATTTGAAGCTAAACCATTTGATTCCCATGGTTTTGAATCTAAGCTTTCTACTTCGCATTGATTTGAAGATAAATCATGTGTTTCGCTTGGATTTGAAGATAACTCATTTGTTTCGCATGCTGTTGAAGCTAAATCATATATATCACAAGTATTTGAAGCTAAATCATTTGTTTCGCATTTATTCGAAGCTAAGCCTTCTACTTCGCATTGATTTGGGGCTAAATCATGTGTTTCGCTTGGTTTTGAAGCTAACTCGTTTGTTTCTCATGCTGTTGAAGCTAAATCATGTATATCACAAGTATTTGAAGCTATATCATACGTTTCGCATGGATTCCAAGATAACCCTCCTAATTCGCATAGATTTGAAGATAAATCATGTGTTTCACTTGGATTTGAATATAACTCATTTGTTTCGCATGCTGTTGAAGCTAAATCATGTATATCACAAGTATTTGAAGCTAAACCATTTGCTTCGCATGGATTCGAAGTTAACTCGTTTGTTTCGCATGCAGTTGAAGCTAAATCACGTATATCACAAGTATTTGCAGCTAAACCATTTGTTTCGCATGGATTCGAAGATAAGCCTTCTACTTCGCATTGATTTTAATCTAAATCATGTGTTTCGCATGGATTTGAAGCTAACTCGTCTATTTCGCATGCTGTTGAAGCTAAATCATGTAATCACAAGTATTTGCAGCTAAACCATTTGTTACGCATGGATTCGAACATCAGCCTTCTACATCGCATTGATTTGAGGCTAAATCATGTGTTTCGCTCGGTTTTGAAGCTAACTCGTTTGTTTCGCATGCTGTTGAAGCTAAATCATGTATATCACAAGTATTTGAAGCTATATCATAGTTTCGCATGGATTCCAAGATAACCCTTCTAATTCGCATAGATTTGAAGATAAATCATGTGTTTCGCTTGGATTTGAATATAACTCATTTGTTTCGCATGCTCTTGAAGCTAAATCATGTATATCACAAGTATTTGAAGCTAAACCATTTGCTTCGCATGGATTCGAAGATCAGCCTTCTACTTCGCATTGATTTGATGCTAAATCGTGTGTTTCGCATGGATTTGAAGCTAACTCGTTTGTTTCGCATGCTGTTGAAGCTAAATCATGTATACCACAAGTATTTGAAGCTGTATCATACGTTTCGCATCGATTCCAGGATAACCCTTCTAATTCGCATTGATTTGAATCTAAATCATGTGTTTCGCATGGATTTGAAGCTAACTCGTTTATTTCGCATGCTATTGAAGCTAAATCATGTATATCACAAGTATAAGAAGCTAATCCATTTGTTTCGCATGGATTCGAAGATATGCCTACTTCTTCGCATTGTTTTGAAGCTAAATCATGTGTTTCGCATGGATTTGAATCTAACTCGTTTGTTTCGGATGGTGTTGAAGTTAAATCATGTATATCACAAGTATTTGAAGCTATATCATTTGTTTCGCATGGATTCGAAGATAACCCTTCTAATTCGCATTGATTTGAGGCTAAATCATGTGTTTCGCTTGGATTTGAAGCTAACTCGTTTTTTTCGCTAGTAGTTGAAGCTAAATCATGCATATCACAAGTATTTGAAGCTAAACCATTTGGTTCGCATTTATTCGAAGCTAAGCCTTCTACTTCGCATTGATTTGATGCTAAATCATGTGTTTCGCATGGATTTGAAGCTAACTCGTTTGTTTCGCATGCTGTTGAAGCTAAATCATGTATATCACAAGTATTTGAAGCTAAACTATTTGTATCGGATGGGATCGAAGATAAGCCTCCTACTTCGCATTGATTTGAAGCTAAATCATGTGTTTCCCATGGATTTGAAGCTAACTCGTTTGTATCGCATGCTGTTGAAGCTAAATCATATATATCACAAGTATTTAATGCTAAACCATTTGTTTCGCATATATTCGAAGCTAAGCCTTCTACTTCGCATTGATTTGAGGCTAAATCATATGTTTCGCTTGGTTTTGAAGCTCACTCGTTTTTTTCGCATTCTGTTGAAGCTAAATCATGTATATCACAAGTATAAGAAGCTAATCCGTTTGTTTCGCATGGATTCAAAGATAAGCCTTCTACTTCGCATTGATTTGAAGCTAAATCATGTGTTTCGCATGCATTTGAAGCTAACTCGTTTGTTTCGCATGCTGTTGAAGCTAATTCATGTATATCACAAGTATTTGAAGCTCAACCATTTGTTACGCATGGATTCGAAGATCAGCCTTCTACTTAGCATTGATTTGATGCTAAATCATGTGTTTCGCTTGGATTTGAAGCTAACTCGTTTGTTTCGCATGCTGTTGAAGCTAAATCATGTATATCACAAGTATTTGAAGCTAAACTATTTGTATCGGATGGGATCGAAGATAAGCCTCCTACTTCGCATTGATTTGAAGCTAAATCATGTGTTTCGCATGGATTTGAAGCTAACTCGTTTGTTTCGCATGCTGTTGAAGCTAAATCATGTATATCACAAGTATTTGTAGCTAAACCATTTGTTTCTCATGGATTCGAAGATAAGCCTTCTACTTCGCATTGATTTTAATCTAAATCATGTGTTTCGCATGGATTTGAATCTAAATCGTTTGTTTCGCATGCTGTTGAAGGTAAATCATGTATATCACAAGTATTTGAATCTAAACCATTTGTTTCGCATTTATTCGAAGCTAAGACTTCTAATTCGCATTGATTTGAGGCTAAATCATGTGTTTCGCTTGGATTTGAAGCTAACTCGTTTTTTTCGCTAGTAGTTGAAGCTAAATCATGCATATCACAAGTATTTGAAGCTAAACCATTTGGTTCGCATTTATTCGAAGCTAAGCCTTCTACTTCGCATTGATTTGATGCTAAATCATGTGTTTCGCATGGATTTAAAGCTAACTCGTTTGTTTCGCATGCAGTTGAAGCTGAATCATGTATATCACAAGTATTTGAAACTAAACTATTCGTTTCGCATGGATTCGAAGATAAGCCTTCCACTAACCATTGATTTGATGCTAAATCATGTGTTTCTAAAGGATTTGAAGCTAACTCGTTTGTTTCGCATGCTGTTGAAGCTAACTCAAGTGTATCAAAAGTATTTGGAAGCTAAACCATTTGCTTCGCATGGATTCGAAGATCAGCCTTCTACTTCGCATTGATTTGAAGCTAAATCATGTGTTCCGCATGGATTTTATGCTAACTCGTTTGTTTCGCGTGCAGTTGAAGCTAAATCATGTATATCACAAGTATTTGAAGCTAAACCATTTGATTCCCATGGTTTTGAATCTAAGCTTTCTACTTCGCATTGATTTGAAGATAAATCATGTGTTTCGCTTGGATTTGAAGATAACTCATTTGTTTCGCATGCTGTTGAAGCTAAATCATATATATCACAAGTATTTGAAGCTAAACCATTTGTTTCGCATTTATTCGAAGCTAAGCCTTCTACTTCGCATTGATTTGGGGCTAAATCATGTGTTTCGCTTGGTTTTGAAGCTAACTCGTTTGTTTCTCATGCTGTTGAAGCTAAATCATGTATATCACAAGTATTTGAAGCTATATCATACGTTTCGCATGGATTCCAAGATAACCCTCCTAATTCGCATTGATTTTAATCTAAATCATGTGTTTCGCATGGATTTGAAGCTAACTCGTTTGTTTCGCATGCAGTTGAAGCTGAATCATGTACATCACAAGTATTTGAAGCTAAACTATTCGTTTCGCATGGATTCGAAGTTAACTCCTTTGTTTCGCATGCAGTTGAAGCTAAATCACGTATATCACAAGTATTTGCAGCTAAACCATTTGTTTCGCATGGATTCGAAGATAAGCCTTCTACTTCGCATTGATTTTAATCTAAATCATGTGTTTCGCATGGATTTGAAGCTAACTCGTCTATTTCGCATGCTGTTGAAGCTAAATCATGTAATCACAAGTATTTGCAGCTAAACCATTTGTTACGCATGGATTCGAACATCAGCCTTCTACATCGCATTGATTTGAGGCTAAATCATGTGTTTCGCTCGGTTTTGAAGCTAACTCGTTTGTTTCGCATGCTGTTGAAGCTAAATCATGTATATCACAAGTATTTGAAGCTATATCATAGTTTCGCATGGATTCCAAGATAACCCTTCTAATTCGCATAGATTTGAAGATAAATCATGTGTTTCGCTTGGATTTGAATATAACTCATTTGTTTCGCATGCTCTTGAAGCTAAATCATGTATATCACAAGTATTTGAAGCTAAACCATTTGCTTCGCATGGATTCGAAGATCAGCCTTCTACTTCGCATTGATTTGATGCTAAATCGTGTGTTTCGCATGGATTTGAAGCTAACTCGTTTGTTTCGCATGCTGTTGAAGCTAAATCATGTATACCACAAGTATTTGAAGCTGTATCATACGTTTCGCATCGATTCCAGGATAACCCTTCTAATTCGCATTGATTTGAATCTAAATCATGTGTTTCGCATGGATTTGAAGCTAACTCGTTTATTTCGCATGCTATTGAAGCTAAATCATGTATATCACAAGTATAAGAAGCTAATCCATTTGTTTCGCATGGATTCGAAGATATGCCTACTTCTTCGCATTGTTTTGAAGCTAAATCATGTGTTTCGCATGGATTTGAATCTAACTCGTTTGTTTCGGATGCTGTTGAAGTTAAATCATGTATATCACAAGTATTTGAAGCTATATCATTTGTTTCGCATGGATTCGAAGATAACCGTTCTAATTCGCATTGATTTGAAGCTAAATCATGTGTTTCGCTTGGATTTGAAGCTAACTCGTTTTTTTCGCTAGTAGTTGAAGCTAAATCATGCATATCACAAGTATTTGAAGCTAAACCATTTGATTCCCATGGTTTTGAAGCCAAGCTTTCTACATCGCATTGACTTGAAGATAAATCATGTGTTTCGCTTGGATTTGAAGATAACTCATTTGTTTCGCATGCTGTTGAAGCTAAATCATGTATATCACAAGTATTTGAAGCTAAACCACTTGCTTCGCATGGATTCGATGATCAGCCTCCTACTTCGCATTGATTTGATTCTAAATCATGTGTTTCGCATGGATTTGAAGCTAACTCGTTTGTTTCGCATGCTGTTGAAGCTAAATCATATATATCACAAGTATTTGAAGCTAAACCATTTGTTTCGCATTTATTCGATGCTAAGCCTTCTACTTCGCATTGATTTGATGCTAAATCGTGTGTTTCGCATGGATTTGAAGCTAACTCGTTTGTTTCGCATGCTGTTGAAGCTAAATCATGTATACCACAAGTATTTGAAGCTGTATCATACGTTTCGCATCGATTCCAGGATAACCCTTCTAATTCGCATTGATTTGAATCTAAATCATGTGTTTCGCATGGATTTGAAGCTAACTCGTTTATTTCGCATGCTATTGAAGCTAAATCATGTATATCACAAGTATAAGAAGCTAATCCATTTGTTTCGCATGGATTCGAAGATATGCCTACTTCTTCGCATTGTTTTGAAGCTAAATCATGTGTTTCGCATGGATTTGAATCTAACTCGTTTGTTTCGGATGCTGTTGAAGTTAAATCATGTATATCACAAGTATTTGAAGCTATATCATTTGTTTCGCATGGATTCGAAGATAACCCTTCTAATTCGCATTGATTTGAAGCTAAATCATGTGTTTCGCTTGGATTTGAAGCTAACTCGTTTTTTTCGCTAGTAGTTGAAGCTAAATCATGCATATCACAAGTATTTGAAGCTAAACCATTTGATTCCCATGGTTTTGAAGCCAAGCTTTCTACATCGCATTGACTTGAAGATAAATCATGTGTTTCGCTTGGATTTGAAGATAACTCATTTGTTTCGCATGCTGTTGAAGCTAAATCATGTATATCACAAGTATTTGAAGCTAAACCACTTGCTTCGCATGGATTCGATGATCAGCCTCCTACTTCGCATTGATTTGATTCTAAATCATGTGTTTCGCATGGATTTGAAGCTAACTCGTTTGTTTCGCATGCTGTTGAAGCTAAATCATATATATCACAAGTATTTGAAGCTAAACCATTTGTTTCGCATTTATTCGATGCTAAGCCTTCTACTTCGCATTGATTTGAGGCTAAATCATGTGTTTCGCTCGGTTTTGAAGCTAACTGGTTTTTTTCGCATGCAGTTGTAGCTAAATCATGTATATCACAAGTATTTGAAGCTATATCATACGTTTCTCATGGATTCCAAGATAACCCTTCTAAGTCGCATTGATTTGAAGCTAAATCATGTGTTTCGCATGGACTTGAAGCTAACTCGTTTGTTTCGCATGCTGTTGAAGCTAAATCATGTATATCACAAGTATTTGAAGCTAAACCATTTGTTACGCATGGATTCGAAGATCAGCCTTCTACTTCGCATTGATTTGATGCTAAATCATGTGTTTCGCATGGATTTGAAGCTAACTCGTTTGTTTCGCATGCTGTTAAAGCTAAATCATGTATATCACAAGTATTTGAAGCTAAACCATTTGTATCGCATGGGATCGAAGATAAGCCTCCTACTTCGCATTGATTTGAAGCTAAATCGTGTGTTTCGCATGGATTTGAAGCTAACTCGTTTGTTTCGCATGCTGTTGAAGCTAAATCATATATATCACAAGTATTTGAAGCAAAACCATTTGTTTCGCATTTATTCGAAGCTAAGCCTTCTACTTCGCATTGATTTGAGGCTAAATCATGTGTTTCGCTCGGTTTTGAAGCTAACTCGTTTGTTTCGCATGCTGTTGAAGCTAAATCATGCATATCACAAGTATTTGAAGCTAAACCATTTGATTCCCATGGTTTTGAAGCCAAGCTTTCTACATCGCATTGACTTGAAGATAAATCATGTGTTTCGCTTGGATTTGAAGATAACTCATTTGTTTCGCATGCTGTTGAAGCTAAATCATGTATATCACAAGTATTTGAAGCTAAACCACTTGCTTCGCATGGATTCGATGATCAGCCTTCTACTTCGCATTGATTTGAGGCTAAATCATGTGTTTCGCTCGGTTTTGAAGCTAACTCGTTTGTTTCGCATGCTGTTGAAGCTAAATCATGTATATCACAAGTATTTGAAGCTATATCATACGTTTCGCATGGATTCCAAGATAACCCTTCTAATTCGCATAGATTTGAAGATAAATCATGTGTTTCGCTTGGATTTGAATATAACTCATTTGTTTCGCATGCTGTTGAAGCTAAATCATGTATATCACAAGTATTTGAAGCTAAACCATTTGCTTCGCATGGATTCGAAGATCAGCCTTCTACTTCGCATTGATTTGATGCTAAATCATGTGTTTCGCATGGATTTGAAGCTAACTCATTTGTTTCGCATGCTGTTGAAGCTAAATCATGTATATCACAATTATTTGAAGCTAAACCATTTGTATCGCATGGGATCGAAGATAAGCCTCCTACTTCGCATTGATTTGAAGCTAAATCATGTGTTTCGCATGGATTTGAAGCTAACTCGATTGTTTCGCATGCTGTTGAAGCTAAATCATGTATATCACAAGTATTTGAAGCTAATCCGTTTGTTTCGCATGGATTCGAAGATAAGCCTTCTACTTCGCATTGATTTGAAGCTAAATCATGTGTTTCGCATGCATTTGAAGCTAACTCGTTTGTTTCGCATGCTGTTGAAGCTAATTCATGTATATCACAAGTATTTGAAGCTCAACCATTTGTTACGCATGGATTCGAAGATCAGCCTTCTACTTAGCATTGATTTGATGCTAAATCATGTGTTTCGCTTGGATTTGAAGCTAACTCGTTTGTTTCGCATGCTGTTGAAGCTAAATCATGTATATCACAAGTATTTGAAGCTAAACTATTTGTATCGGATGGGATCGAAGATAAGCCTCCTACTTCGCATTGATTTGAAGCTAAATCATGTGTTTCGCATGGATTTGAAGCTAACTCGTTTGTTTCGCATGCTGTTGAAGCTAAATCATGTATATCACAAGTATTTGTAGCTAAACCATTTGTTTCTCATGGATTCGAAGATAAGCCTTCTACTTCGCATTGATTTTAATCTAAATCATGTGTTTCGCATGGATTTGAATCTAAATCGTTTGTTTCGCATGCTGTTGAAGGTAAATCATGTATATCACAAGTATTTGAATCTAAACCATTTGTTTCGCATTTATTCGAAGCTAAGACTTCTAATTCGCATTGATTTGAGGCTAAATCATGTGTTTCGCTTGGATTTGAAGCTAACTCGTTTTTTTCGCTAGTAGTTGAAGCTAAATCATGCATATCACAAGTATTTGAAGCTAAACCATTTGGTTCGCATTTATTCGAAGCTAAGCCTTCTACTTCGCATTGATTTGATGCTAAATCATGTGTTTCGCATGGATTTAAAGCTAACTCGTTTGTTTCGCATGCAGTTGAAGCTGAATCATGTATATCACAAGTATTTGAAACTAAACTATTCGTTTCGCATGGATTCGAAGATAAGCCTTCCACTAACCATTGATTTGATGCTAAATCATGTGTTTCTAAAGGATTTGAAGCTAACTCGTTTGTTTCGCATGCTGTTGAAGCTAACTCAAGTGTATCAAAAGTATTTGGAAGCTAAACCATTTGCTTCGCATGGATTCGAAGATCAGCCTTCTACTTCGCAATGATTTGATGCTAAATCATGTGTTTCGCATGGATTTGAAGCTAACTCGTTTGTTTTGCATGCTGTTGAAGCTAAATCATGTATATCACAAGTATTTGAAGCTAAACCATTTGTATCGGATGGGATCGAAGATAAGCCTCCTACTTCGCATTGATTTGAAGCTAAATCATGTGTTTCGCATGGATTTGAAGCTAACTCGTTTGTTTCGCATGCAGTTGAAGCTGAATCATGTACATCACAAGTATTTGAAGCTAAACTATTCGTTTCGCATGGATTCGAAGTTAACTCGTTTGTTTCGCATGCAGTTGAAGCTAAATCACGTATATCACAAGTATTTGCAGCTAAACCATTTGTTTCGCATGGATTCGAAGATAAGCCTTCTACTTCGCATTGATTTTAATCTAAATCATGTGTTTCGCATGGATTTGAAGCTAACTCGTCTATTTCGCATGCTGTTGAAGCTAAATCATGTAATCACAAGTATTTGCAGCTAAACCATTTGTTACGCATGGATTCGAACATCAGCCTTCTACATCGCATTGATTTGAGGCTAAATCATGTGTTTCGCTCGGTTTTGAAGCTAACTCGTTTGTTTCGCATGCTGTTGAAGCTAAATCATGTATATCACAAGTATTTGAAGCTATATCATAGTTTCGCATGGATTCCAAGATAACCCTTCTAATTCGCATAGATTTGAAGATAAATCATGTGTTTCGCTTGGATTTGAATATAACTCATTTGTTTCGCATGCTCTTGAAGCTAAATCATGTATATCACAAGTATTTGAAGCTAAACCATTTGCTTCGCATGGATTCGAAGATCAGCCTTCTACTTCGCATTGATTTGATGCTAAATCGTGTGTTTCGCATGGATTTGAAGCTAACTCGTTTGTTTCGCATGCTGTTGAAGCTAAATCATGTATACCACAAGTATTTGAAGCTGTATCATACGTTTCGCATCGATTCCAGGATAACCCTTCTAATTCGCATTGATTTGAATCTAAATCATGTGTTTCGCATGGATTTGAAGCTAAGTCGTTTATTTCGCATGCTATTGAAGCTAAATCATGTATATCACAAGTATAAGAAGCTAATCCATTTGTTTCGCATGGATTCGAAGATATGCCTACTTCTTCGCATTGTTTTGAAGCTAAATCATGTGTTTCGCATGGATTTGAATCTAACTCGTTTGTTTCGGATGCTGTTGAAGTTAAATCATGTATATCACAAGTATTTGAAGCTATATCATTTGTTTCGCATGGATTCGAAGATAACCCTTCTAATTCGCATTGATTTGAAGCTAAATCATGTGTTTCGCTTGGATTTGAAGCTAACTCGTTTTTTTCGCTAGTAGTTGAAGCTAAATCATGCATATCACAAGTATTTGAAGCTAAACCATTTGATTCCCATGGTTTTGAAGCCAAGCTTGCTACATCGCATTGACTTGAAGATAAATCATGTGTTTCGCTTGGATTTGAAGATAACTCATTTGTTTCGCATGCTGTTGAAGCTAAATCATGTATATCACAAGTATTTGAAGCTAAACCACTTGCTTCGCATGGATTCGATGATCAGCCTTCTACTTCGCATTGATTTGAGGCTAAATCATGTGTTTCGCTCGGTTTTGAAGCTAACTCGTTTGTTTCGCATGCTGTTGAAGCTAAATCATGTATATCACAAGTATTTGAAGCTATATCATACGTTTCGCATGGATTCCAAGATAACCCTTCTAATTCGCATAGATTTGAAGATAAATCATGTGTTTCGCTTGGATTTGAATATAACTCATTTGTTTCGCATGCTGTTGAAGCTAAATCATGTATATCACAATTATTTGAAGCTAAACCATTTGCTTCGCATGGATTCGAAGATCAGCCTTCTACTTCGCATTGATTTGATGCTAAATCATGTGTTTCGCATGGATTTGAAGCTAACTCGTTTGTTTCGCATGCTGTTGAAGCTAAATCATGTATACCACAAGTATTTGAAGCTATATCATACGTTTCGCATGGATTCCAAGATAACCCTTCTAATTCGCATTGATTTGAAGCTAAATCATGTGTTTTGCATGGATTTGAAGCTAACTCGTTTATTTCGCTTGCTATTGAAGCTAAATCATGTATATCACAAGTATAAGAAGCTAATCCATTTGTTTCGCATGGATTCGAAGATATGCCTACTTCTTCGCATTGTTTTGAAGCTAAATCATGTGTTTCGCATGGATTTGAATCTAACTCGTTTGTTTCGGATGCTGTTGAAGTTAAATCATGTATATCACAAGTATTTGAAGCTATATCATTTGTTTCGCATGGATTCGAAGATAACCCTTCTAATTCGCATTGATTTGAAGCTAAATCATGTGTTTCGCTTGGATTTGAAGCTAACTCGTTTTTTTCGCTAGTAGTTGAAGCTAAATCATGCATATCACAAGTATTTGAAGCTAAACCATTTGATTCCCATGGTTTTGAAGCCAAGCTTTCTACATCGCATTGACTTGAAGCTAAATCATGTGTTTCGCTTGGATTTGAAGATAACTCATTTGTTTCGCATGCTGTTGAAGCTAAATCATGTATATCACAAGTATTTGAAGCTAAACCACTTGCTTCGCATGGATTCGATGATCAGCCTCCTACTTCGCATTGATTTGATTCTAAATCATGTGTTTCGCATGGATTTGAAGCTAACTCGTTTGTTTCGCATGCTGTTGAAGCTAAATCATATATATCACAAGTATTTGAAGCTAAACCATTTGTTTCGCATGGGATCGAAGATAAGCCTCCTACTTCGCATTGATTTGAAGCTAAATCATGTGTTTCGCATGGATTTGAAGCTAACTCGTTTGTTTCGCATGCTGTTGAAGCTAAATCATATATATCACAAGTATTTGAAGCTAAACCATTTGTTTCGCATTTATTCGATGCTAAGCCTTCTACTTCGCATTGATTTGAGGCTAAATCATGTGTTTCGCTCGGTTTTGAAGCTAACTGGTTTTTTTCGCATACAGTTGTAGCTAAATCATGTATATCACAAGTATTTGAAGCTATATCATACGTTTCGCATGGATTCCAAGATAACCCTTCTAAGTCGCATTGATTTGAAGCTAAATCATGTGTTTCGCATGGACTTGAAGCTAACTCGTTTGTTTCGCATGCTGTTGAAGCTAAATCATGTATATCACAAGTATTTGAAGCTAAACCATTTGTTACGCATGGATTCGAAGATCAGCCTTCTACTTCGCATTGATTTGATGCTAAATCATGTGTTTCGCATGGATTTGAAGCTAACTCGTTTGTTTCGCATGCTGTTAAAGCTAAATCATGTATATCACAAGTATTTGAAGCTAAACCATTTGTATCGCATGGGATCGAAGATAAGCCTCCTACTTCGCATTGATTTGAAGCTAAATCGTGTGTTTCGCATGGATTTGAAGCTGACTCGTTTGTTTCGCATGCTGTTGAAGCTAAATCATATATATCACAAGTATTTGAAGCAAAACCATTTGTTTCGCATTTATTCGAAGCTAAGCCTTCTACTTCGCATTGATTTGAGGCTAAATCATGTGTTTCGCATGGATTTGAAGCTAACTCGTTTGTTTCGCATGCTGTTAAAGCTAAATCATGTATATCACAAGTATTTGAAGCTAAACCATTTGTATCGCATGGGATCGAAGATAAGCCTCCTACTTCGCATTGATTTGAAGCTAAATCGTGTGTTTCGCATGGATTTGAAGCTGACTCGTTTGTTTCGCATGCTGTTGAAGCTAAATCATATATATCACAAGTATTTGAAGCAAAACCATTTGTTTCGCATTTATTCGAAGCTAAGCCTTCTACTTCGCATTGATTTGAGGCTAAATCATGTGTTTCGCTCGGTTTTGAAACTAACTCGTTTGTTTCGCATGCTGTTGAAGCTAAATCATGTATATCACAAGTATTTGAAGCTAAACCATTTGATTCCCATGGTTTTGAAGCCAAGCTTTCTACATCGCATTGACTTGAAGATAAATCATGTGTTTCGCTTGGATTTGAAGATAACTCATTTGTTTCGCATGCTGTTGAAGCTAAATCATGTATATCACAAGTATTTGAAGCTAAACCACTTGCTTCGCATGGATTCGATGATCAGCCTTCTACTTCGCATTGATTTGAGGCTAAATCATGTGTTTCGCTCGGTTTTGAAGCTAACTCGTTTGTTTCGCATGCTGTTGAAGCTAAATCATGTATATCACAAGTATTTGAAGCTATATCAAACGTTTCGCATGGATTCCAAGATAACCCTTCTAATTCGCATAGATTTGAAGATAAATCATGTGTTTCGCTTGGATTTGAATATAACTCATTTGTTTCGCATGCTGTTGAAGCTAAATCATGTATATCACAAGTATTTGAAGCTAAACCATTTGCTTCGCATGGATTCGAAGATCAGCCTTCTACTTCGCATTGATTTGATGCTAAATCATGTGTTTCGCATGGATTTGAAGCTAACTCATTTGTTTCGCATGCTGTTGAAGCTAAATCATGTATATCACAATTATTTGAAGCTAAACCATTTGTATCGCATGGGATCGAAGATAAGCCTCCTACTTCGCATTTATTTGAAGCTAAATCATGTGTTTCGCATGGATTTGAAGCTAACTCGATTGTTTCGCATGCTGTTGAAGCTAAATCATATATATCACAAGTATTTGAAGCTAAACCATTTGTTTCGCACTTATTCGATGCTAAGCCTTCTACTTCGCATTGATTTGAGGCTAAATCATGTGTTTCGCTCGGTTTTGAAGCTAACTGGTTTTTTTCGCATGCAGTTGTAGCTAAATCATGTATATCACAAGTATTTGAAGCTATATCATACGTTTCGCATGGATTCCAAGATAACCCTTCTAAGTCGCATTGATTTGAAGCTAAATCATGTGTTTCGCATGGATTTGAAGCTAACTCGTTTGTTTCGCATGCTGTTGAAGCTAAATCATGTATATCACAAGTATTTGAAGCTAAACCATTTGTATCGCATGGGATCGAAGATAAGCCTCCTACTTCGCATTGATTTGAAGCTAAATCATGTGTTTCGCATGGATTTGAAGCTAACTCGTTTGTTTCGCATGCTGTTGAAGCTAAATCATATATATCACAAGTATTTGAAGCAAAACCATTTGTTTCGCATTTATTCGAAGCTAAGCCTTCTACTTCGCATTGATTTGAGGCTAAATCATGTGTTTCGCTCGGTTTTGAAGCTAACTCGTTTGTTTCGCATGCTGTTGATGCTAAATCATGTATATCACAAGTATTTGAAGCTATATCATACGTTTCGCATGGATTCCAAGATAACCCTACTAATTCGCATATATTTGAAGATAAATCATGTGTTTCGCTTGGATTTGAATATAACTCATTTGATTCGCATGCTGTTGAAGCTAAATCATGTATATCACAAGTATTTGAAGCTAAACCATTTGTATCGCATGGGATCGAAGATAAGCCTCCTACTTCGCATTGATTTGAAGCTAAATCATGTGTTTCGCATGGATTTGAATCTAACTCGTTTGTTTCGGATGCTGTTGACGCTAAATCATGTATATCACAAGTATTTGAAGCTATATCATTTGTTTCGCATGGATTCGAAGATAAGCCTTCTACTTCGCATTGATTTTAATCTAAATCATGTGTTTCGCATGGATTTAAAGGTAACTCGTTTGTTTCGCATGCAGTTGAAGCTGAAACATGTATATCACAAGTATTTGAAGCTAAACTATTCGTTTCGCATGGATTCGAAGTTAACTCGTTTGTTTCGCATACAGTTGAAGCTAAATCACGTATATCACAAGTATTTGCAGCTAAACCATTTGTTTCGCATCGATACGAAGATAACCCTTCTACTTCGCATTGATTTGAAGCTAAATCATGTGTTTCGCATGGATTTGAATCTAACTCGTTTATTTCGCATGCTGTTGAAGCTAAATCATGTATATCACAAGTATAAGGAGCTATATCATACGTTTCGCATGGATTCCAAGATAACCCTTCTAATTCGCATTGATTTGAATCTAAATCATGTGTTTCGCATGGATTTGAAGCTAACTCGTTTATTTCGCATGCTGTTGAAGCTAAATCATGTAATCACAAGTATTTGCAGCTAAAACATTTGTTACGCATGGATTCGAAGATAAGCCTTCTACTTCGCATTGATTTGAAGCTAAATCATGTGTTTCGCATGGATTTGAATCTAACTCGTTTGTTTCGGATGCTGTTGAAGCTAAATCATGTATATCACAAGTATTTGCAGCTAAACCATTTGTTTCGCATCGATACGAAGATAACCCTTCTACTTCGCATTGATTTGAAGCTAAATCGTGTGTTTCGCATGGATTTGAATCTAACTCGTTTATTTCGCATGCTGTTGAAGCTAAATCATGTATATCACAAGTATAAGGAGCTATATCATACGTTTCGCATGGATTCCAAGATAACCCTTCTAATTCGCATTGATTTGAATCTAAATCATGTGTTTCGCATGGATTTGAAGCTAACTCGTTTATTTCGCATGCTGTTGAAGCTAAATCATGTAATCACAAGTATTTGCAGCTAAACCATTTGTTACGCATGGATTCGAAGATCAGCCTTCTACTTCGCATTGATTTGAAGCTAAATCATGTGTTTCGCATGGATTTGAATCTAACTCGTTTATTTCGCATTCTGTTGAAGCTAAATCAAGTATATCACAAGTATAAGAAGCTAATCCGTTTGTTTCGCATGGATTCGAAGATAAGCCTTCTACTTCGCATTGATTTGAAGCTAAATCATGTGTTTCGCATGGATTTGAACCTAACTCGTTTGTTTCGGATGCTGTTGAAGCTAAATCATGTATATCACAAGTATTTGAAGCTATATCATTTGTTTCGCATGGATTCGAAGATAACCCTTCTACATCGCATTGAGTTGAGGCTAAATCATGTGTTTCGCTCGGTTTTGAAGCTAACTCGTTTTTTTCGCTAGCAGTTGAAGCTAAATCATGTATATCGCAAGTATTTGAAGCTATATCATACGTTTCGCATGGATTCCAAGATAACCCTTCTAATTCGCATAGATTTGAAGATAAATCATGTGTTTCGCTTGGATTTGAATATAACTCATTTGTTTCGCAAGCTGTTGAAGCTAAATCATGTATATCACAAGTATTTGAAGCTAAACCATTTGTATCGCATGGGATCGAAGATAAGCCTCCTACTTCGCATTGATTTGAAGCTAAATCATGTGTTTCGCATGGATTTGAAGCTAACTCGTTTGTTTCGAATGCTGTTGAAGCTAAATCATATATATCACAAGTATTTGAAGCTAAACCATTTGTTTCGCATTTATTCGAAGCTAAGCCCTCTACTTCGCATTGATTTGAGGCTAAATCATGTATTTCGCTCGGTTTTGAAGCTAACTCGTTTGTTTCGCATGCTGTTGAAGCTAAATCATGTATATCACAAGTATTTGAAGCTGTATCATACGTTTCGCATGGATACCAAGATAACCCTTCTAATTCGCATTGATTTGAAGCTAAAACATGTGTTTCGCATGGATTTGAAGCTAACTCGTTTGTTTCGAATGCTGTTGAAGCTAAATCATATATATCACAAGTATTTGAAGCTAAACCATTTGTTTCGCATTTATTCGAAGCTAAGCCCTCTACTTCGCATTGATTTGAGGCTAAATCATGTATTTCGCTCGGTTTTGAAGCTAACTCGTTTGTTTCGCATGCTGTTGAAGCTAAATCATGTATATCACAAGTATTTGAAGCTGTATCATACGTTTCGCATGGATACCAAGATAACCCTTCTAATTCGCATTGATTTGAAGCTAAAACATGTGTTTCGCATGGATTTGAAGCTAACTCGTTTGTTTCGCATGCTGTTGAAGCTAAATCATGTATATCACAAGTATTTGAAGATAAACCATTTGTTTCGCATGGATTCGAAGATAAGCCTTCTACTTCGCATTGATTTTAATCTAAATCATGTCTTTCGCATGGATTTAAAGGTAACTCGTTTGTTTCGCATGCAGTTGAAGCTGAATCATGTATATCACAAGTACTTGAAGCTAAACTATTCGTTTCGCATGGATTCGAAGTTAACTCGTTTGTTCCGCATACAGTTGAAGCTAAATCACGTATATCACAAGTATTTGCAGCTAAACCATTTGTTTCGCATCGATACGAAGATAACCCTTCTACTTCGCATTGATTTGAAGCTAAATCATGTGTTTCGCATGGATTTGAATCTAACTCGTTTATTTCGCATGCTGTTGAAGCTAAATCATGTATATCACAAGTATAAGAAGCTATATCATACGTTTCGCATGGATTCCAAGATAACCCTTCTAATTCGCATTGATTTGAAGCTAAATCATGTGTTTCGCATGGATTTGAAGCTAACTCGTTTGTTTCGCATGCTGTTGAAGCTAAATCATGTATATCACAAGTATTTCCAGCTAAACCATTTGTTACGCATGGATTCGAAGATCAGCCTTCTACTTCGCATTGATTTGAAGCTAAATCATGTGTTTCGCATGGATTTGAATCTAACTCGTTTATTTCGCATGCTGTTGAAGCTAAATCATGTATATCACAAGTATAAGAAGCTATATCATACGTTTCGCATGGATTCCAAGATAACCCTTCTAATTCGCATTGATTTGAATCTAAATCATGTGTTTCGCATGGATTTGAAGCTAACTCGTTTATTTCGCATGCTGTTGAAGCTAAATCATGTAATCACAAGTATTTGCAGCTAAACCATTTGTTACGCATGGATTCGAAGATCAGCCTTCTACTTCGCATTGATTTGAAGCTAAATCATGTGTTTCGCATGGATTTGAATCTAACTCGTTTGTTTCGGATGCTGTTGAAGTTAAATCATGTATATCACAAGTATTTGAAGCTATATCATTTGTTTCGCATGGATTCGAAGATAACCCTTCTAATTCGCATTGATTTGAAGCTAAATCATGTGTTTCGCATGGATTTGAATCTAACTCGTTTGTTTCGGATGCTGTTGAAGCTAAATCATGTATATCACAAGTATTTGAAGCTATATCATTTGTTTCGCATGGATTCGAAGATCAGCCTTCTACTTCGCATTGATTTGATGCTAAATCATGTGTTTCGCATGGATTTGAAGCTAACTCGTTTGTTTCGCATGCTGTTGAAGCTAAATCATGTATATCACAAGTATTTGAAGCTAAACCATTTGTATCGCATGGGATCGAAGATAAGCCTCCTACTTCGCATTGATTTCAAGCTAAATCATGTGTTTCGCATGGATTTGAAGCTAACTCGTTTGTTTCGCATGCTGTTGAAGCTAAATCATATATATCACAAGTATTTGAAGCTAAACCATTTGTTTCGCATTTATTCGATGCTAAGCCTTCTACTTCGCATTGATTTGAGGCTAATTCATGTGTTTCGCTCGGTTTTGAAGCTAACTCGTTTGTTTTGCATGCTGTTGAAGCTAAATCATGTATATCACAAGTATTTGAAGCTATATCATACGTTTCGCATGGATTCCAAGATAACCCTTCTACTTCGCATTGATTTGAACCTAAATCATGTGTTTCGCATGGATTTGAATCTAACTCGTTTATTTCGCATTCTGTTGAAGCTAAATCATGTATATCACAAGTATAAGAAGCTAATCCGTTTGTTTCGCATGGATTCGAAGATAAGCCTTCTACTTCGCATTGATTTGAAGCTAAATCATGTGTTTCGCATGGATTTGAATCTAACTCGTTTGTTTCGGATGCTGTTGAAGCTAAATCATGTATATCACAAGTATTTGAAGCTATATCATTCGTTTCGCATGGATTCGAAGATAACCCTTCTAATTCGCATTGATTTGAGGCTAAATCATGTGTTTCGCTTGGTTTTGAAGCTAACTCGTTTTTTTCGCTAGTAGTTGAAGCTAAATCATGCATATCACAAGTATTTGAAGCTAAACCATTTGGTTCGCATTTATTCGAAGCTAAGCCTTCTACTTCGCATTGATTCGAGGCTAAATCATGTGTTTCGCTTGGTTTTGAAGCTAACTCGTTTTTTTCGCATGCTGTTGAAGCTAAATCATGTATATCACAACTATTTGAAGCTAACCCATTTGTTTCGCATGGATTGGAAGACAAGCCTTCTACTTCGCATTGATTTGATGCTAAATCATGTGTTTCGCATGGATTTCATGCTAACTCGTCTGTTTCGCATGCAGTTGAAGCTGAATCATGTATATCACAAGTATTTGAAGCTAAACCATTCGTTTTTTTCGCATGCAGTTGTAGCTAAATCATGTATATCACAAGTATTTGAAGCTAAACCATTTGTTTCGCATGGATTCGAAGATAAGCCTTCTACTACGTATTGATTTGAAGCTAAATCATGTGTTTCGCATGGATTTGAATCTAACTCGTACATTTCGCATGCTGTTGTAGCTAAATCATGTATATCACATGTATATGAAGCTGATCCATTTGTTTCGCATGGATTTCAAGATAACCCTTCTAATTCGCATTGATTTGAAGCTAAATCATGTGTTTCGCACGGATTTTAAGCTAACTCGTTTGTTTCGCATGCAGTTGAAGCTAAATCATGTATATCACAAGTATTTGAAGCTAAACCATTTGTTTCGCATGGATTCGAAGATAAGCCTTCTTCTTCGCATTGATTTTAATCTAAATCATGTGTTTCGCATGGATTTGAAGCTAACTCGTTTGTTTCGCATGCAGTTGAAGCTGAATCATGTATTTCACAAGTATTTGAAGCTAAACTATTCGTTTCGCATGGATTCGAAGATAAGCCTTCCACATCGCATTGATTTGATGCTAAATCATGTGTTTCGCATGGATTTGAAGCTAACTCGTTTGTTTCGCATGCTGTTGAAGCTAAATCAAGTGTATCAAAAGTATTTGAAGCTAAACCATTTGCTTCGCATGGATTCGAAGATAAGCCTTGCACTTCGCATTGATTTGAAGCTAACTCATGTGTTTCGCATGGATTTGAAGTTAACTCGTTTGTTTCGCATGCAGTTGATGCTAAATCATGTATATCACAAATATTTGCAGCTAAACCATTTGTTTCGCATGGATTCGAAGATAACCCTTCTACTTCGCATTGATTTGAAGCTAAATCATGTGTTTCGCATGGATTTGAAGCTAACTCGTTCGTTTCGCATGCTGTTGAAACTAAATCATGTATATCACAAGTATTTGAAGCTATATCATTTGTTTCGCATGGATTCGAAGATTAGTCTTCTACTTCGCATTGATTAGATGCTAAATCATGTGTTTCGCATGGATTTGAAGCTAACTCGTTTTTTTCGCATGCAGTTGTAGCTAAATCATGTATATCACAAGTAATTGAAGCTAAACGATTTGTTTCGCATGGATTTGAAGCTAACTTGTTTGATTCGCGAGCAGTTGAAGCTAAATCATATATATCACAAGTATTTGAAGCTAAACCATTTGTTTCGCATTTATTCGAAGCTAAGCCTTCTACATCGCATTGATTTGATGCTAAATCATGTGTTTCGCATGGATTTGAAGCTAACTCATTTGTTTCGCATGCTGTAGAAGCGAAATCATGTATATCACAAGTATTTGAAGCTAAACCATTTGCTTCCCATGGGTTCCAAGATAACCCTTCCAATTCGCATTGATTTGAAGCTAAATCATGTGTTTCGCATGGATTTTAAGCTAACTCGTTTGTTTCGCATGCTGTTGAAGCTAAATCATGTATATCACAAGTATTTGAAGCTATATCATACGTTTCGCATGGATTCCAAGACAAACCTTCTAATTCGCATTGATTTGAAGCTGAGTCATGTGTTTCGCATGGATTTGAAGCTAACTCCTTTGTTTCGCATGCAGTTGAAGCTGAATCATGTATATCACAAGTATTTGAAGCTAAACTATTCGTTTCGCATGGATTCGAAGATAAGCCTTCCACATCGCATTGATTTGATGCTAAATCATGTGTTTCGCATGCTGTAGAAGCGAAATCATGTATATCACAAGTATTTGAAGCTAAACCATTTGCTTCGCATGGATTCCAAGATAACCCTTCTAATTCGCATTGATTTGAAGCTAAATCATGTGTTTCGCATGGATTTTAAGCTAACTCGTTTGTTTCGCATGCTGATGAAGCTAAATCATGTATATCACAAGTATTTGAAGCTAAACCATTTGTATCGCATGGGATCGAAGATAAGCCTCCTACTTCGCATTGATTTGAAGCTAAATCATGTGTTTCGCATGGATTTGAAGCTAACTCGTTTGTTTCGCATGCTGTTGAAGCTAAATCATGTATATCACAAGTATTTGAAGCTTTATCATACCTATCGCATGGATTCCAAGACAAACCTTCTAATTCGCATTGATTTGAAGCTGAATCATGTGTTTCGCATGGATTTGAAGCTAACTCCTTTGTTTCGCATGCAGTTGAAGCTGAATCATGTATATCACAAGTATTTGAAGCTAAACTATTCGTTTCGCATGGATTCGAAGATAAGCCTTCCACATCGCATTGATTTGATGCTAAATCATGTGTTTCGCATGCTGTAGAAGCGAAATTATGTATATCACATGTATTTGAAGCTAAACCATTTGCTTCGCATGGATTCCAAGATAACCCTTCTAATTCGCATTGATTTGAAGCTAAATCATGTGTTTCGCATGGATTTTAAGCTAACTCGTTTGTTTCGCTTGCTGTTGAAGCTAAATCGTGTATATCACAAGTATTTGAAGCTAAACCATTTGTTTCGCATGGATACGAAGATAACCCTTCTACTTCGCATTGATTTGAAGCTAAATCATGTGTTTCGCATGGATTATAAGCTAACTCGTTTGTTTCGCATGCAGTTGAAGCTAAATCGTGTATATCACAAGTATTTGAAGTTAAACCATTTGTTTCGCATGGATTCGAAGATAAGCCTTCTACTTCGCATTGATTTTAATCTAAATCATGTGTATCGCATGGATTTGAAGCTAACTCGTTTGTTTCGCATGCAGTTGAAGCTAAATCATGTATATCACAAGTATATGAATCTGATCCATTTGTTTCGCATGGATTCGAAGATAAGCCTCCACTTCGCATTGATTTGATGCTAAATCATGTGTTTCGCATGGATTTGAAGCTAACTTGTTTGATTCGCGCGCAGTTGAAGCTAAATCATATATATCACAAGTATTTGAAGCTAAACCATTTGTTTCGCATTTATTCGAAGCTAAGCCTTCTACTTCGCATTGATTTGAGGCTAAATCATGTGTTTCGCTTGGTTTTGAAGCTAACTCGTTTTTTTCGCATGCTGTTGAAGCTAAATCATGTATATCACAAGTATTTGAAGCTATATCATACCTATCGCATGGATTCCAAGACAAACCTTCTAATTCGCATTGATTTGAAGCTGAATCATGTGTTTCGCATGGATTTGAAGCTAACTCCTTTGTTTCGCATGCAGTTGAAGCTGAATCATGTATATCACAAGTATTTGAAGCTAAACTATTCGTTTCGCATGGATTCGAAGATAAGCCTTCCACATCGCATTGATTTGATGCTAAATCATGTGTTTCGCATGCTGTAGAAGCGAAATCATGTATATCACAAGTATTTGAAGCTAAACCATTTGCTTCGCATGGATTCCAAGATAACCCTTCTAATTCGCATTGATTTGAAGCTAAATCATGTGTTTCGCATGGATTTTAAGCTAACTCGTTTGTTTCGCATGCTGTTGAAGCTAAATCATGTATATCACAAGTATTTGAAGCTAAACCATTTGTTACGCATGGATTCGAAGATCGGCCTTCTACTTCGCATTGATTTGAAGCTAAATCATGTGTTTCGCATGGATTTTAAGCTAACTCGTTTGTTTCGCATGCAGTTGAAGCTAAATCATGTATTTCACAAGTATTTGAAGCTACACCATTTGTTTCGCATGGATTCGAAGATAAGCCTTCTACTTCGCATTGATTTGAATGTAAATCATGTGTTTCGTATGGATTTGAAGTTAACTCGTTTGTTTCGCATGCAGTTGAAGCTAAATCATGTATATCACAAGTATTTGCAGCTAAACCATTTGTTTCGCGTGGATTCGAAGATCAGCCTTCTACTTCGCATTCATTTGAAGTTAAATCATATGTTTCGCATGGATTTGAAGCTAACTCTTTTTTTTCGTATGTAGTTGAAGCTAAATCATGTATATCACAGGTGTATCAAGGTAAACCATTTGTTTCGCTTGGATTCGAAGATAACCATTCTACTTCGCATTGATTTGAAGCTAAATCATACGTTTCGCATGTATTTGAAGATAAATCGTTTGTTTCGCATGCTGTTGAAGCTGAATCAAATGTATAACAAGTATTTGAAGCTAAACCATTTGTTTCGCACGGATTCGAAGATAAGCCTTCTACTCCGCATTGATTTTAATCTAAATCATGTGTTTCGCATGGATTTGAAGCTAACTCGTTTCTTTCGCATGCTGTTGAAGCTAAATCATGTATATCACAAGTATTTGAAGCTATATCATACGTTTCGCATGGATTCCAAGATAACCCTTCTAATTCGCATTGATTTGAAGCTAAATGATGTGTTTCGCATGGATTTGAAGCTAACTCGTTTTTTTCGCATGCAGTTGTAGCTAAATCATGTATATCACAAGTAACTGAAGCTAAACCATTTGTTACGCATGGATTCGAAGATAAGCCTTCTACTTCGCATTGATTTTAATCTAAATCATGTGTTTCGCATGGATTTAAAGCTAACTCGTTTGTTTCGCAGGCAGTTAGAGCTGAATCATGTATATCACAAGTATTTGATGCTAAACTATTCGTTTCGCATGGATTCGAAGATAAGCCTTCCACTTCGCATTGATTTGAAGCTAACTCATGTGTTTCGCATGGATTTGAAGTTAACTCGTTTGTTTCGCATGCAGTTGAAGCTAAATCATGTATATCACAAGTATTTGAAGCTAAACCATTTGTTTCGCATGGATTCGAAGATAAGCCTTCTACTTCGCATTGATTTGAATCTAAATCATGTGTTTCGCATGGATTTGAATTTAACTCGTTTGTTTCGCATGCAGTTGAAGCTAAATCATGTATATCACAAGTATTTGCAGCTAAACCATTTGTTTCGCGTGGATTCGAAGATAAGCCTTCTACTTCGCATTGATTTTAATCTAAATCATGTGTTTCGCATGGATTTAAAGCTAACTCGTTTGTTTCGCAGGCAGTTAGAGCTGAATCATGTATATCACAAGTATTTGAAGCTAAACTATTCGTTTCGCATGGATTCGAAGATAAGCCATCCACTTCGCATTGATTTGAAGCTAACTCATGTGTTTCGCATGGATTTGAAGTTAACTCGTTTGTTTCGCATGCAGTTGAAGCTAAATCATGTATATCACAAGTATTTGAAGCTAAAACATTTGATTCGCATGGATTTGAAGCTAACTCGTTTGTTTCGCATGCTGTTGAAGCTAAACCAAGTGTATCACAAGTATTTGAAGCTAAACCATTTGTTACGCATGGATTCGAAGATCGGCCTTCTACTTCGCATTGATTTGAAGCTAAAT
Source organism: Megalopta genalis (assembly GCF_051020955.1). Lineage (NCBI taxonomy): Eukaryota > Metazoa > Arthropoda > Insecta > Hymenoptera > Halictidae > Megalopta > Megalopta genalis. Next base: position 119,981 of record NW_027476288.1, read on the forward strand.
CATGTGTTTCGCATGGATTTTAAGCTAACTCGTTTGTTTCGCATGCAGTTGAAGCTAAATCATGTATTTCACAAGTATTTGAAGCTAAACCATTTGTTTCGCATGGATTCGAAGATAAGCCTTCTACTTCGCATTGATTTTAATCTAAATCATGTGTTTCGCATGGATTTGAAGCTAACACGTTTGTTTCGCATGCAGTTGAAGCTGAATTATGTATATCTCAAGTTTTTGAAGCTAAACCATTTGTTTCGCATGGATTCGAAGATAAGCCTTCTACTTCGCATTGATTTGAATCTAAATCATGTGTTTCGTATGGATTTGAAGTTAACTCGTTTGTTTCGCATGCAGTTGAAGCTAAATCATTATATATCACAAGTATTTGCAGCTAAACCATTTGTTTCGCGTGGATTCGAAGATCAGCCTTCTACTTCGCATTCATTTGAAGTTAAATCATATGTTTCGCATGGATTTGAAGCTAACTCTTTTTTTTCGTATGTAGTTGAAGCTAAATCATGTATATCACAGGTGTATCAAGGTAAACCATTTGTTTCGCTTGGATTCGAAGATAAGCCTTCTACTTCGCATTGATTTTAATCTAAATCATGTGTTTCGCATGGATTTAAAGCTAACTCGTTTGTTTCTCAGGCAGTTAGAGCTGAATCATGTATATCACAAGTATTTGAAGCTAAACTATTCGTTTTGCATGGATTCGAAGATAAGCCTTCCACTTCGCATTGATTTGAAGCTAACTCATGTGTTTCGCATGGATTTGAAGTTAACTCGTTTGTTTCGCATGCAGTTGAAGCTAAATCATGTATATCACAAGTATTTGAAGCTAAAACATTTGATTCGCATGGATTTGAAGCTAACTCGTTTGTTTCGCATGCTGTTGAAGCTAAACCAAGTGTATCACAAGTATTTGAAGCTAAACCATTTGCTTCGCATGGATTCCAAGATAACCCTTCTAATTCGCATTGATTTGAAGCTAAATCATGTGTTTCGCATGGATTTTAAGCTAACTCGTTTGTTTCGCATGCTGTTGAAGCTAAATCATGTATATCACAAGTATTTGAAGCTAAACCATTTGTTACGCATGGATTCGAAGATCGGCCTTCTACTTCGCATTGATTTGAAGCTAAATCATGTGTTTCGCATGGATTTTAAGCTAACTCGTTTGTTTCGCATGCAGTTGAAGCTAAATCATGTATTTCACAAGTATTTGAAGCTACACCATTTGTTTCGCATGGATTCGAAGATAAGCCTTCTACTTCGCATTGATTTGAATGTAAATCATGTGTTTCGTATGGATTTGAAGTTAACTCGTTTGTTTCGCATGCAGTTGAAGCTAAATCATGTATATCACAAGTATTTGCAGCTAAACCATTTGTTTCGCGTGGATTCGAAGATCAGCCTTCTACTTCGCATTCATTTGAAGTTAAATCATATGTTTCGCATGGATTTGAAGCTAACTCTTTTTTTTCGTATGTAGTTGAAGCTAAATCATGTATATCACAGGTGTATCAAGGTAAACCATTTGTTTCGCTTGGATTCGAAGATAACCATTCTACTTCGCATTGATTTGAAGCTAAATCATACGTTTCGCATGTATTTGAAGATAAATCGTTTGTTTCGCATGCTGTTGAAGCTGAATCAAATGTATAACAAGTATTTGAAGCTAAACCATTTGTTTCGCACGGATTCGAAGATAAGCCTTCTACTCCGCATTGATTTTAATCTAAATCATGTGTTTCGCATGGATTTGAAGCTAACTCGTTTCTTTCGCATGCTGTTGAAGCTAAATCATGTATATCACAAGTATTTGAAGCTATATCATACGTTTCGCATGGATTCCAAGATAACCCTTCTAATTCGCATTGATTTGAAGCTAAATGATGTGTTTCGCATGGATTTGAAGCTAACTCGTTTTTTTCGCATGCAGTTGTAGCTAAATCATGTATATCACAAGTAACTGAAGCTAAACCATTTGTTACGCATGGATTCGAAGATAAGCCTTCTACTTCGCATTGATTTTAATCTAAATCATGTGTTTCGCATGGATTTAAAGCTAACTCGTTTGTTTCGCAGGCAGTTAGAGCTGAATCATGTATATCACAAGTATTTGATGCTAAACTATTCGTTTCGCATGGATTCGAAGATAAGCCTTCCACTTCGCATTGATTTGAAGCTAACTCATGTGTTTCGCATGGATTTGAAGTTAACTCGTTTGTTTCGCATGCAGTTGAAGCTAAATCATGTATATCACAAGTATTTGAAGCTAAACCATTTGTTTCGCATGGATTCGAAGATAAGCCTTCTACTTCGCATTGATTTGAATCTAAATCATGTGTTTCGCATGGATTTGAATTTAACTCGTTTGTTTCGCATGCAGTTGAAGCTAAATCATGTATATCACAAGTATTTGCAGCTAAACCATTTGTTTCGCGTGGATTCGAAGATAAGCCTTCTACTTCGCATTGATTTTAATCTAAATCATGTGTTTCGCATGGATTTAAAGCTAACTCGTTTGTTTCGCAGGCAGTTAGAGCTGAATCATGTATATCACAAGTATTTGAAGCTAAACTATTCGTTTCGCATGGATTCGAAGATAAGCCATCCACTTCGCATTGATTTGAAGCTAACTCATGTGTTTCGCATGGATTTGAAGTTAACTCGTTTGTTTCGCATGCAGTTGAAGCTAAATCATGTATATCACAAGTATTTGAAGCTAAAACATTTGATTCGCATGGATTTGAAGCTAACTCGTTTGTTTCGCATGCTGTTGAAGCTAAACCAAGTGTATCACAAGTATTTGAAGCTAAACCATTTGTTACGCATGGATTCGAAGATCGGCCTTCTACTTCGCATTGATTTGAAGCTAAATCATGTGTTTCGCATGGATTTTAAGCTAACTCGTTTGTTTCGCATGCAGTTGAAGCTAAATCATGTATTTCACAAGTATTTGAAGCTAAACCATTTGTTTCGCATGGATTCGAAGATAAGCCTTCTACTTCGCATTGATTTTAATCTAAATCATGTGTTTCGCATGGATTTGAAGCTAACACGTTTGTTTCGCATGCAGTTGAAGCTGAATTATGTATATCTCAAGTTTTTGAAGCTAAACCATTTGTTTCGCATGGATTCGAAGATAAGCCTTCTACTTCGCATTGATTTGAATCTAAATCATGTGTTTCGTATGGATTTGAAGTTAACTCGTTTGTTTCGCATGCAGTTGAAGCTAAATCATTATATATCACAAGTATTTGCAGCTAAACCATTTGTTTCGCGTGGATTCGAAGATCAGCCTTCTACTTCGCATTCATTTGAAGTTAAATCATATGTTTCGCATGGATTTGAAGCTAACTCTTTTTTTTCGTATGTAGTTGAAGCTAAATCATGTATATCACAGGTGTATCAAGGTAAACCATTTGTTTCGCTTGGATTCGAAGATAAGCCTTCTACTTCGCATTGATTTTAATCTAAATCATGTGTTTCGCATGGATTTAAAGCTAACTCGTTTGTTTCTCAGGCAGTTAGAGCTGAATCATGTATATCACAAGTATTTGAAGCTAAACTATTCGTTTTGCATGGATTCGAAGATAAGCCTTCCACTTCGCATTGATTTGAAGCTAACTCATGTGTTTCGCATGGATTTGAAGTTAACTCGTTTGTTTCGCATGCAGTTGAAGCTAAATCATGTATATCACAAGTATTTGAAGCTAAAACATTTGATTCGCATGGATTTGAAGCTAACTCGTTTGTTTCGCATGCTGTTGAAGCTAAACCAAGTGTATCACAAGTATTTGAAGCTAAACCATTTGTTACGCATGGATTCGAAGATCAGCCTTCTACTTCGCATTGATTTGAAGCTAAATCATGTGTTTCGCATGGATTTTAAGCTAACTCGTTTGTTTCGCATGCAGTTGAAGCTAAATCATGTATTTCACAAGTATTTGAAGCTAAACCATTTGTTTCGCATGGATTCGAAGATAAGCCTTCTACTTCGCATTGATTTTAATCTAAATCATGTGTTTCGCATGGATTTGAAGCTAACACGTTTGTTTCGCATGTAGTTTAAGCTGAATTATGTATATCTCAAGTTTTTGAAGCTAAACCATTTGTTTCGCATGGATTCGAAGATAAGCCTTCTACTTCGCAATGATTTGAATCTAAATCATGTGTTTCGCATGGATTTGAAGTTAACTCGTTTGTTTCGCATGCAGTTGAAGCTAAATCATGTATATCACAAGTATTTGCAGCTAAACCATTTGTTTCGCGTGGATTCGAAGATCAGCCTTCTACTTCGCATTCATTTGAAGTTAAATCATATGTTTCGCATGGATTTGAAGCTAACTCTTTTTTTTCGTATGTAGTTGAAGCTAAATCATGTATATCACAGGTGTATCAAGGTAAACCATTTGTTTCGCTTGGATTCGAAGATAACCATTCTACTTCGCATTGATTTGAAGCTAAATCATACGTTTCGCATGTATTTGAAGATAAATCGTTTGTTTCGCATGCTGTTGAAGCTGAATCAAATGTATAACAAGTATTTGAAGCTATATCATACGTTTCGCATGGATTCCAAGATAACCCTTCTAATTCGCATTGATTTGAAGATAAATCATGTGTTTCGCTTGGATTTGAAGATAACTCGTTTGCTTCGCATGCTGTTGAAGCTAAATCGTGTATATCACAAGTATTTGAAGTTAAACCATTTGTTTCGCATGGATTCGAAGATAATCCATCTATTTCGCATTGATTTGAAGCTAAATCATACGTTTCGCATGTGTTTGAAGATAAATCGTTTGTTTCGCATGCTGTTGAAGCTGAATCAAATGTATAACAAGTATTTGAAGCTAAACCATTTGTTTCGCACGGATTCCAAGATAAGCCTTCTACTCCGCATTGATTTTAATCTAAACCATGTGTTTCGCATGGATTTGAAGCTAACTCGTTTCTTTCGCATGCTGTTGAAGCTAAATCATGTATATCACAAGTATTTGAAGCTATATCATACGTTTCGCATGGATTCCAAGATAACCCTTCTAATTCGCATTGATTTGAAGCTAAATGATGTGTTTCGCATGGATTTGAAGCTAACTCGTTTTTTTCGCATGCAGTTGTAGCTAAATCATGTATATCACAAGTAACTGAAGCTAAACCATTTGTTACGCATGGATTCGAAGATAAGCCTTCTACTTCGCATTGATTTTAATCTAAATCATGTGTTTCGCATGGATTTAAAGCTAACTCGTTTGTTTCGCAGGCAGTTAGAGCTGAATCATGTATATCACAAGTATTTGAAGCTAAACTATTCGTTTCGCATGGATTCGAAGATAAGCCTTCCACTTCGCATTGATTTGAAGCTAACTCATGTGTTTCGCATGGATTTGAAGTTAACTCGTTTGTTTCGCATGCAGTTGAAGCTAAATCATGTATATCACAAGTATTTGAAGCTAAAACATTTGATTAGCATGGATTTGAAGCTAACTCGTTTGTTTCGCATGCTGTTGAAGCTAAACCAAGTGTATCACAAGTATTTGAAGCTAAACCATTTGTTACGCATGGATTCGAAGATCAGCCTTCTACTTCGCATTGATTTGAAGCTAAATCATGTGTTTCGCATGGATTTTAAGCTAACTCGTTTGTTTCGCATGCAGTTGAAGCTAAATCATGTATTTCACAAGTATTTGAAGCTAAACCATTTGTTTCGCATGGATTCGAAGATAAGCCTTCTACTTCGCATTGATTTTAATCTAAATCATGTGTTTCGCATGGATTTGAAGCTAACACGTTTGTTTCGTATGCTGTTGAAGCTGAATTATGTATATCTCAAGTTTTTGAAACTAAACCATTTGTTTCGCATGGATTCGAAGATAAGCCTTCTACTTCGCATTGATTTGAATCTAAATCATGTGTTTCGCATGGATTTAAAGTTAACTCGTTTGTTTCGCATGCAGTTGAAGCTAAATCATGTATATCACAAGTATTTGCAGCTAAACCATTTGTTTCGCGTGGATTCGAAGATCAGCCTTCTACTTCGCATTCATTTGAAGTTAAATCATATGTTTCGCATGGATTTGAAGCTAACTCTTTTTTTTCGTATGTAGTTGAAGCTAAATCATGTATATCACAGGTGTATCAAGGTAAACCATTTGTTTCGCTTGGATTCGAAGATAAGCCTTCTACTTCGCATTGATTTTAATCTAAATCATGTGTTTCGCATGGATTTAAAGCTAACTCGTTTGTTTCTCAGGCAGTTAGAGCTGAATCATGTATATCACAAGTATTTGAAGCTAAACTATTCGTTTTGCATGGATTCGAAGATAAGCCTTCCACTTCGCATTGATTTGAAGCTAACTCATGTGTTTCGCATGGATTTGAAGTTAACTCGTTTGTTTCGCATGCAGTTGAAGCTAAATCATGTATATCACAAGTATTTGAAGCTAAAACATTTGATTCGCATGGATTTGAAGCTAACTCGTTTGTTTCGCATGCTGTTGAAGCTAAACCAAGTGTATCACAAGTATTTGAAGCTAAACCATTTGTTACGCATGGATTCGAAGATCAGCCTTCTACTTCGCATTGATTTGAAGCTAAATCATGTGTTTCGCATGGATTTTAAGCTAACTCGTTTGTTTCGCATGCAGTTGAAGCTAAATCATGTATTTCACAAGTATTTGAAGCTAAACCATTTGTTTCGCATGGATTCGAAGATAAGCCTTCTACTTCGCATTGATTTTAATCTAAATCATGTGTTTCGCATGGATTTGAAGCTAACACGTTTGTTTCGCATGTAGTTTAAGCTGAATTATGTATATCTCAAGTTTTTGAAGCTAAACCATTTGTTTCGCATGGATTCGAAGATAAGCCTTCTACTTCGCAATGATTTGAATCTAAATCATGTGTTTCGCATGGATTTGAAGTTAACTCGTTTGTTTCGCATGCAGTTGAAGCTAAATCATGTATATCACAAGTATTTGCAGCTAAACCATTTGCTTCGCGTGGATTCGAAGATCAGCCTTCTACTTCGCATTCATTTGAAGTTAAATCATATGTTTCGCATGGATTTGAAGCTAACTCTTTTTTTTCGTATGTAGTTGAAGCTAAATCATGTATATCACAGGTGTATCAAGGTAAACCATTTGTTTCGCTTGGATTCGAAGATAACCATTCTACTTCGCATTGATTTGAAGCTAAATCATACGTTTCGCATGTATTTGAAGATAAATCGTTTGTTTCGCATGCTGTTGAAGCTGAATCAAATGTATAACAAGTATTTGAAGCTATATCATACGTTTCGCATGGATTCCAAGATAACCCTTCTAATTCGCATTGATTTGAAGATAAATCATGTGTTTCGCTTGGATTTGAAGATAACTCGTTTGCTTCGCATGCTGTTGAAGCTAAATCGTGTATATCACAAGTATTTGAAGTTAAACCATTTGTTTCGCATGGATTCGAAGATAATCCATCTATTTCGCATTGATTTGAAGCTAAATCATACGTTTCGCATGTGTTTGAAGATAAATCGTTTGTTTCGCATGCTGTTGAAGCTGAATCAAATGTATAACAAGTATTTGAAGCTAAACCATTTGTTTCGCACGGATTCCAAGATAAGCCTTCTACTCCGCATTGATTTTAATCTAAACCATGTGTTTCGCATGGATTTGAAGCTAACTCGTTTCTTTCGCATGCTGTTGAAGCTAAATCATGTATATCACAAGTATTTGAAGCTATATCATACGTTTCGCATGGATTCCAAGATAACCCTTCTAATTCGCATTGATTTGAAGCTAAATGATGTGTTTCGCATGGATTTGAAGCTAACTCGTTTTTTTCGCATGCAGTTGTAGCTAAATCATGTATATCACAAGTAACTGAAGCTAAACCATTTGTTACGCATGGATTCGAAGATAAGCCTTCTACTTCGCATTGATTTTAATCTAAATCATGTGTTTCGCATGGATTTAAAGCTAACTCGTTTGTTTCGCAGGCAGTTAGAGCTGAATCATGTATATCACAAGTATTTGAAGCTAAACTATTCGTTTCGCATGGATTCGAAGATAAGCCTTCCACTTCGCATTGATTTGAAGCTAACTCATGTGTTTCGCATGGATTTGAAGTTAACTCGTTTGTTTCGCATGCAGTTGAAGCTAAATCATGTATATCACAAGTATTTGAAGCTAAAACATTTGATTAGCATGGATTTGAAGCTAACTCGTTTGTTTCGCATGCTGTTGAAGCTAAACCAAGTGTATCACAAGTATTTGAAGCTAAACCATTTGTTACGCATGGATTCGAAGATCAGCCTTCTACTTCGCATTGATTTGAAGCTAAATCATGTGTTTCGCATGGATTTTAAGCTAACTCGTTTGTTTCGCATGCAGTTGAAGCTAAATCATGTATTTCACAAGTATTTGAAGCTAAACCATTTGTTTCGCATGGATTCGAAGATAAGCCTTCTACTTCGCATTGATTTTAATCTAAATCATGTGTTTCGCATGGATTTGAAGCTAACACGTTTGTTTCGTATGCTGTTGAAGCTGAATTATGTATATCTCAAGTTTTTGAAACTAAACCATTTGTTTCGCATGGATTCGAAGATAAGCCTTCTACTTCGCATTGATTTGAATCTAAATCATGTGTTTCGCATGGATTTAAAGTTAACTCGTTTGTTTCGCATGCAGTTGAAGCTAAATCATGTATATCACAAGTATTTGCAGCTAAACCATTTGTTTCGCGTGGATTCGAAGATCAGCCTTCTACTTCGCATTCATTTGAAGTTAAATCATATGTTTCGCATGGATTTGAAGCTAACTCTTTTTTTTCGTATGTAGTTGAAGCTAAATCATGTATATCACAGGTGTATCAAGGTAAACCATTTGTTTCGCTTGGATTCGAAGATAAGCCTTCTACTTCGCATTGATTTTAATCTAAATCATGTGTTTCGCATGGATTTAAAGCTAACGCGTTTGTTTCTCAGGCAGTTAGAGCTGAATCATGTATATCACAAGTATTTGAAGCTAAACTATTCGTTTCGCATGGATTCGAAGATAAGCCTTCCACTTCGCATTGATTTGAAGCTAACTCATGTGTTTCGCATGGATTTGAAGTTAACTCGTTTGTTTCGCATGCAGTTGAAGCTAAATCATGTATATCACAAGTATTTGAAGCTAAAACATTTGATTCGCATGGATTTGAAGCTAACTCGTTTGTTTCGCATGCTGTTGAAGCTAAACCAAGTGTATCACAAGTATTTGAAGCTAAACCATTTGTTACGCATGGATTCGAAGATCAGCCTTCTACTTCGCATTGATTTTAATCTAAATCTTGTGTTTCGCATGGATTTGAAGCTAACACGTTTGTTTCGCATGTAGTTTAAGCTGAATTATGTATATCTCAAGTTTTTGAAGCTAAACCATTTGTTTCGCATGGATTCGAAGATAAGCCTTCTACTTCGCAATGATTTGAATCTAAATCATGTGTTTCGCATGGATTTGAAGTTAACTCGTTTGTTTCGCATGCAGTTGAAGCTAAATCATGTATATCACAAGTATTTGCAGCTAAACCATTTGTTTCGCGTGGATTCGAAGATCAGCCTTCTACTTCGCATTCATTTGAAGTTAAATCATATGTTTCGCATGGATTTGAAGCTAACTCTTTTTTTTCGTATGTAGTTGAAGCTAAATCATGTATATCACAGGTGTATCAAGGTAAACCATTTGTTTCGCTTGGATTCGAAGATAAGCCTTCTACTTCGCATTGATTTTAATCTAAATCATGTGTTTCGCATGGATTTAAAGCTAACTCGTTTGTTTCTCAGGCAGTTAGAGCTGAATCATGTATATCACAAGTATTTGAAGCTAAACTATTCGTTTCGCATGGATTCGAAGATAAGCCTTCCACTTCGCATTGATTTGAAGCTAACTCATGTGTTTCGCATGGATTTGAAGTTAACTCGTTTGTTTCGCATGCAGTTGAAGCTAAATCATGTATATCACAAGTATTTGAAGCTAAAACATTTGATTCGCATGGATTTGAAGCTAACTCGTTTGTTTCGCATGCTGTTGAAGCTAAACCAAGTGTATCACAAGTATTTGAAGCTAAACCATTTGTTACGCATGGATTCGAAGATCAGCCTTCTACTTCGCATTGATTTGAAGCTAAATCATGTATTTCGCATGGATTTTAAGCTAACTCGTTTGTTTCGCATGCAGTTGAAGCTAAATCATGTATTTCACAAGTATTTGAAGCTAAACCATTTGTTTCGCATGGATTCGAAGATAAGCCTTCTACTTCGCATTGATTTTAATCTTAATCATGTGATTCGCATGGATTTCAAGCTAACACGTTTGTTTCGCATGCAGTTGAAGCTGAATTATGTATATCACAAGTTTTTGAAGCTAAACCATTTGTTTCGCATGGATTCGAAGATAAGCCTTCTACTTCGCATTGATTTGGATCTAAATCATGTGTTTCGCATGGATTTGAAGTTAACTCGTTTGTTTCGCATGCAGTTGAAGCTAAATCATGTATATCACAAGTATTTGCAGCTAAACCATTTGTTTCGCGTGGATTCGAAGATAAGCCTTCTACTTCGCATTGATTTTAATCTAAATCATGTGTTCCGCATGGATTTAAAGCTAACTCGTTTGTTTCGCAGGCAGTTAGAGCTGAATCATGTATATCACAAGTATTTGAAGCTAAACTATTCGTTTCGCATGGATTCGAAGATAAGCCATCCACTTCGCATTGATTTGAAGCTAACTCATGTGTTTCGCATGGATTTGAAGTTAACTCGTTTGTTCCGCATGCAGTTGAAGCTAAATCATGTATATCACAAGTATTTGAAGCTAAAACATTTGATTCGCATGGATTTGAAGCTAACTCGTTTGTTTCGCATGCTGTTGAAGCTAAACCAAGTGTATCACAAGTATTTGAAGCTAAACCATTTGTTACGCATGGATTCGAAGATCGGCCTTCTACTTCGCATTGATTTGAAGCTAAATCATGTGTTTCGCATGGATTTTAAGCTAACTCGTTTGTTTCGCATGCAGTTGAAGCTAAATCATGTATTTCACAAGTATTTGAAGCTAAACCATTTGTTTCGCATGGATTCGAAGATAAGCCTTCTACTTCGCATTGATTTGAATCTAAATCATGTGTTTCGTATGGATTTGAAGTTAACTCGTTTGTTTCGCATGCAGTTGAAGCTAAATCATGTATATCACAAGTATTTGCAGCTAAACCATTTGTTTCGCGTGGATTCGAAGATCAGCCTTCTACTTCGCATTCATTTGAAGTTAAATCATATGTTTCGCATGGATTTGAAGCTAACTCTTTTTTTTCGTATGTAGTTGAAGCTAAATCATGTATATCACAGGTGTATCAAGGTAAACCATTTGTTTCGCTTGGATTCGAAGATAAGCCTTCTACTTCGCATTGATTTTAATCTAAATCATGTGTTTCGCATGGATTTAAAGCTAACTCGTTTGTTTCTCAGGCAGTTAGAGCTGAATCATGTATATCACAAGTATTTGAAGCTAAACTATTCGTTTCGCATGGATTCGAAGATAAGCCTTCCACTTCGCATTGATTTGAAGCTAACTCATGTGTTTCGCATGGATTTGAAGTTAACTCGTTTGTTTCGCATGCAGTTGAAGCTAAATCATGTATATCACAAGTATTTGAAGCTAAAACATTTGATTCGCATGGATTTGAAGCTAACTCGTTTGTTTCGCATGCTGTTGAAGCTAAACCAAGTGTATCACAAGTATTTGAAGCTAAACCATTTGTTACGCATGGATTCGAAGATCAGCCTTCTACTTCGCATTGATTTTAATCTAAATCATGTGTTTCGCATGGATTTGAAGCTAACACGTTTGTTTCGCATGTAGTTTAAGCTGAATTATGTATATCTCAAGTTTTTGAAGCTAAACCATTTGTTTCGCATGGATTCGAAGATAAGCCTTCTACTTCGCAATGATTTGAATCTAAATCATGTGTTTCGCATGGATTTGAAGTTAACTCGTTTGTTTCGCATGCAGTTGAAGCTAAATCATGTATATCACAAGTATTTGCAGCTAAACCATTTGTTTCGCGTGGATTCGAAGATCAGCCTTCTACTTCGCATTCATTTGAAGTTAAATCATATGTTTCGCATGGATTTGAAGCTAACTCTTTTTTTTCGTATGTAGTTGAAGCTAAATCATGTATATCACAGGTGTATCAAGGTAAACCATTTGTTTCGCTTGGATTCGAAGATAAGCCTTCTACTTCGCATTGATTTTAATCTAAATCATGTGTTTCGCATGGATTTAAAGCTAACTCGTTTGTTTCTCAGGCAGTTAGAGCTGAATCATGTATATCACAAGTATTTGAAGCTAAACTATTCGTTTCGCATGGATTCGAAGATAAGCCTTCCACTTCGCATTGATTTGAAGCTAACTCATGTGTTTCGCATGGATTTGAAGTTAACTCGTTTGTTTCGCATGCAGTTGAAGCTAAATCATGTATATCACAAGTATTTGAAGCTAAAACATTTGATTCGCATGGATTTGAAGCTAACTCGTTTGTTTCGCATGCTGTTGAAGCTAAACCAAGTGTATCACAAGTATTTGAAGCTAAACCATTTGTTACGCATGGATTCGAAGATCAGCCTTCTACTTCGCATTGATTTTAATCTAAATCATGTGTTTCGCATGGATTTGAAGCTAACACGTTTGTTTCGCATGTAGTTTAAGCTGAATTATGTATATCTCAAGTTTTTGAAGCTAAACCATTTGTTTCGCATGGATTCGAAGATAAGCCTTCTACTTCGCAATGATTTGAATCTAAATCATGTGTTTCGCATGGATTTGAAGTTAACTCGTTTGTTTCGCATGCAGTTGAAGCTAAATCATGTATATCACAAGTATTTGCAGCTAAACCATTTGTTTCGCGTGGATTCGAAGATCAGCCTTCTACTTCGCATTCATTTGAAGTTAAATCATATGTTTCGCATGGATTTGAAGCTAACTCTTTTTTTTCGTATGTAGTTGAAGCTAAATCATGTATATCACAGGTGTATCAAGGTAAACCATTTGTTTCGCTTGGATTCGAAGATAACCATTCTACTTCGCATTGATTTGAAGCTAAATCATACGTTTCGCATGTATTTGAAGATAAATCGTTTGTTTCGCATGCTGTTGAAGCTGAATCAAATGTATAACAAGTATTTGAAGCTAAACCATTTGTTTAGCACGGATTCGAAGATAAGCCTTCTACTCCGCATTGATTTTAATCTAAATCATGTGTTTCGCATGGATTTGAAGCTAACTCGTTTCTTTCGCATGCTGTTGAAGCTAAATCATGTATATCACAAGTATTTGAAGCTATATCATACGTTTCGCGGGGATTCCAAGATAACCCTTCTAATTCGCATTGATTTGAAGATAAATCATGTGTTTCGCTTGGATTTGAAGATAACTCGTTTGCTTCGCATGCTGTTGAAGCTAAATCGTGTATATCACAAGTATTTGAAGTTAAACCATTTGTTTCGCATGGATTCGAAGATAATCCATCTATTTCGCATTGATTTGAAGCTAAATCATACGTTTCGCATGTGTTTGAAGATAAATCGTTTGTTTCGCATGCTGTTGAAGCTGAATCAAATGTATAACAAGTATTTGAAGCTAAACCATTTGTTTCGCACGGATTCGAATATAAGCCTTCTACTCCGCATTGATTTTAATCTAAACCATGTGTTTCGCATGGATTTGAAGCTAACTCGTTTCTTTCGCATGCTGTTGAAGCTAAATCATGTATATCACAAGTATTTGAAGCTATATCATACGTTTCGCATGGATTCCAAGATAACCCTTCTAATTCGCATTGATTTGAAGCTAAATGATGTGTTTCGCATGGATTTGAAGCTAACTAGTTTTTTTCGCATGCAGTTGTAGCTAAATCATGTATATCACAAGTAATTGAAGCTAAACCATTTGTTTCGCATGGATTCGAAGATAAGCCTTCTACTTCGCATTGATTTTAATCTAAATCATGTGTTACGCATGGATTTAAAGCTAACTCGTTTGTTTCGCATGCAGTTGAAGCTAAATCATGTATTTCACAAGTATTTGAAGCTAAACCATTTGTTTCGCATGGATTCGAAGATAAGCCTTCTACTTCGCATTGATTTTAATCTAAATCATGTGTTTCGCATGGATTTGAAGCTAACACGTTTGTTTCGCATGCAGTTGAAGCTGAATTATGTATATCTCAAGTTTTTGAAGCTAAACCATTTGTTTCGCATGGATTCGAAGATAAGCCTTCTACTTCGCATTCATTTGAAGTTAAATCTTATGTTTCGCATGGATTTGAAGCTAACTCTTTTTTTTCGTATGTAGTTGAAGCTAAATCATGTATATCACAGGTGTATCAAGGTAAACCATTTGTTTCGCTTGGATTCGAAGATAACCATTCTACTTCGCATTGATTTGAAGCTAAATCATACGTTTCGCATGTATTTGAAGATAAATCGTTTGTTTCGCATGCTGTTGAAGCTGAATCAAATGTGTAACAAGTATTTGAACCTAAACCATTTGTTTCGCACGGATTCGATGATAAGCCTTCTACTCCGCATTGATTTTAATCTAAATCATGTGTTTCGCATGGATTTGAAGCTAACTCGTTTCTTTCGCATGCTGTTGAAGCTAAATCATGTATATCACAAGTTTTTGAAGCTATATCATACGTTTCGCATGGATTCCAAGATAACCCTTCTAATTCGCATTGATTTGAAGCTAAATGATGTGTTTCGCATGGATTTAAAGCTAACTCGTTTTTTTCGCATGCTGTTGAAGCTAAACCAAGTGTATCACAAGTATTTGAAGCTAAACCATTTGTTACGCATGGATTCGAAGATCAGCCTTCTACTTCGCATTGATTTGAAGCTAAATCATGTGTTTCGCATGGATTCGAAGATAAGCCTTCTACTTCGCATTGATTTTAATCTAAATCATGTGTTTCGCATGGATTTCAAGCTAACACGTTTGTTTCGCATGCAGTTGAAGCTAAATCATGTATATCACAAGTATTTGAAGCTAAAACATTTGATTCGCATGGATTTGAAGCTAACTCGTTTGTTTCGCATGCTGTTGAAGCTAAACCAAGTGTATCACAAGTATTTGAAGCTAAACCATTTGTTACGCATGGATTCGAAGATCAGCCTTCTACTTCGCATTGATTTGAAGCTAAATCATGTGTTTCGCATGGATTTTAAGCTAACTCGTTTGTTTCGCATGCAGTTGAAGCTAAATCATGTATTTCACAAGTATTTGAAGCTAAACCATTTGTTTCGCATGGATTCGAAGATAAGCCTTCTACTTCGCATTGATTTTAATCTAAATCATGTGTTTCGCATGGATTTCAAGCTAACACGTTTGTTTCGCATGCAGTTGAAGCTGAATTATGTATATCACAAGTTTTTGAAGCTATATCATACGTTTCGCATGGATTCCAAGATAACCCTTCTAATTCGCATTGATTTGAAGCTAAATGATGTGTTTCGCATGGATTTGAAGCAAACTCGTTTTTTTCGCATGCAGTTGTAGCTAAATCATGTATATCACAAGTAATTGAAGCTAAACCATTTGTTTCGCATGGATTCGAAGATAAGACTTCTACTTCGCATTGATTTTAATCTAAATCATGTGTTTCGCATGGATTTAAAGCTAACTCGTTTGTTTCGCAGGCAGTTAGAGCTGAATCATGTATATCACAAGTATTTGAAGCTAAACTATTCGTTTCGTATGGATTCGAAGATAAGCCTTCCACTTCGCATTGATTTGAAGCTAACTCATGTGTTTCGCATGGATTTGAAGTTAACTCGTTTGTTTCGCATGCAGTTGAAGTTAAATCATGTATATCACAAGTATTTGAAGCTAAAACATTTGATTCGCATGGATTTGAAGCTAACTCGTTTGTTTCGCATGCTGTTGAAGCTGAATCAAATGTATAACAAGTATTTGAAGCTAAACCATTTGTTTAGCACGGATTCGAAGATAAGCCTTCTACTCCGCATTGATTTTAATCTAAATCATGTGTTTCGCATGGATTTGAAGCTAACTCGTTTCTTTCGCATGCTGTTGAAGCTAAATCATGTATATCACAAGTATTTGAAGCTATATCATACGTTTCGCGGGGATTCCAAGATAACCCTTCTAATTCGCATTGATTTGAAGATAAATCATGTGTTTCGCTTGGATTTGAAGATAACTCGTTTGCTTCGCATGCTGTTGAAGCTAAATCGTGTATATCACAAGTATTTGAAGTTAAACCATTTGTTTCGCATGGATTCGAAGATAATCCATCTATTTCGCATTGATTTGAAGCTAAATCATACGTTTCGCATGTGTTTGAAGATAAATCGTTTGTTTCGCATGCTGTTGAAGCTGAATCAAATGTATAACAAGTATTTGAAGCTAAACCATTTGTTTCGCACGGATTCGAATATAAGCCTTCTACTCCGCATTGATTTTAATCTAAACCATGTGTTTCGCATGGATTTGAAGCTAACTCGTTTCTTTCGCATGCTGTTGAAGCTAAATCATGTATATCACAAGTATTTGAAGCTATATCATACGTTTCGCATGGATTCCAAGATAACCCTTCTAATTCGCATTGATTTGAAGCTAAATGATGTGTTTCGCATGGATTTGAAGCTAACTAGTTTTTTTCGCATGCAGTTGTAGCTAAATCATGTATATCACAAGTAATTGAAGCTAAACCATTTGTTTCGCATGGATTCGAAGATAAGCCTTCTACTTCGCATTGATTTTAATCTAAATCATGTGTTACGCATGGATTTAAAGCTAACTCGTTTGTTTCGCATGCAGTTGAAGCTAAATCATGTATTTCACAAGTATTTGAAGCTAAACCATTTGTTTCGCATGGATTCGAAGATAAGCCTTCTACTTCGCATTGATTTTAATCTAAATCATGTGTTTCGCATGGATTTGAAGCTAACACGTTTGTTTCGCATGCAGTTGAAGCTGAATTATGTATATCTCAAGTTTTTGAAGCTAAACCATTTGTTTCGCATGGATTCGAAGATAAGCCTTCTACTTCGCATTCATTTGAAGTTAAATCTTATGTTTCGCATGGATTTGAAGCTAACTCTTTTTTTTCGTATGTAGTTGAAGCTAAATCATGTATATCACAGGTGTATCAAGGTAAACCATTTGTTTCGCTTGGATTCGAAGATAACCATTCTACTTCGCATTGATTTGAAGCTAAATCATACGTTTCGCATGTATTTGAAGATAAATCGTTTGTTTCGCATGCTGTTGAAGCTGAATCAAATGTGTAACAAGTATTTGAACCTAAACCATTTGTTTCGCACGGATTCGATGATAAGCCTTCTACTCCGCATTGATTTTAATCTAAATCATGTGTTTCGCATGGATTTGAAGCTAACTCGTTTCTTTCGCATGCTGTTGAAGCTAAATCATGTATATCACAAGTTTTTGAAGCTATATCATACGTTTCGCATGGATTCCAAGATAACCCTTCTAATTCGCATTGATTTGAAGCTAAATGATGTGTTTCGCATGGATTTAAAGCTAACTCGTTTTTTTCGCATGCTGTTGAAGCTAAACCAAGTGTATCACAAGTATTTGAAGCTAAACCATTTGTTACGCATGGATTCGAAGATCAGCCTTCTACTTCGCATTGATTTGAAGCTAAATCATGTGTTTCGCATGGATTCGAAGATAAGCCTTCTACTTCGCATTGATTTTAATCTAAATCATGTGTTTCGCATGGATTTCAAGCTAACACGTTTGTTTCGCATGCAGTTGAAGCTAAATCATGTATATCACAAGTATTTGAAGCTAAAACATTTGATTCGCATGGATTTGAAGCTAACTCGTTTGTTTCGCATGCTGTTGAAGCTAAACCAAGTGTATCACAAGTATTTGAAGCTAAACCATTTGTTACGCATGGATTCGAAGATCAGCCTTCTACTTCGCATTGATTTGAAGCTAAATCATGTGTTTCGCATGGATTTTAAGCTAACTCGTTTGTTTCGCATGCAGTTGAAGCTAAATCATGTATTTCACAAGTATTTGAAGCTAAACCATTTGTTTCGCATGGATTCGAAGATAAGCCTTCTACTTCGCATTGATTTTAATCTAAATCATGTGTTTCGCATGGATTTCAAGCTAACACGTTTGTTTCGCATGCAGTTGAAGCTGAATTATGTATATCACAAGTTTTTGAAGCTATATCATACGTTTCGCATGGATTCCAAGATAACCCTTCTAATTCGCATTGATTTGAAGCTAAATGATGTGTTTCGCATGGATTTGAAGCAAACTCGTTTTTTTCGCATGCAGTTGTAGCTAAATCATGTATATCACAAGTAATTGAAGCTAAACCATTTGTTTCGCATGGATTCGAAGATAAGACTTCTACTTCGCATTGATTTTAATCTAAATCATGTGTTTCGCATGGATTTAAAGCTAACTCGTTTGTTTCGCAGGCAGTTAGAGCTGAATCATGTATATCACAAGTATTTGAAGCTAAACTATTCGTTTCGTATGGATTCGAAGATAAGCCTTCCACTTCGCATTGATTTGAAGCTAACTCATGTGTTTCGCATGGATTTGAAGTTAACTCGTTTGTTTCACATGCAGTTGAAGTTAAATCATGTATATCACAAGTATTTGAAGCTAAAACATTTGATTCGCATGGATTTGAAGCTAACTCGTTTGTTTCGCATGCTGTTGAAGCTAAACCAAGTGTATCACAAGTATTTGAAGCTAAACCATTTGTTACGCATGGATTCGAAGATCAGCCTTCTACTTCGCATTGATTTGAAGCTAAATCATGTGTTTCGCATGGATTTGAATCTAACTCGTTTGTTTCGGATGCTGTTGAAGCTAAATAATGTATATCACAAGTATTTGAAGCTATATCATACGTTTCGCATGGATTCCAAGATAACCCTTCTAATTCGCATTGATTTGAAGCTAAATCATGTGTTTCGCATGGATTTGAAGCTAACTCGTTTGTTTCGCATGCTGTTGAAGCTAAATCATGTATATCAAAAGTTTTGGAAGCTAAACTATTCGTTTCACATGGATTTGAAGGTCAGTCTTCTACTTCGCATTGATTTGAAACTAAATCATGTGTTTCGCATGGATTTGAAGTTAACTCGTTTGTTTCGCATGCAGTTGAATCTAAATCATTTATATCGAAAGTATTTGAAGCTAAATCATTTGTTTCGCATGGAATCGAAGATAAGCCTTGCACTTCGCATTGATTTGAAGCTAAATCATGTGTATCGCATGGATTTGAATCTAACTCGTTTGTTTCGCATGCTGTTGAAACTAAATCATGTATATCACAAGTATTTGAAGCAATATCATTTGTTTCGCATGGATTCGAAGATAACCCTTCTAATTCGCATTGATTTGAAGCTAAATCATGTGTTTCGCATGGATTTGAAGCTAACTCGTTCGTTTCGCATGCAGTTGAAGCTGAATCATGAATATCACAAGTATTTGAAGCTAAACTATTCGTTTCGCATGGATTCGAAGATAACCCTTCTTCTTCGCATTGATTTCAAGCTAAAACATGTGTTTCGCATGGATTTGAATCTAACTCGTTTATTTCGCATGCTGTTGAAGCTAAATCATGTATAACACATGTATATGAAGCTATTCCATTTGTTTCGCGTGGTTTCGAAGATAAGCCTTCTACTTCGCATTGATTTGAAGCTAAATCATGTGTTTCGCATGGATTTGAAGCTAACTAGTTTGTTTCGCATGCTGTTGACGCTAAGTCATGTATATCACAAGTATTTGCGGCTAAACCATTTGTTTCGCATGGATTCGAAGGTAACCCTTCTACTTCGCATTGATTTTAATCTAAATCATGTGTTTCGCATGGATTTCAAGCTAACTCGTTTGTTTCGCATGCTGTTGAAGCTAAATCATGTATATCACAAGTATTTGAAGCTAAACCATTTGTTTCGCATGGATTCGAAGATAAGCCTCCTACATCGCATTGATTTGAAGCTAAATCATGTGTTTCGCATGGATTTGAAGCTAACTCGTTTGTTTCGCATGCAGTTTAAGCTGAATCATGTATATCACAAGTATTTGCGGCTAAACCATTTGTTTCGCATGGATTCGAAGATAAGCCTCCTACCTCGCATTGATTTGAAGCTAAATCATGTGCTCGCATGGACTTGAAGCTACCTCGTTTGTTTTGCATTCTGTTGAAGCTAAATCAAGTGTATCACAAGTATTTGAAGCCAAACCATTTGCTTAGCATGGATTCGAAGATCAGCCTTCTACTTCGCATTTATTAGATGGTAAATCATGCGTTTCGCATGGATTTGAAGCTAACTCGTTTGTTTCGCATACTGTGGAAGCTAAATCATGCATATCACAATTATTTGAAGCTAAACCATTTGTATCGCATGGAATTGAAGATAAGCCACCTACTTCGCATTGATTTGTAGCTAAATCATGTGTTTCGCATGGATTTGAAGCTAACTCGTTTATTTCGCATGCTGTTGAAGCTAAATCAAGTGTATCACAAGTATTTGGAGCTAAACAATTTGCTTCGCATGGATTCGAAGATCAGCCTTCTACTTCGCATTGATTTGAAGCTAAATCATGTGTTTCGCATGGATTTGAAGCTAACTCGTTTGTTTCGCATGCTGTTTGAACTAAATCATGTATATCACAAGTATTTGAAGCTAAACCATTTGATTCCCATGGATTTGAAGCTAAGCTTTCTACTTAGCATTGATTTGAAGATAAATCATGTGTTTCGCTTGGATTTGAAGATAACTCGATTGCTTCGCATGCTGTTGAAGCTAAATCGTGTATATCTCAAGTATTTGAAGTTAAACCATTTGTTTCGCATGGATTCGAAGATAATCCATCTATTTCGCATTGATTTGAAGCTAAATCATGTGTTTAGCATGGATTTGAATCTAACTCGTTTGTTTCGCATGCAGTTGAAGCTGAATCATGTATATCACAAGTATTTGAAGCTAAACCATTTGTTTCGCATGGATTCGAAGATAACCCTTCTACTTCGCATTGATTTGAAGCTAAATCATGTGTTTCGCATGGATTTGAATCTAACTCATTTGTTTCGGATGCTGTTGAAGCTAAATCATGTATATCAAAAGTTTTGGAAGCTAAACTATTCGTTTCACATGGATTTGAAGGTCAGTCTTCTACTTCGCATTGATTTGAAACTAAATCATGTGTTTCGCATGGATTTGAAGTTAACTCGTTTGTTTCGCATGCAGTTGAATCTAAATCATTTATATCGAAAGTTTTTGAAGCTAAATCATTTGTTTCGCATGGATTCGAAGATAAGCCTTGCACTTCGCATTGATTTGAAGCTAAATCATGTGTATCGCATGGATTTGAATCTAACTCGTTTGTTTCGCATGCTGTTGAAACTAAATCATGTATATCACAAGTATTTGAAGCAATATCATTTGTTTCGCATGGATTCGAAGATTAGCCTTCTACTTCGCATTGATTAGATGCTAAGTCATGTGTTTCGCATGGGTTTGAAGCTAACTCGTTTGTTTCGCCTGCATTTGAAGCTATATCACTTATATTCACAAGTATGTGAAGCTAAATCTTTCGTTTCGCATGGATTTGAAGCTAAGCCATCAACTTAGCGTTGACTTGATGCTAAATCATGTTTTTCGTTTGGACTTGAAGCTAACTCGTTTGTTTCGCATGTTGTTGAAGATAAATCATGTATATCACAAGCATTTGAAGCTAAACAATTTGTTTCGCATTTATTAGAAGCTAAGCCTTCTACTTCGCATTGATTTGAGGCTAAATCATGTGTTTCGCATGGATTTGAAGCTAACTCGTTTGTTTCGCATACTGTTGAAGCTGAATCATGTATATCACAAGTATTTGTAGCTATATCATATGTTTCGCATGGATTCGAAGATAACCCTTCTAATTCGCATTGATTTGAAGCTAAATCATGTGTTTCGCATTGATTTGAAGCTAACTCGTTCGTTTCGCATGCAGTTGAAGCTGAATCATGAATATCACAAGTATTTGAAGCTAAACTATTCGTTTCGCATGGATTCGAATATAACCCTTCTTCTTCGCTTTGATTTCAAGCTAAAACATGTGTTTCGCATGGATTTGAATCTAACTCGTTTATTTCGCATGCTGTTGAAGCTAAATCATGTATAACACATGTATATGAAGCTATTCCATTTGTTTCGCGTGGTTTCGAAGATAAGCCTTGTACTTCGCATTGATTTGAAGCTAAATCATGTGTTTCGCATGGATTTAAAATCTAACTCGTTTGTTTCGCATGCTGTTTGAACTAAATCATGTATATCACAAGTATTTGAAGCTAAACCATTTGCTTCGCATGGATTCGAAGATAAGCCTTGCACTTTGCATTGATTTGAAGCTAACTCATGTGTTTCGCATTGATTTGAAGTTAACTCGTTTGTTTCGCATGCTGTTGAATCTAAATCAAGTGTATCACAAGTATTTGGAGCTAAACAATTTGCTTCGCATGGATTCGAAGATCAGCCTTTTACTTCGCATTGATTAGATGCTAAATCATTTGTTTCGCATGGGTTTGAAGCTAACTCGTTTTTTCGCTAGCAGTTGAAGCTAAATCATGTATATCACAAGTATTTGAAGCTAAACCATTTGATTCCCATGGATTTGAAGCTAAGCTTTCTACTTAGCATTGATTTGAAGATAAATCATGTGTTTCGCTTGGATTTGAAGATAACTCGTTTGCTTCGCATGCTGTTGAAGCTAAATCATGTATATCACAAGTATTTGAAGTTAAACCATTTGTTTCGCATGGATTCGAAGATAATCCATCTATTTCGCATTGATTTGAAGCTAAATCATGTGTTTTGCATGGGTTTGAATCTAACTCGTTTGTTTCGCATGCTGTTGAAGCTAAATCAAGTGTATCACAAGTATTTGAAGCTAAACAATTTGCTTCGCATGGATTCGAAGATCAGCCTTCTACTTCGCATTGATTTGAAGCTAAATCATGTGTTCCTCATGGATTTTAAGCTAACACGTTTGTTACGCATGCAGTTGAAGCTAAATCATTTATATCACAAGTATTTGAAGCTAAACCATTTGCTTCGCATGGATTCGAAGGTCAGCCTTCTACTTCGCATTTTTTGATGCTAAGTCATTTGTTTCGCATGGATTTCAAGCTAACTCGTTTGTTTCGCATGCAGTTGAAGCTAAATCAAGTGTATCACAAGTATTTGAAGCTAAACCATTTGATTCCCATGGATTTGAAGCTAAGCCTACTACTTCGCATTGATTTGAAGCTAAGTCATGTGTTTCGCTTGGATTTGAAGATAACTCGTTTGCTTCGCATGCTGTTGAAGCTAAATCATGTATATCACAAGTATTTGAATTAAACCATTTGTTTCGCATGGATTCCAAGATAACCCTTCTAATTCGCATTGATTTGAAGCTAAATCATGTGTTTCGCATGGATTTGAAGCTAACTCGTTTGCTTCGCATGCTGTTGAAGCTAAATCATGTATATCAAAAGTTTTGGAAGCTAAACTATTCGTTTCACATGGATTTGAAGGTCCGTCTTCTACTTCGCATTGATTTGAAACTAAATCATGTGTTTCGCATGGATTTGAAGTTAACTCGTTTGTTTCGCATGCAGTTCAATCTAAATCATTTATATCGAAAGTATTTGAAGCTAAATCATTTGTTTCGCATGGATTTGAAGACAAAGCTTTTACCTCGCATTGATTTGAATCTAAATCATGTGTTTCGCATGAATGTGAAGCTAACTCGTTTGTCTCGCTTCCAGTTGAAGCTAAATCCATTATATAGCAAGTATTTTAACCTAAATCACTTGAATCGCATGGATTTGTAGTTAAACCTT
This sequence comes from Megalopta genalis, assembly GCF_051020955.1. NCBI lineage: Eukaryota > Metazoa > Arthropoda > Insecta > Hymenoptera > Halictidae > Megalopta > Megalopta genalis. The sequence goes on from NW_027476288.1 coordinate 143,924, forward strand.
CTACTACGCAATGCATGGAAGATAAATCATGTGTTTCGTTTGGACTTGAAGCTGACTCGTTTGTTTCGCATGCAGTTGAAGCTAAATCATGTATATCACAAGTATTTGAAGCTAAACCATTTGTTTCGCATGGATTGCGAAGATAACCCTTCTACTTCGCATTGATTTGAAGCTAAATCATGTGATTCGCATGGATTTGAAGCTAACTCGTTTGTTTCGCATGCTGTTGAAGCTAAATCATGTATATCACAAGTATTTGAAGCTAAACCATTTGTATCGCAAGGAATCGAAGATATGCCTCCTACTTCCCATTGATTTGAAGCTAAATCATGTGTTTCGCATGGATTTGAAGCTAACTCGTTTGTTTCGCATGCTGTTGAAGCTAAATCAAGTGTATCACAAGTATTTGAAGCTAAACCATTTGCTTCGCATGGATTCGAAGGTAAGCCTTCCACATCGCATTGATTTGAAGCTAAATCATGTGTTTTGCATGGATTTGAAGTTAACTCGTTTGCTTCGCATGCAGTTGAAGCTAAATCATGTATATCACAAGTATTTGCAGCTAAACCATTTGCTTCGCATGGATTCGAAGCTAAGCCTTCTACTTCGCATTGATTTGAGGCTAAATCATGTGTTTCGCTTGGATTTGAAGCTAACTCGTTTTTTCGCTAGCAGTTGAAGCTAAATCATGTATATCAAAAGTATTTGAAGCTAAACCATTTGATTCCCATGGATTTGAAGCTAAGCTTTCTACTTAGCATTAATTTGAAGATAAATCATGTGTTTCGCGTGGATTCGAAGATCAACCTTCTACTTCGCATTGATTAGATGCTAAATCATGTGTTTCGCATGGGTTTGAAGCTAACTCGTTTATTTCGCATGCTGTTGAAGCTAAATCATGTATATCACAAGTATATGAAGCTAATCCATTTGTTTCGCATGGTTTCGAAGATAAGCCTTCTACTTCGCATTGATTTGAAGATAAATCATGTGTTTCGCATGGATTTGAATCTAACTCGTTTGTTTCGCATGCTGTTGGAACTAAATCATGTATATCACAAGTATTTGAAGCTATATCATTTGTTTCGCATTTATTCGAAGATAAGCCTTCTACTTCGCATTGATTTTAATCTAAATCATGTGTTTCGCATGGATTTGAAGCTAACTCGTTTGTTTCGCATGCAGTTGAAGGTGAATCTTGTATATCACAAGTATTTGAAGCTAAACCATTTGTTTCGCATTAATTAGAGGCTAAGCCTTCTACTTCGCATTGATTTGAGGCTAAATCATGTGTTTCGGATGGTTTTGAAGCTAACTCGTTTAATTCGCATGCTGTTGAAGCTAAAAAAAGTGTATCACAAGTATTTGAAGCTAAACAATTTGCTTCGCATGGATTCGAAGATCAGCCTTCTACTTCGCATTGATTAGATGCTAAATCATGTGTTTCGCATGGGTTTGAAGCTAACTCGTTTGTTTCACCTGCATTTGAAGCTATATCACTTATATTCTCAAGTATGTGAAGCTAAATCATTCGTTTCGCATGTATTTGAAGCTAAGCCGTCAACTTCGCGTTGACTTGATGATAAATCATGTTATTCGCTTGGACTTGAAGCTAGCTCGTTTGTTTCGCATGCTGTTGAAGCTAAATCATGTATATCACAAGTATTTGAAGCTAAACTATTTCTTTCGCATGGACTCGAAGATAAGCCTCCTACCTCGCATTGATTTGAAGCTAAATCATGTGTTTCGCATGGTTTTGAAGCTAACTCGTTTATTGCGCATGCTGTTGAAGCTAAATCAAGTGTATCACAAGTATTTGAAGCTAAACCATTTGCTTCGCATGGATTCGAAGGTAAGCCTTCCACATCGCATTGATTTGAAGCTAAATCATGTGTTTCGCATGGATTTGAAGTTAACTCGTTTGCATCGCATGCAGTTGAAGCTAAATCATGTATATCACAAGTATTTGCAGCTAAACCATTTGTTTCGCATGGATTCGAAGATAACCCTTATACTTCGCATTGATTTGAATCTAACTCGTTTATTTCGCATGCTGTTGAGGCTAAATCATGTATATCACAAGTATATGAAGCTAATCCATTTGTTTCGCATGGATACGAAGATCAGCCTTCTACTTCTCATTGATTAGATGCTAAATCATGTGTTTCGCATGGGTTTGAAGCTAGCTCGTTTGTTTCGCCTGCATTTGAAGCTATAACACTTATATTCACAAGTATGTGAAGCTAAATCATTCGTTTCGCATGGATTTGATGCTAAGCCATCAACTTCGCGTTGACTTGATGCTAAATCATGTTTTTGCTTGGACTTGAAGCTAACTCGTTTGTTTCGCATGTTGTTGAAGCTAAATCATGTATATTACAAGTATTTGAAGCTAAACTATTCGTTTCGCATGGATTAGAAGATTAGCCTTCTACTTCGCATTGATTAGATGCTAAATCATGTGTTTTGCATGGGTTTGAAGCTAACTCGTTTGTTTCACCTGCATTTGAAGCTATATCACTTATATTCTCAAGTATGTGAAGCTAAATCATTCGTTTCGCATTTATTTGAAGCTAAGCCGTCAACTTCGCGTTGACTTGATGATAAATCATGTTACTCGCTTGGACTTGAAGCTAGCTCGTTTGTTTCGCATGCTGTTGAAGCTAAATCATGTATATCACAAGTATTTGAAGCTAAACCATTTCTTTCGCATGGATTCGAAGATAAGCCTCCTACCTCGCATTGATTTGAAGCTAAAGCATTAGTTTAGCATGGATTTGAATCTAACTCGTTTGAATCGCATGCTGTTGAAACTAAATCATTTATATCACAAATATTTGCAGCTAAACCATTTGTTTCGCATGGATTCGAAGATAAGCCTTGCACTTCGCATTGATTTGAAGCTAACTCATGTGTTTCGCATGGATTTGAAGTTAACTCGTTTGTTTCGCATGCAGTTGAAGCTAAATCATGTATATCACAAATATTTGCAGCTAAACCATTTGTTTCGCATGGATTCGAAGATAACCCTTCTACTTCGCATTGATTTGAAGCTAAATCATGTGTTTCGCATGGATTTGAAGCTAACTCGTTTGTTTCGCATGCTGTTGAAACTAAATCATGTATATCACAAGTATTTGAAGCTATATCATTTGTTTCGCATGGATTAGAAGATTAGCCTTCTACTTCGCATTGATTAGATGCTAAATCATGTGTTTTGCATGGATTTGAAGCTAACTCGTTTGTTTCGCCTGCATTTGAAGCTATATCACTTATATTCACAAGTATGTGAAGCTAAATCGTTCGTTTCGCATGGATTTGAAGCTAAGCCATCAACTTCGCGTTGACTTGATACTAAATCATGTGTTTCGCAAGGATTTGAAGCTAACTCGTTTGTTTCGCATGCTGTTGAAGCTAAATCATGTATATCACAAGTATTTGAAGCTATATCATATGTTTCGCATGGATTCGAAGATAACCCTTCTAATTCGCATTGATTTGAAGCTAAATCATGTGTTTCGCATGGATTTGAAGCTAACTCGTTTGTTTCGCATGCTGATGAAGCTAAGTCATGTATATCACAAGTATTTGAAGCTAAACCATTTGTTTCGCATGGATTCGAAGATAAGCCTCCTACATCGCATTGATTTGTAGCTAAATCATGTGTTCGCATGGACTGGAAGCTACCTCGTTTGTTTCGCATTCTGTTGAAGCTAAATCAAGTGTATCACAAGTATTTGAAGCCAAACCATTTGCTTCGCATGAATTCGAAGATCAGCCTTCTACTTCGCATTTAATAGATGGTAAATCATGCGTTTCGCATGGATTTGAAGCTAACTCGTTTGTTTCGCATTCTGTTGAAGCTAAATCATGCATATCACAAGTATTTGAAGCTAATCCATTTGTTTCGCATGGATTCGAAGAAAAGCCCCCTACTTCGCATTGATTTGAAGCTAAAACATTTGTTTCGCATGGATTTGAAGCTAACTCGTTTGTTTCGCATGCAGTTGAACCTGAATCATGTATATCACAAGTAATTGAAGCTAAACTATTCGTTTCGCATGGATTCGAAGATAACCCTTCTTCTTTGCATTGATTTGAAGCTAGATCATGTGTTTCGCATGGATTTGAATCTAACTCGTTTGCTTCGCATGCTGTTGAAGCTAAATCAAGTGTATCACTAGTATTTGAAGCAAAACCATTTGTTTCGCGTGGATTCGAAGATCAACCTTCTACTTCGCATTGATTAGATGCTAAATCACGTGTTTCGCATGGATTTGACGCTACCTCGTTTGTTTCGCATTCTGTTGAAGCTAAATCAAGTGTATCACAAGTATTTGAAGCCAAACCATTTGCTTCGCATGGATTCGAAGATCAGCCTTCTACTTCGCATTTATTAGATGGTAAATCATGCGTTTCGCATGGATTTGAAGCTAACTCGTTTGTTTCGCATTCTGTTGAAGCTAAATCATGCATATCACAAGTATTTGAAGCTAAACCATTTGTTTCGCATGGATTCGAAGATAAGCCTCCTACTTCGCATTGATTTGAAGCTAAATCATGTGTTCGCATGGATTTGAAGCTACCTCGTTTGTTTCGCATGCTGTTAAAGCTAAATCATGTATATCACAAGTATTTGAAGCTAAACCATTTGCTTCGCATGGATTCGAAGATCAGCCTTCTACTTCGCATTTATTAGATGGTAAATCATGCGTTTCGCATGGATTTGAAGTTAACTCGTTTGTTTCGCATGCAGTTCAATCTAAATCATTTATATCGAAAGTATTTGAAGCTAAATCATTTGTTTCGCATGGATTTGAAGACAAAGCTTTTACCTCGCATTGATTTGAATCTAAATCATGTGTTTCGCATGAATGTGAAGCTAACTCGTTTGTCTCGCTTCCAGTTGAAGCTAAATCCATTATATAGCAAGTATTTTAACCTAAATCACTTGAATCGCATGGATTTGTAGTTAAACCTTCTACTACGCAATGCATGGAAGATAAATCATGTGTTTCGTTTGGACTTGAAGCTGACTCGTTTGTTTCGCATGCAGTTGAAGCTAAATCATGTATATCACAAGTATTTGAAGCTAAACCATTTGTTTCGCATGGATTGCGAAGATAACCCTTCTACTTCGCATTGATTTGAAGCTAAATCATGTGATTCGCATGGATTTGAAGCTAACTCGTTTGTTTCGCATGCTGTTGAAGCTAAATCATGTATATCACAAGTATTTGAAGCTAAACCATTTGTATCGCAAGGAATCGAAGATATGCCTCCTACTTCCCATTGATTTGAAGCTAAATCATGTGTTTCGCATGGATTTGAAGCTAACTCGTTTGTTTCGCATGCTGTTGAAGCTAAATCAAGTGTATCACAAGTATTTGAAGCTAAACCATTTGCTTCGCATGGATTCGAAGGTAAGCCTTCCACATCGCATTGATTTGAAGCTAAATCATGTGTTTTGCATGGATTTGAAGTTAACTCGTTTGCTTCGCATGCAGTTGAAGCTAAATCATGTATATCACAAGTATTTGCAGCTAAACCATTTGCTTCGCATGGATTCGAAGCTAAGCCTTCTACTTCGCATTGATTTGAGGCTAAATCATGTGTTTCGCTTGGATTTGAAGCTAACTCGTTTTTTCGCTAGCAGTTGAAGCTAAATCATGTATATCAAAAGTATTTGAAGCTAAACCATTTGATTCCCATGGATTTGAAGCTAAGCTTTCTACTTAGCATTAATTTGAAGATAAATCATGTGTTTCGCGTGGATTCGAAGATCAACCTTCTACTTCGCATTGATTAGATGCTAAATCATGTGTTTCGCATGGGTTTGAAGCTAACTCGTTTATTTCGCATGCTGTTGAAGCTAAATCATGTATATCACAAGTATATGAAGCTAATCCATTTGTTTCGCATGGTTTCGAAGATAAGCCTTCTACTTCGCATTGATTTGAAGATAAATCATGTGTTTCGCATGGATTTGAATCTAACTCGTTTGTTTCGCATGCTGTTGGAACTAAATCATGTATATCACAAGTATTTGAAGCTATATCATTTGTTTCGCATTTATTCGAAGATAAGCCTTCTACTTCGCATTGATTTTAATCTAAATCATGTGTTTCGCATGGATTTGAAGCTAACTCGTTTGTTTCGCATGCAGTTGAAGGTGAATCATGTATATCACAAGTATTTGAAGCTAAACCATTTGTTTCGCATTAATTAGAGGCTAAGCCTTCTACTTCGCATTGATTTGAGGCTAAATCATGTGTTTCGGATGGTTTTGAAGCTAACTCGTTTAATTCGCATGCTGTTGAAGCTAAAAAAAGTGTATCACAAGTATTTGAAGCTAAACAATTTGCTTCGCATGGATTCGAAGATCAGCCTTCTACTTCGCATTGATTAGATGCTAAATCATGTGTTTCGCATGGGTTTGAAGCTAACTCGTTTGTTTCACCTGCATTTGAAGCTATATCACTTATATTCTCAAGTATGTGAAGCTAAATCATTCGTTTCGCATGTATTTGAAGCTAAGCCGTCAACTTCGCGTTGACTTGATGATAAATCATGTTATTCGCTTGGACTTGAAGCTAGCTCGTTTGTTTCGCATGCTGTTGAAGCTAAATCATGTATATCACAAGTATTTGAAGCTAAACTATTTCTTTCGCATGGACTCGAAGATAAGCCTCCTACCTCGCATTGATTTGAAGCTAAATCATGTGTTTCGCATGGTTTTGAAGCTAACTCGTTTATTGCGCATGCTGTTGAAGCTAAATCAAGTGTATCACAAGTATTTGAAGCTAAACAATTTGCTTCGCATGGATTCGAAGATCAGCCTTCTACTTCGCATTGATTAGATGCTAAATCATGTGTTTCGCATGGGTTTGAAGCTAACTCGTTTGTTTCACCTGCATTTGAAGCTATATCACTTATATTCTCAAGTATGTGAAGCTAAATCATTCGTTTCGCATTTATTTGAAGCTAAGCCGTCAACTTCGCGTTGACTTGATGATAAATCATGTTATTCGCTTGGACTTGAAGCTAGCTCGTTTGTTTCGCATGCAGTTGAAGCTAAATCATGTATATCACAAGTATTTGAAGCTAAACCATTTCTTTCGCATGGATTCGAAGATAAGCCTCCTACCTCGCATTGATTTGAAGCTAAAGCATGTGTTTAGCATGGATTTGAATCTAACTCGTTTGTTTCGCATGCTGTTGAAGCTAAATCATGTATATCACAAGTATTTGCAGCTAAACCATTTGTTCCGCATGGATTCGAAGATAACCCTCCTACTTCGCATTGATTTGAAGCTAAATCATGTGTTTCGCATGGATTTGAAGCTAACTCGTTTGTTTGGCATGTTGTTGAAGCTAAATCATGTATATCACAAGTATTTGAAGCTAAACCAATTGTATCGCAAGAAATCGAAGATATGCCTCCTACTTCGCATTGATTTGAAGCTAAATCATGTGTTTCGCATGGATTTGAAGCTAACTCGTTTGTTTCGCATGCTGTTGAAGCTAAATCAAGTGTATCACAAGTATTTGAAGCTAAACCATTTGCTTCGCATGGATTCGAAGGTAAGCCTTCCACATCGCATTGATTTGAAGCTAAATCATGTGTTTCGCATGGATTTGAAGTTAACTCGTTTGCATCGCATGCAGTTGAAGCTAAATCATGTATATCACAAGTATTTGCAGCTAAACCATTTGTTTCGCATGGATTCGAAGATAACCCTTATACTTCGCATTGATTTGAATCTAACTCGTTTATTTCGCATGCTGTTGAGGCTAAATCATGTATATCACAAGTATATGAAGCTAATCCATTTGTTTCGCATGGATACGAAGATCAGCCTTCTACTTCTCATTGATTAGATGCTAAATCATGTGTTTCGCATGGGTTTGAAGCTAGCTCGTTTGTTTCGCCGGCATTTGAAGCTATAACACTTATATTCACAAGTATGTGAAGCTAAATCATTCGTTTCGCATGGATTTGATGCTAAGCCATCAACTTCGCGTTGACTTGATGCTAAATCATGTTTTTGCTTGGACTTGAAGCTAACTCGTTTGTTTCGCATGTTGTTGAAGCTAAATCATGTATATTACAAGTATTTGAAGCTAAACTATTCGTTTCGCATGGATTAGAAGATTAGCCTTCTACTTCGCATTGATTAGATGCTAAATCATGTGTTTTGCATGGGTTTGAAGCTAACTCGTTTGTTTCACCTGCATTTGAAGCTATATCACTTATATTCTCAAGTATGTGAAGCTAAATCATTCGTTTCGCATTTATTTGAAGCTAAGCCGTCAACTTCGCGTTGACTTGATGATAAATCATGTTACTCGCTTGGACTTGAAGCTAGCTCGTTTGTTTCGCATGCTGTTGAAGCTAAATCATGTATATCACAAGTATTTGAAGCTAAACCATTTCTTTCGCATGGATTCGAAGATAAGCCTCCTACCTCGCATTGATTTGAAGCTAAAGCATTAGTTTAGCATGGATTTGAATCTAACTCGTTTGAATCGCATGCTGTTGAAACTAAATCATTTATATCACAAATATTTGCAGCTAAACCATTTGTTTCGCATGGATTCGAAGATAAGCCTTGCACTTCGCATTGATTTGAAGCTAACTCATGTGTTTCGCATGGATTTGAAGTTAACTCGTTTGTTTCGCATGCAGTTGAAGCTAAATCATGTATATCACAAATATTTGCAGCTAAACCATTTGTTTCGCATGGATTCGAAGATAACCCTTCTACTTCGCATTGATTTGAAGCTAAATCATGTGTTTCGCATGGATTTGAAGCTAACTCGTTTGTTTCGCATGCTGTTGAAACTAAATCATGTATATCACAAGTATTTGAAGCTATATCATTTGTTTCGCATGGATTAGAAGATTAGCCTTCTACTTCGCATTGATTAGATGCTAAATCATGTGTTTTGCATGGGTTTGAAGCTAACTCGTTTGTTTCGCCTGCATTTGAAGCTATATCACTTATATTCACAAGTATGTGAAGCTAAATCGTTCGTTTCGCATGGATTTGAAGCTAAGCCATCAACTTCGCGTTGACTTGATACTAAATCATGTGTTTCGCAAGGATTTGAAGCTAACTCGTTTGTTTCGCATGCTGTTGAAGCTAAATCATGTATATCACAAGTATTTGAAGCTATATCATATGTTTCGCATGGATTCGAAGATAACCCTTCTAATTCGCATTGATTTGAAGCTAAATCATGTGTTTCGCATGGATTTGAAGCTAACTCGTTTGTTTCGCATGCTGATGAAGCTAAGTCATGTATATCACAAGTATTTGAAGCTAAACCATTTGTTTCGCATGGATTCGAAGATAAGCCTCCTACATCGCATTGATTTGTAGCTAAATCATGTGTTCGCATGGACTGGAAGCTACCTCGTTTGTTTCGCATTCTGTTGAAGCTAAATCAAGTGTATCACAAGTATTTGAAGCCAAACCATTTGCTTCGCATGAATTCGAAGATCAGCCTTCTACTTCGCATTTAATAGATGGTAAATCATGCGTTTCGCATGGATTTGAAGCTAACTCGTTTGTTTCGCATTCTGTTGAAGCTAAATCATGCATATCACAAGTATTTGAAGCTAATCCATTTGTTTCGCATGGATTCGAAGATAAGCCCCCTACTTCGCATTGATTTGAAGCTAAAACATTTGTTTCGCATGGATTTGAAGCTAACTCGTTTGTTTCGCATGCAGTTGAACCTGAATCATGTATATCACAAGTAATTGAAGCTAAACTATTCGTTTCGCATGGATTCGAAGATAACCCTTCTTCTTTGCATTGATTTGAAGCTAGATCATGTGTTTCGCATGGATTTGAATCTAACTCGTTTGCTTCGCATGCTGTTGAAGCTAAATCAAGTGTATCACTAGTATTTGAAGCAAAACCATTTGTTTCGCGTGGATTCGAAGATCAACCTTCTACTTCGCATTGATTAGATGCTAAATCACGTGTTTCGCATGGATTTGACGCTACCTCGTTTGTTTCGCATTCTGTTGAAGCTAAATCAAGTGTATCACAAGTATTTGAAGCCAAACCATTTGCTTCGCATGGATTCGAAGATCAGCCTTCTACTTCGCATTTATTAGATGGTAAATCATGCGTTTCGCATGGATTTGAAGCTAACTCGTTTGTTTCGCATTCTGTTGAAGCTAAATCATGCATATCACAAGTATTTGAAGCTAAACCATTTGTTTCGCATGGATTCGAAGATAAGCCTCCTACTTCGCATTGATTTGAAGCTAAATCATGTGTTCGCATGGATTTGAAGCTACCTCGTTTGTTTCGCATGCTGTTAAAGCTAAATCATGTATATCACAAGTATTTGAAGCTAAACCATTTGCTTCGCATGGATTCGAAGGTCAGCCTTCTACTTCGCATTGATTAGATGCTAAATCATGTGTTTCGCATGGGTTTGAAGGTAACTCGTTTGTTTCGCCTGCATTTGAAGCCATATCACTTATATTTTCAAGTATGTGAAGCTAAATCATTCGTTTTGCATGGATTTGAAGCTAAGCCATCAACTTCGCGTTGACGTGATGCTAATTCATGTGTTTCGCATGGATTTGAAGCTAACTCGTATGTTTCCTGGACAGTTGAAGCTGAATCATGTATATCAAAAGTATTTGAACCTAAACTATTCGTTTCGCATGGATTCGAAGATAAGCCTTCCACTTCGCATTGATTTGAAGCTAAATCATGTGTTCCGCATGGATTTGAAGCTAACTCGTTTGTTTCGCATGCAGTTGAAGCTGAATCATGTTTATCACAAGTATTTCCGGCTAAACCATTTGTTTCGCGTGGATTCGAAGATCAACCTTCTAATTCGCATTGATTTGAAGCTAAAACATGTGTTTCGCATGGACTTGAAGCTAACTCGTTTGTTTCGCATGCAGTTGAAGCTGAATCATGTATATCACAAGTAATTGAAGCTAAACTATTCGTTTCGCATGGATTCGAAGATAACCCTTCTTCTTTGCATTGATTTGAAGCTAGATCATGTGTTTCGCATGGATTTGAATCTAACTCGTTTGCTTCGCATGCTGTTGAAGCTAAATCAAGTGTATCACTAGTATTTGAACCTAAACCATTTGCTTCGCATGGATTCGAAGGTCAGCCTTCTACTTCGCATTGATTAGATGCTAAATCATGTGTTTCGCATGGGTTTGAAGCTAACTCGTTTGTTTCGCCTGCATTTGAAGCCATATCACTTATATTTTCAAGTATGTGAAGCTAAATCATTCGTTTTGCATGGATTTGAAGCTAAGCCATCAACTTCGCGTTGACGTGATGCTAATTCATGTGTTTCGCATGGATTTGAAGCTAACTCGTTTGTTTAGCATGCAGTTGAAGCTGAATCATGTATATCAAAACTATTTGTAGCTAAACTATTCGTCTCAAATGGATTCGAAGATAAGCCTTCCACTTCGCATTGATTTGAAGCTAAATCATGTGTTTCGCATGGATTTGAAGCTAACTCGTTTGTTTCGCATGCTGATGAAGCTAAGTCATGTATATCACAAGTATTTGAAGCTAAACCATTTGTTTCGCATGGATTCGAAGATAAGCCTTCCACTTCGCATTGATTTGAAGCTAAATCATGTGTTTCGCATGGATTTGAAGCTAACTCGTTTGTTTCGCAGGCAGTTAGAGCTGAATCATGTATATCACAAGTATTTGAAGCTAAACTATTCGTTTCGCATGGATTCGAAGATAAGCCATCCACTTCGCATTGATTTGAAGCTAACTCATGTGTTTCGCATGGATTTGAAGTTAACTCGTTTGTTTCGCATGCAGTTGAAGCTAAATCATGTATATCACAAGTATTTGAAGCTAAAACATTTGATTCGCATGGATTTGAAGCTAACTCGTTTGTTTCGCATGCTGTTGAAGCTAAACCAAGTGTATCACAAGTATTTGAAGCTAAACCATTTGTTACGCATGGATTCGAAGATCGGCCTTCTACTTCGCATTGATTTGAAGCTAAATCATGTGTTTCGCATGGATTTTAAGCTAACTCGTTTGTTTCGCATGCAGTTGAAGCTAAATCATGTATTTCACAAGTATTTGAAGCTAAACCATTTGTTTCGCATGGATTCGAAGATAAGCCTTCTACTTCGCATTGATTTTAATCTAAATCATGTGTTTCGCATGGATTTGAAGCTAACACGTTTGTTTCGCATGCAGTTGAAGCTGAATTATGTATATCTCAAGTTTTTGAAGCTAAACCATTTGTTTCGCATGGATTCGAAGATAAGCCTTCTACTTCGCATTGATTTGAATCTAAATCATGTGTTTCGTATGGATTTGAAGTTAACTCGTTTGTTTCGCATGCAGTTGAAGCTAAATCATGTATATCACAAGTATTTGCAGCTAAACCATTTGTTTCGCGTGGATTCGAAGATCAGCCTTCTACTTCGCATTCATTTGAAGTTAAATCATATGTTTCGCATGGATTTGAAGCTAACTCTTTTTTTTCGTATGTAGTTGAAGCTAAATCATGTATATCACAGGTGTATCAAGGTAAACCATTTGTTTCGCTTGGATTCGAAGATAAGCCTTCTACTTCGCATTGATTTTAATCTAAATCATGTGTTTCGCATGGATTTAAAGCTAACTCGTTTGTTTCTCAGGCAGTTAGAGCTGAATCATGTATATCACAAGTATTTGAAGCTAAACTATTCGTTTCGCATGGATTCGAAGGTAAGCCTTCCACATCGCATTGATTTGAAGCTAAATCATGTGTTTTGCATGGATTTGAAGTTAACTCGTTTGCTTCGCATGCAGTTGAAGCTAAATCATGTATATCACAAGTATTTGCAGCTAAACCATTTGCTTCGCATGGATTCGAAGCTAAGCCTTCTACTTCGCATTGATTTGAGGCTAAATCATGTGTTTCGCTTGGATTTGAAGCTAACTCGTTTTTTCGCTAGCAGTTGAAGCTAAATCATGTATATCAAAAGTATTTGAAGCTAAACCATTTGATTCCCATGGATTTGAAGCTAAGCTTTCTACTTAGCATTAATTTGAAGATAAATCATGTGTTTCGCGTGGATTCGAAGATCAACCTTCTACTTCGCATTGATTAGATGCTAAATCATGTGTTTCGCATGGGTTTGAAGCTAACTCGTTTATTTCGCATGCTGTTGAAGCTAAATCATGTATATCACAAGTATATGAAGCTAATCCATTTGTTTCGCATGGTTTCGAAGATAAGCCTTCTACTTCGCATTGATTTGAAGATAAATCATGTGTTTCGCATGGATTTGAATCTAACTCGTTTGTTTCGCATGCTGTTGGAACTAAATCATGTATATCACAAGTATTTGAAGCTATATCATTTGTTTCGCATTTATTCGAAGATAAGCCTTCTACTTCGCATTGATTTTAATCTAAATCATGTGTTTCGCATGGATTTGAAGCTAACTCGTTTGTTTCGCATGCAGTTGAAGGTGAATCATGTATATCACAAGTATTTGAAGCTAAACCATTTGTTTCGCATTAATTAGAGGCTAAGCCTTCTACTTCGCATTGATTTGAGGCTAAATCATGTGTTTCGGATGGTTTTGAAGCTAACTCGTTTAATTCGCATGCTGTTGAAGCTAAAAAAAGTGTATCACAAGTATTTGAAGCTAAACAATTTGCTTCGCATGGATTCGAAGATCAGCCTTCTACTTCGCATTGATTAGATGCTAAATCATGTGTTTCGCATGGGTTTGAAGCTAACTCGTTTGTTTCACCTGCATTTGAAGCTATATCACTTATATTCTCAAGTATGTGAAGCTAAATCATTCGTTTCGCATGTATTTGAAGCTAAGCCGTCAACTTCGCGTTGACTTGATGATAAATCATGTTATTCGCTTGGACTTGAAGCTAGCTCGTTTGTTTCGCATGCTGTTGAAGCTAAATCATGTATATCACAAGTATTTGAAGCTAAACTATTTCTTTCGCATGGACTCGAAGATAAGCCTCCTACCTCGCATTGATTTGAAGCTAAATCATGTGTTTCGCATGGTTTTGAAGCTAACTCGTTTATTGCGCATGCTGTTGAAGCTAAATCAAGTGTATCACAAGTATTTGAAGCTAAACAATTTGCTTCGCATGGATTCGAAGATCAGCCTTCTACTTCGCATTGATTAGATGCTAAATCATGTGTTTCGCATGGATTTGAAGCTAACTCGTATGTTTCGCATGCTGATGAAGCTAAGTCATGTATATCACAAGTATTTGAAGCTAAACCATTTGTTTCGCATGGATTCGAAGATAAGCCTCCTACATCGCATTGATTTGTAGCTAAATCATGTGTTCGCATGGACTGGAAGCTACCTCGTTTGTTTCGCATTCTGTTGAAGCTAAATCAAGTGTATCACAAGTATTTGAAGCCAAACCATTTGCTTCGCATGAATTCGAAGATCAGCCTTCTACTTCGCATTTAATAGATGGTAAATCATGCGTTTCGCATGGATTTGAAGCTAACTCGTTTGTTTCGCATTCTGTTGAAGCTAAATCATGCATATCACAAGTATTTGAAGCTAATCCATTTGTTTCGCATGGATTCGAAGATAAGCCCCCTACTTCGCATTGATTTGAAGCTAAAACATTTGTTTCGCATGGATTTGAAGCTAACTCGTTTGTTTCGCATGCAGTTGAACCTGAATCATGTATATCACAAGTAATTGAAGCTAAACTATTCGTTTCGCATGGATTCGAAGATAACCCTTCTTCTTTGCATTGATTTGAAGCTAGATCATGTGTTTCGCATGGATTTGAATCTAACTCGTTTGCTTCGCATGCTGTTGAAGCTAAATCAAGTGTATCACTAGTATTTGAAGCAAAACCATTTGTTTCGCGTGGATTCGAAGATCAACCTTCTACTTCGCATTGATTAGATGCTAAATCACGTGTTTCGCATGGATTTGACGCTACCTCGTTTGTTTCGCATTCTGTTGAAGCTAAATCAAGTGTATCACAAGTATTTGAAGCCAAACCATTTGCTTCGCATGGATTCGAAGATCAGCCTTCTACTTCGCATTTATTAGATGGTAAATCATGCGTTTCGCATGGATTTGAAGCTAACTCGTTTGTTTCGCATTCTGTTGAAGCTAAATCATGCATATCACAAGTATTTGAAGCTAAACCATTTGTTTCGCATGGATTCGAAGATAAGCCTCCTACTTCGCATTGATTTGAAGCTAAATCATGTGTTCGCATGGATTTGAAGCTACCTCGTTTGTTTCGCATGCTGTTAAAGCTAAATCATGTATATCACAAGTATTTGAAGCTAAACCATTTGCTTCGCATGGATTCGAAGATCAGCCTTCTACTTCGCATTTATTAGATGGTAAATCATGCGTTTCGCATGGATTTGAAGTTAACTCGTTTGTTTCGCATGCAGTTCAATCTAAATCATTTATATCGAAAGTATTTGAAGCTAAATCATTTGTTTCGCATGGATTTGAAGACAAAGCTTTTACCTCGCATTGATTTGAATCTAAATCATGTGTTTCGCATGAATGTGAAGCTAACTCGTTTGTCTCGCTTCCAGTTGAAGCTAAATCCATTATATAGCAAGTATTTTAACCTAAATCACTTGAATCGCATGGATTTGTAGTTAAACCTTCTACTACGCAATGCATGGAAGATAAATCATGTGTTTCGTTTGGACTTGAAGCTGACTCGTTTGTTTCGCATGCTGTTGAAGCTAAATCATGTATATCACAAGTATTTGAAGCTATATCATATGTTTCGCATGGATTCGAAGATAACCCTTCTAATTCGCATTGATTTGAAGCTAAATCATGTGTTTCGCATGGATTTGAAGCTAACTCGTTTGTTTCGCATGCTGATGAAGCTAAGTCATGTATATCACAAGTATTTGAAGCTAAACCATTTGTTTCGCATGGATTCGAAGATAAGCCTCCTACATCGCATTGATTTGTAGCTAAATCATGTGTTCGCATGGACTGGAAGCTACCTCGTTTGTTTCGCATTCTGTTGAAGCTAAATCAAGTGTATCACAAGTATTTGAAGCCAAACCATTTGCTTCGCATGAATTCGAAGATCAGCCTTCTACTTCGCATTTAATAGATGGTAAATCATGCGTTTCGCATGGATTTGAAGCTAACTCGTTTGTTTCGCATTCTGTTGAAGCTAAATCATGCATATCACAAGTATTTGAAGCTAATCCATTTGTTTCGCATGGATTCGAAGATAAGCCCCCTACTTCGCATTGATTTGAAGCTAAAACATTTGTTTCGCATGGATTTGAAGCTAACTCGTTTGTTTCGCATGCAGTTGAACCTGAATCATGTATATCACAAGTAATTGAAGCTAAACTATTCGTTTCGCATGGATTCGAAGATAACCCTTCTTCTTTGCATTGATTTGAAGCTAGATCATGTGTTTCGCATGGATTTGAATCTAACTCGTTTGCTTCGCATGCTGTTGAAGCTAAATCAAGTGTATCACTAGTATTTGAAGCAAAACCATTTGTTTCGCGTGGATTCGAAGATCAACCTTCTACTTCGCATTGATTAGATGCTAAATCACGTGTTTCGCATGGATTTGACGCTACCTCGTTTGTTTCGCATTCTGTTGAAGCTAAATCAAGTGTATCACAAGTATTTGAAGCCAAACCATTTGCTTCGCATGGATTCGAAGATCAGCCTTCTACTTCGCATTTATTAGATGGTAAATCATGCGTTTCGCATGGATTTGAAGCTAACTCGTTTGTTTCGCATTCTGTTGAAGCTAAATCATGCATATCACAAGTATTTGAAGCTAAACCATTTGTTTCGCATGGATTCGAAGATAAGCCTCCTACTTCGCATTGATTTGAAGCTAAATCATGTGTTCGCATGGATTTGAAGCTACCTCGTTTGTTTCGCATGCTGTTAAAGCTAAATCATGTATATCACAAGTATTTGAAGCTAAACCATTTGCTTCGCATGGATTCGAAGGTCAGCCTTCTACTTCGCATTGATTAGATGCTAAATCATGTGTTTCGCATGGGTTTGAAGGTAACTCGTTTGTTTCGCCTGCATTTGAAGCCATATCACTTATATTTTCAAGTATGTGAAGCTAAATCATTCGTTTTGCATGGATTTGAAGCTAAGCCATCAACTTCGCGTTGACGTGATGCTAATTCATGTGTTTCGCATGGATTTGAAGCTAACTCGTATGTTTCCTGGGCAGTTGAAGCTGAATCATGTATATCAAAAGTATTTGAACCTAAACTATTCGTTTCGCATGGATTCGAAGATAAGCCTTCCACTTCGCATTGATTTGAAGCTAAATCATGTGTTCCGCATGGATTTGAAGCTAACTCGTTTGTTTCGCATGCAGTTGAAGCTGAATCATGTTTATCACAAGTATTTCCGGCTAAACCATTTGTTTCGCGTGGATTCGAAGATCAACCTTCTAATTCGCATTGATTTGAAGCTAAAACATGTGTTTCGCATGGACTTGAAGCTAACTCGTTTGTTTCGCATGCAGTTGAAGCTAAATCATGTATATCACAAGTATTTGAAGCTAAACCATTTGTTTCGCATGGATTCGAAGATAAGCCTTCTACTTCGCATTGATTTGAAGCTAAATCATGTGTTTCGCATGGATTTGAAGCTAACTCGTTTGTTTCGCATGCTGATGAAGCTAAGTCATGTATATCACAAGTATTTGAAGCTAAACCATTTGTTTCGCATGGATTCGAAGATAAGCCTTCCACTTCGCATTGATTTGAAGCTAAATCATGTGTTTCGCATGGATTTGAAGCTAACTCGTTTGTTTCGCAGGCAGTTAGAGCTGAATCATGTATATCACAAGTATTTGAAGCTAAACTATTCGTTTCGCATGGATTCGAAGATAAGCCATCCACTTCGCATTGATTTGAAGCTAACTCATGTGTTTCGCATGGATTTGAAGTTAACTCGTTTGTTTCGCATGCAGTTGAAGCTAAATCATGTATATCACAAGTATTTGAAGCTAAAACATTTGATTCGCATGGATTTGAAGCTAACTCGTTTGTTTCGCATGCTGTTGAAGCTAAACCAAGTGTATCACAAGTATTTGAAGCTAAACCATTTGTTACGCATGGATTCGAAGATCGGCCTTCTACTTCGCATTGATTTGAAGCTAAATCATGTGTTTCGCATGGATTTTAAGCTAACTCGTTTGTTTCGCATGCAGTTGAAGCTAAATCATGTATTTCACAAGTATTTGAAGCTAAACCATTTGTTTCGCATGGATTCGAAGATAAGCCTTCTACTTCGCATTGATTTTAATCTAAATCATGTGTTTCGCATGGATTTGAAGCTAACACGTTTGTTTCGCATGCAGTTGAAGCTGAATTATGTATATCTCAAGTTTTTGAAGCTAAACCATTTGTTTCGCATGGATTCGAAGATAAGCCTTCTACTTCGCATTGATTTGAATCTAAATCATGTGTTTCGTATGGATTTGAAGTTAACTCGTTTGTTTCGCATGCAGTTGAAGCTAAATCATGTATATCACAAGTATTTGCAGCTAAACCATTTGTTTCGCGTGGATTCGAAGATCAGCCTTCTACTTCGCATTCATTTGAAGTTAAATCATATGTTTCGCATGGATTTGAAGCTAACTCTTTTTTTTCGTATGTAGTTGAAGCTAAATCATGTATATCACAGGTGTATCAAGGTAAACCATTTGTTTCGCTTGGATTCGAAGATAAGCCTTCTACTTCGCATTGATTTTAATCTAAATCATGTGTTTCGCATGGATTTAAAGCTAACTCGTTTGTTTCTCAGGCAGTTAGAGCTGAATCATGTATATCACAAGTATTTGAAGCTAAACTATTCGTTTCGCATGGATTCGAAGATAAGCCTTCCACTTCGCATTGATTTGAAGCTAACTCATGTGTTTCGCATGGATTTGAAGTTAACTCGTTTGTTTCGCATGCAGTTGAAGCTAAATCATGTATATCACAAGTATTTGAAGCTAAAACATTTGATTCGCATGGATTTGAAGCTAACTCGTTTGTTTCGCATGCTGTTGAAGCTAAACCAAGTGTATCACAAGTATTTGAAGCTAAACCATTTGTTACGCATGGATTCGAAGATCAGCCTTCTACTTCGCATTGATTTTAATCTAAATCATGTGTTTCGCATGGATTTGAAGCTAACACGTTTGTTTCGCATGTAGTTTAAGCTGAATTATGTATATCTCAAGTTTTTGAAGCTAAACCATTTGTTTCGCATGGATTCGAAGATAAGCCTTCTACTTCGCAATGATTTGAATCTAAATCATGTGTTTCGCATGGATTTGAAGTTAACTCGTTTGTGTCGCATGCAGTTGAAGCTAAATCATGTATATCACAAGTATTTGCAGCTAAACCATTTGTTTCGCGTGGATTCGAAGATCAGCCTTCTACTTCGCATTCATTTGAAGTTAAATCATATGTTTCGCATGGATTTGAAGCTAACTCTTTTTTTTCGTATGTAGTTGAAGCTAAATCATGTATATCACAGGTGTATCAAGGTAAACCATTTGTTTCGCTTGGATTCGAAGATAAGCCTTCTACTTCGCATTGATTTTAATCTAAATCATGTGTTTCGCATGGATTTAAAGCTAACTCGTTTGTTTCTCAGGCAGTTAGAGCTGAATCATGTATATCACAAGTATTTGAAGCTAAACTATTCGTTTCGCATGGATTCGAAGATAAGCCTTCCACTTCGCATTGATTTGAAGCTAACTCATGTGTTTCGCATGGATTTGAAGTTAACTCGTTTGTTTCGCATGCAGTTGAAGCTAAATCATGTATATCACAAGTATTTGAAGCTAAAACATTTGATTCGCATGGATTTGAAGCTAACTCGTTTGTTTCGCATGCTGTTGAAGCTAAACCAAGTGTATCACAAGTATTTGAAGCTAAACCATTTGTTACGCATGGATTCGAAGATCAGCCTTCTACTTCGCATTGATTTTAATCTAAATCATGTGTTTCGCATGGATTTGAAGCTAACACGTTTGTTTCGCATGTAGTTTAAGCTGAATTATGTATATCTCAAGTTTTTGAAGCTAAACCATTTGTTTCGCATGGATTCGAAGATAAGCCTTCTACTTCGCAATGATTTGAATCTAAATCATGTGTTTCGCATGGATTTGAAGTTAACTCGTTTGTTTCGCATGCAGTTGAAGCTAAATCATGTATATCACAAGTATTTGCAGCTAAACCATTTGTTTCGCGTGGATTCGAAGATCAGCCTTCTACTTCGCATTCATTTGAAGTTAAATCATATGTTTCGCATGGATTTGAAGCTAACTCTTTTTTTTCGTATGTAGTTGAAGCTAAATCATGTATATCACAGGTGTATCAAGGTAAACCATTTGTTTCGCTTGGATTCGAAGATAAGCCTTCTACTCCGCATTGATTTTAATCTAAATCATGTGTTTCGCATGGATTTGAAGCTAACTCGTTTCTTTCGCATGCTGTTGAAGCTAAATCATGTATATCACAAGTATTTGAAGCTATATCATACGTTTCGCGGGGATTCCAAGATAACCCTTCTAATTCGCATTGATTTGAAGATAAATCATGTGTTTCGCTTGGATTTGAAGATAACGCGTTTGCTTCGCATGCTGTTGAAGCTAAATCGTGTATATCACAAGTATTTGAAGTTAAACCATTTGTTTCGCATGGATTCGAAGATAATCCATCTATTTCGCATTGATTTGAAGCTAAATCATACGTTTCGCATGTGTTTGAAGATAAATCGTTTGTTTCGCATGCTGTTGAAGCTGAATCAAATGTATAACAAGTATTTGAAGCTAAACCATTTGTTTCGCACGGATTCGAATATAAGCCTTCTACTCCGCATTGATTTTAATCTAAACCATGTGTTTCGCATGGATTTGAAGCTAACTCGTTTCTTTCGCATGCTGTTGAAGCTAAATCATGTATATCACAAGTATTTGAAGCTATATCATACGTTTCGCATGGATTCCAAGATAACCCTTCTAAATCGCATTGATTTGAAGCTAAATGATGTGTTTCGCATGGATTTGAAGCTAACTCGTTTTTTTCGCATGCAGTTGTAGCTAAATCATGTATATCACAAGTAATTGAAGCTAAACCATTTGTTTCGCATGGATTCGAAGATAAGCCTTCTACTTCGCATTGATTTTAATCTAAATCATGTGTTACGCATGGATTTAAAGCTAACTCGTTTGTTTCGCATGCAGTTGAAGCTATATCATGTATATCACAAGTATTTGAAGCTAAAACATTTGATTCGCGTGGATTTGAAGCTAACTCGTTTGTTTCGCATGCAGTTGAAGCTAAATCATGTATTTCACAAGTATTTGAAGCTAAACCATTTGTTTCGCATGGATTCGAAGATAAGCCTTCTACTTCGCATTGATTTTAATCTAAATCATGTGTTTCGCATGGATTTGAAGCTAACACGTTTGTTTCGCATGCAGTTGAAGCTGAATTATGTATATCTCAAGTTTTTGAAGCTAAACCATTTGTTTCGCATGGATTCGAAGATAAGCCTTCTACTTCGCATTCATTTGAAGTTAAATCTTATGTTTCGCATGGATTTGAAGCTAACTCTTTTTTTTCGTATGTAGTTGAAGCTAAATCATGTATATCACAGGTGTATCAAGGTAAACCATTTGTTTCGCTTGGATTCGAAGATAACCATTCTACTTCGCATTGATTTGAAGCTAAATCATACGTTTCGCATGTATTTGAAGATAAATCGTTTGTTTCGCATGCTGTTGAAGCTGAATCAAATGTGTAACAAGTATTTGAACCTAAACCATTTGTTTCGCACGGATTCGATGATAAGCCTTCTACTCCGCATTGATTTTAATCTAAATCATGTGTTTCGCATGGATTTGAAGCTAACTCGTTTCTTTCGCATGCTGTTGAAGCTAAATCATGTATATCACAAGTTTTTGAAGCTATATCATACGTTTCGCATGGATTCCAAGATAACCCTTCTAATTCGCATTGATTTGAAGCTAAATGATGTGTTTCGCATGGATTTAAAGCTAACTCGTTTTTTTCGCATGCTGTTGAAGCTAAACCAAGTGTATCACAAGTATTTGAAGCTAAACCATTTGTTACGCATGGATTCGAAGATCAGCCTTCTACTTCGCATTGATTTGAAGCTAAATCATGTGTTTCGCATGGATTCGAAGATAAGCCTTCTACTTCGCATTGATTTTAATCTAAATCATGTGTTTCGCATGGATTTCAAGCTAACACGTTTGTTTCGCATGCAGTTGAAGCTAAATCATGTATATCACAAGTATTTGAAGCTAAAACATTTGATTCGCATGGACTTGAAGCTACCTCGTTTGTTTCGCATTCTGTTGAAGCTAAATCAAGTGTATCACAAGTATTTGAAGCCAAACCATTTGCTTCGCATGGATTCGAAGCTCAGCCTTCTACTTCGCATTTATTAGATGGTAAATCATGCGTTTCGCATGGATTTGAAGCTAACTCGTTTGTTTCGCATGCTGTTGAAGCTAAATCATGTATATCACAAGTATTTGAAGCTAAACCACTTGTTTCGCATGGATTCGAAGATAAGCCTCCTACTTCGCATTGATTTGAAGCTAAATCATGTGTTCGCATGGATTTGAAGCTAACCCGTTTGCTTCGCATGCTGTTGAAGCTAAATCAAGTGTATCAGAAGTATTTGAAGCTATACCATTTGTTTCGCATGGATTCGAAGATCAGCCTTCTACTTCGCATTGATTAGATGCTAAATCATGTGTTTCGCATGGATTTGATGCTAACCTGTTTGTTTCTCATGCTGTTGAAACTAAATCATGTATATCACAAGTATTAGAAGCTATATCATTAGTTTCGCATGGATTCGAAGATTAGCCTTCTACTTCGCATTGATTAGATGCTAAATCATGTGTTTAGCATGGGTTTGAAGCTAACTCGTTTGTTTCGCCTGCATTTGAAGCTATATCACTTATATTCACAAGTATGTGAAGCTAAATCATTCGTTTCGCATTTATTTGAAGCAAAGCCATCAACTTCGCGTTGACTTGATACTAAATCATGTTTTTCGTTTGGACTTGAAGCTACCTCGTTTGTTTCGCATTCTGTTGAAGCTAAATCAAGTGTATCACAAGTATTTGAAGCCAAACCATTTGCTTCGCATGGATTCGAAGATCAGCCTTCTACTTCGCATTTATTAGATGGTAAATCATGCGTTTCGCATGCATTTGAAGCTAACTCGTTTGTTTCGCATTCTGTTGAAGCTGAATCATGCATATCACAAGTATTTGAAGCTAAACCATTTGTTTCGCATGGATTCGAAGATAAGCCTCCTACCTCGCATTGATTTGAAGCTAAATCATGTGTTCGCATGGACTTGAAGCTACCTCGTTTGTTTCGCATTCTGTTGAAGCTAAATCAAGTGTATCACAAGTATTTGAAGCCAAACCATTTGCTTCGCATGGTTTCGAAGCTCAGCCTTCTACTTCGCATTTATTAGATGGTAAATCATGCGTTTCGCATGGATTTGAAGCTAACTCGTTTGTTTCGCATTCTGGTGAAGCTAAATCATGCATATCACAAGTATTTGAAGCTAAACCATTTGTTTCGCTTGGATTCGAAGATAAGCCTCCTACTTCGCATTGATTTGAAGCTAAATCATGTGTTCGCAGGGATTTGAAGCTAACTCGTTTGCTTCGCATGCTGTTGAAGCTAAATCAAGTGTATCAGAAGTATTTGAAGCTATACCATTTGTTTCGCATGGATTCGAAGATCAGCCTTCTACTTCGCATTGATTAGATGCTAAATCATGTGTATCGCATGGATTTGAAGCTAACTCGTTTGTTTCTCATGCTGTTGAAACTAAATCATGTATATCACAAGTATTTGAAGCTATATCATTTGTTTCGCATGGATTCGAAGATTAGCCTTCTACTTCGCATTGATTAGATGCTAAATCATGTGTTTAGCATGGGTATGAAGCTAACTCGTTTGTTTCGCCTGCATTTGAAGCTATATCACTTATATTCACAAGTATGTGAAGCTAAATCATTCGTTTCGCATTTATTTGAAGCAAAGCCATCAACTTCGCGTTGACTTGATACTAAATCATGTTTTTCGTTTGGACTTGAAGCTAACTCATTTGTTTAGCATGTTGTTGAAGCTAAATCATGTATATCACAAGTATTTGAAGCTATATCATATGTTTCGCATGGATTCGAAGATAACCCTTCTACTTCGCATTGATTTTAATCTAAATCATGTGTTTCGCATGGATTTGAAGCTAACTCGTTTGTTTCTCATGCTGTTGAAACTAAATCATGTATATCACAAGTATTTGAAGCTATATCATTTGTTTCGCATGGATTCGAAGATTAGCCTTCTACTTCGCATTGATTAGATGCTAAATCATGTGTTTAGCATGGGTTTGAAGCTAACTCGTTTGTTTCGCCTGCATTTGAAGCTATATCACTTATATTCACAAGTATGTGAAGCTAAATCATTCGTTTCGCATTTATTTGAAGCAAAGCCATCAACTTCGCGTTGACTTGATACTAAATCATGTTTTTCGTTTGGACTTGAAGCTAACTCGTTTGTTTAGCATGTTGTTGAAGCTAAATCATGTATATCACAAGTATTTGAAGCTATATCATATGTTTCGCATGGATTCGAAGATAACCCTTCTAATTCGCATTGATTTGGAGCTAAATCATGTGTTTCGCATGGATTTGAAGCTAACTCGTTTGTTTCGCATGCTGTTGAAGCTAAGTCGTGTATATCACAAGTATTTGAAGCTAAACCATTTGTTTCGCATGGATTCGAAGATAAGCCTCCTACCTCGCATTGATTTGAAGCTAAATCATGTGTTCGCATGGACTTGAAGCTACCTCGTTTGTTTCGCATTCTGTTGAAGCTAAATCAAGTGTATCACAAGTATTTGAAGCCAAACCATTTGCTTCGCATGGATTCGAAGCTCAGCCTTCTACTTCGCATTTATTAGATGGTAAATCATGCGTTTCGCATGGATTTGAAGCTAACTCGTTTGTTTCGCATACTGTTGAAGCTAAATCATGCATATCACAAGTATTTGAAGCCAAACCATTTGTTTCGCATGGATTCGAAGATAAGCCTCCTACTTCGCATTGATTTGAAGCTAAATCATGTGTTCGCATGGATTTGAAGCTACCTCGTTTGTTTCGCATGCTGTTAAAGCTAAGTCATGTATATCACAAGTATTTGCGGCTAAACTACTTGTTTCGCATGGATTCGAAGGTAACCCTTCTACTTCGCATTGATTTGAAGCTAAATCATGTGTTTCGCATGGATTTGAATCTAACTCGTTTGTTTCGCATGCTGTTGAAACTAAATCATGTATATCACAAGTATTTGAAGCTAAACCATTTGCTTCGCATGGATTCGAATATCATCCTTCTACTTCGCATTCATTAGATGCTAAATCATGTGTTTCGCATGGGTTTGAAGCTAACTCGTTTGTTTCGCCTGCATTTGAAGCCATATCACTTATATTTTCAAGTATGAGAAGCTAAATCATTCGTTTTGCATGGATCTGAAGCTAAGCCATCAACTTCGCGTTGACTTGATGCTTATTCATATGTTTCGCATGGATTTGAAGCTAACTCGTTTGTTTCGCAGGCAGTTGAAGCTGAATCATGTATATCAAAAGTATTAGAAGCTAAACTATTCCTTTCGCATGGATTCGAAGATAAGCCTCCCACTTCGCATTGAGTTGAAGCTAAATCATGTGTTCCGCATGGATTTGAAGCTGACACGTTTGTTTCGCATGCAGTTGAAGCTGAATCATGTATATCACAAGTATTTGCGGCTAAACCATTTGTTTCGCATGGATTCGAAGGTAACCCTTCTACTTCGCATTGATTTGAAGCTAAATCATGTGTTTCGCATGGATTTGAATCTAACTCGTTTGTTTCGCATGCTGTTGAAACTAAATCATGTATATCACAAGTATTTGAAGCTAAACCATTTGCTTCGCATGGATTCGAAAATCAGCCTTCTACTTCGCATTGATTAGATGCTAAATCATGTGTTTCGCATGGGTTTGAAGCTAACTCGTTTGTTTCGCCTGCATTTGAAGCCATATCACTTATATTTTCAAGTATGTGAAGCTAAATCATTCGTTTTGCATGGATTTGAAGCTAAGCCATCAACTTCGCGTTGACTTGATGCTTATTCATGTGTTTCGCATGGATTTGAAGCTAACTCGTTTGTTTCGCAGGCAGTTGAAGCTGAATCATGTATATCAAAAGTATTTGAAGCTAAACTATTCGTTTCGCATGGATTCGAAGATAAGCCTTCCACTTCGCATTGATTTGAAGCTAAATCATGTGTTCCGCATGGATTTAAAGCTGACTCGTTTGTTTCGCATGCAGTTGAAGCTGAATCATGTATATCACAAGTATTTGCTGCTAAACCATTTGTTTCGCATGGATTCGAAGATCAGGCCTCTACTTCGCATTGATTAGATTCTAAATCATGTGTTTCGCATGGATTTGAAGCTAACTCGTTTGTTTCGCATGCTGTTGAAGCTAAATCATGTATATCACAAGTATTTGAAGCTAAACCATTTGTTTCGCATGGATTCGAAGATAAGCCTCCTACTTCGCATTGATTTGAAGCTAAATCATGTGTTCGCATGGATTTGAAGCTAACCCGTTTGCTTCGCATGCTGTTGAAGCTAAATCAAGTGTATCAGAAGTATTTGAAGCTATACCATTTGTATTCGCATGGATTCGAAGTTCAGCCTTCTACTTCGCATTGATTAGATGCTAAATCATGTGTTTCGCATGGATTTGAAGCTAACTCGTTTGTTTCTCATGCTGTTGAAACTAAATCATGTATATCACAAGTATTAGAAGCTATATCATTAGTTTCGCATAGATTCGAAGATTAGCCTTCTACTTCGCATTGATTAGATGCTAAATCATGTGTTTAGCATGGGTTTGAAGCTAACTCGTTTGTTTCGCCTGCATTTGAAGCTATATCACTTATATTCACAAGTATGTGAAGCTAAATCATTCGTTTCGCATTTATTTGAAGCAAAGCCATCAACTTCGCGTTGACTTGATACTAAATCATGTTTTTCGTTTGGACTTGAAGCTAACTCGTTTGTTTAGCATGTTGTTGAAGCTAAATCATGTATATCACAAGTATTTGATGCTATATCATATGTTTCGCATGGATTCGAAGATAACCCTTCTAATTAGCATTGATTTGGAGCTAAATCATGTGTTTCGCATGGATTTGAAGCTAACTCGTTTGTTTCGCATGCTGTTGAAGCTAAGTCGTGTATATCACAAGTATTTGAAGCTAAACCATTTGTTTCGCTTGGATTCGAAGATAAGCTTCCTACTTCGCATTGATTTGAAGCTAAATCATGTGTTTCGTATGGATTTGAAGTTATCTCGATTGTTTCGCATGCAGTTGAAGCTAAATCATGTATATCACAAGTATTTGAAGCTAAACCATTTGTTTCGCATGGATTCGAAGATAAGCCTTCTACATCGCATTGATTTTAATCTAAATCATGTGTTTCGCATGGATTTGAAGCTAACTCGTTTGTTTCGCATGCTGTTGAAGCTAAATCATGTATATCACAAGTATTTGAAGCTATATCATATGTTTCGCATGGATTCGAAGATAACCCTTCTAATTCGCATTGATTTGAAGCTAAATCATGTGTTTCGCATGGATTTGAAGCTAACTCGTTTGTTTCGCATGCTGTTGAAGCTAAGTCATGTATATCACAAGTATTGGAAGCTAAACCATTTGTTTCGCATGGATTCGAAGTTAAGCCTCCTACCTCGCATTTATTTGAAGCTAAATCATGTGTTCGCATGGACTTGATGCTACCTCGTTTGTTTCGCATTCTGTTGAAGCTAAATCAAGTGTATCACAAGTATTTGAAGCCAAACCATTTGCTTCGCATGGATTCGAAGATCAGCCTTCTACTTCGCATTTATTAGATGGTAAATCATGCGTTTCGCATGCATTTGAAGCTAACTCGTTTGTTTCGCATTCTGTTGAAGCTGAATCATGCATATCACAAGTATTTGAAGCTAAACCATTTGTTTCGCATGGATTCGAAGATAAGCCTCGTACTTTGCATTTATTAGATGGTAAATCATGCGTTTCGCATGGATTTGAAGCTAACTCGTTTGTTTCGCATACTGTTGAAGCTAAATCATGCATATCACAAGTATTTGAAGCCAAACCATTTGTCTCGCATGGATTCCAAGATAACCCTTCTAATTCGCATTGATTTGAAGCTAAATCATGAGTTTCGCATGGATTTGAAGCTAACTCGTTTGTTTCGCATGCTGTTGAAGCTAAATCACGTATATCACAAGTATTTGAAGCTAAACCATTTGTTTCGCATGGATTCGAAGATAAGCCTCCTACTTCGCATTGATTTGAAGCTAAATCATGTATTCGCATGGATTTGAAGCTAACTCGTTTGGTTCGCATGCTGTTGAAGCTAAATCAAGTGTATCACAGGTATTTGAAGCTAAACCATTTGTTTCGCATGCGGTTGAAACTAAATCATGTATATCACAAGTATTTGATGCTATATCATACGTTTCGCATGGATTCCAAGATAACCCTTCTAATTCGTATTGATTTGAAGCTAAATTATGTGTTTCGTATGGATTCGTATCGAACTCGTTTGTTTCGCATGCTGTTGAAGCTAAATCATGTATATCACAAGTATTTGAAGTTAAACAATTTGTTTCGCATGGATTCGATGATAACCCATGTACTTCGCATTGATTTTAAGCTAAATCATGTGTTCGCATGGATTTGGAGCTACCTCGTTTGTTTCGCATGCTGTTGAAGCTAAGTCAAGTGTATCACAAGTATTTGAAGCCAAACCATTTGCTTCGCATGGATTCGAAGATCAGCCTTCTACTTCGCATTTATTAGATGCTAAATCATATGTTTCGCATGGGTTTGAAGCTAACTCGTTTGTTTCGCCAGCATTTGAAGCTATATCACTTATATTCACAAGTATGTGAAGCTAAATCATTCGTTTCGCATGGATTTGAAGCTAAGCCATCAACTTCGCGTTGAATTGATGATAAATCATGTTTTTCGTTTGGACTTGAAGCTAACTCGTTTATTCCGCATGCTGTTGATGCTAAATCAAGTGTATCACAAGTATTTGAATCCAAATCATGTGTTTCGCATGGATTTGAAGCTAACTCGTTTGTTTCGCATGCAGTTGAAGCTGAATCATGTATATCACAAGTATTTGAAGCCAAACCATTTGCTTCGCATGGATTCGAAGATCAGCCTTCTACTTCGCATTGATTAGATGCTAATTCATATGTTTCGCATGGATTTGAAGCTAACTCGTTTGTTTCGCATGCAGTTGAAGCTGAATCATGTATATCACAAGTATTTGCACCTAAACTATTCTTTTCGCATGGATTCGAGGATAAGCCTTCCACTTCGCATTGATTTGAAGCTAAATCATGTGTTCGCATGGATTTGAAGCTAAGTCGTTTGTTTCGCATGCTGTTGAAGCTAAATCATGTATATCACAAGTATTTGAAGCTATATCATATGTTTCGCATGGATTCGAAGATAACCCTTCTAATTCGCATTTATTTGAAGCTAAATCATGTGTTTCGCATGGATTTGAAGCTAACTCGTTTGTTTCGCATGCTGTTGAAGCTAAGTCATGTATATCAGAAGTATTTGAAGCTAAACCATTTGATTCGCTTGGATTCGAAGATAACCCTTCTACTTCGCTTTGATTTGAAGTTAAATCATGTGTTTCGCATGAATTTGAATCTTACTCGTTTATTTCGTATGCTGTTGAAGCTAAATCATGTATATCACAAGTATATGAAGCTAATCCATCTGTTTCGCATGGATTCGAAGATAAGCCTACTGCTTCGCATTGATTTGAAGCTAAATCATGTGTTTCGCATGGATTTGTATCTAACTCGTTTGTTTCGCATGCTTGTTGAAGATAAATCAAGTGTATCACAAGTATTCGAAGCCAAACCATTTGCTTCGCATGGATTCGAAGATCAGCCTTCTACTTCGCATTGATTAGATGATAAATCATATGTTTCGCATGGATTTGAAGCTAACTCGTTTGTTTCGCATGCAGTTGAAGCTGAATCATGTATACCACAAGTATTTGAACCTAAACTATTCGTTTCGCATGGATTCGAGGATAAGCCTTCCACTTCGCATTGATTTGAAACTAAATCATGTGTTTCGCATGGATTTGAAGCTAACTCGTTTGTTTCGCATGCTGTTGAAGCTAAGTCATGTATATCACAAGTATTTGAAGCTAAACCATTTGATTCGCTTGGATTCGAAGATAAGCCTCATACTTCGCATGGATTTGAATCTAAATCACGTGTTCGCATGGATTTGAAGCTACCTCGTTTGTTTCGCATGCAGTTGTAGCTAAATCATGTATATCACAAGTATTTGTAGCTAAACCATTTGTTTCGTATGGATTCGAAGATAACCCTTCTACTTCGCATTCATTTGAAGCTAAATCATGTGTTTCGCATGGATTTGAATCTAACTCGTCCATTTCGCATGCTGTTGAAGATAAATCATGTATATCACAAGTATATGAAGTTAAACCATTTCTTTCGCATGGATTCGAAGATAAGCCTTCCACTTCGCATTGATTTGATGCTAAATCATTTGTTTCGCATGGATTTTAAGCTAACTCGTCTGTTTCGCCTGCATTTGAAGCCATATCACTTATATTTTCAAGTATGTGAAGCTAAATCATTCGTTTTGCATGGATTTGAAGCTAAGCCATCAACTTCGCGTTGACTTGATGCTAAATCATGTTTTTCGTTTGGACTTGAAGCTAACTCGTTTCTTTCGCATTCTGTTGAAGCTAAATCATGCATATCACAAGTATCTGAAGCTAAACAATTTGTTTCGCATGGATTCGAAGATAAGCCTCCTACTTCGCATTGATTTGAAGCTAAATCATGTGTTCGCATGGATTTGAAGCTACCTCGTCTGTTTCGCATGCTGTTTAAGCTAAATCATGTATATCACAAGTATTTGAAGCTAAACCATTTGTTACGCATGGATTCGAAGATCAGCCTTCTACTTCGCATTCATTTACGGCTAAATCATGTGTTCCGCATGGATTTTAAGCTAACTCGTTTATTTCGTATGCTGTTGAAGCTAAATCATGTATATCACAAGTATATGAAGCTAATCCATCTGTTTCGCATGGATTCGAAGATAAGCCTACTGCTTCGCATTGATTTGAAGCTAAATCATGTGTTTCGCATGGATTTGTATCTAACTCGTTTGTTTCGCATGCTGTTGAAGATAAATCAAGTGTATCACAAGTATTCGAAGCCAAACCATTTGCTTCGCATGGATTCGAAGATCAGCCTTCTACTTCGCATTGATTAGATGATAAATCATATGTTTCGCATGGGTTTGAAGCTAACTCGTTTGTTTCGCCTGCATTTGAAGCTATATCACTTATATTCACAAGTATGTGAAGCTAAATCATTCGTTTCGCATGGATTTCAAGCTAAGCCATCAACTTCGCGTTGAATTGATGCTAAATCATGTTTTTCGTTTGGACTTGAAGCTAACTCGTTTATTCCGCATGCTGTTGATGCTAAATCAAGTGTATCACAAGTATTTGAATCCAAATCATGTGTTTCGCATGGATTTGAAGCTAACTCGTTTGTTTCGCATGCTGTTGAAGCTAAATCAAGTGTATCACAAGTATTTGAAGCCAAACCATTTGCTTCGCATGGATTCGAAGATAAGCCTTCTACTTCGCATTGATTAGATGCTAATTCATATGTTTCGCATGGATTTGAAGCTAACTCGTTTGTTTCGCATGCAGTTGAAGCTGAATCATGTATATCACAAGTATTTGCACCTAAACAATTCTTTTCGCATGGATTCGAGGATAAGCCTTCCACTTCACATTGATTTGAAGCTAAATCATGTGTTCGCATGAATTTGAAGCTAAGTCGTTTGTTTCGCATGCTGTTGAAGCTAAATCATGTATACCACAAGTATTTGAAGCTATATCATATGTTTCGCATGGATTCGAAGATAACCCTTCTAATTCGCATTTATTTGAAGCTAAATCATGTGTTTCGCATGGATTTGAAGCTAACTCGTTTGTTTCGCATGCTGTTGAAGCTAAGTCATGTATATCACAAGTATTTGAAGCTAAACCATTTGATTCGCTTGGATTCGATGATAAGCTTCCTACTTCGCATTGATTTGAAGCTAAATCATGTGTTCGCATGGATTTGAAGCTACCTCGTTTGTTTCGCATGCAGTTGAAGCTAAATCATGTATATCACAAGTATTTGAAGCTATATCATATGTTTCGCATGGATTCGAAGATAACCCTTCTAATTCGCATTTATTTGAAGCTAAATCATGTGTTTCGCATGGATTTGAAGCTAACTCGTTTGTTTCGCATGCTGTTGAAGCTAAGTCATGTATATCACAAGTATTTGAAGCTAAACCATTTGATTCGCTTGGATTCGATGATAAGCCTCCTACTTCGCATTGATTTGAAGCTAAATCATGTGTTCGCATGGATTTGAAGCTACCTCGTTTGTTTCGCATGCAGTTGAAGCTAAATCATGTATATCACAAGTATTTGAAGCTAAATCATTTGTTTCACATGGATTCGAAGACTAGACTTCCACATCGCATTGATTTGTAGCTAAATCATGTGTTTCGCATGGATTTGAAGTTAACTCGTTTGTTTCGCATGCAGTTGAAGCTAAATCATGTATATCACAAGTATTTGAAGCTAAACTATTCGTTTCGCATTGATTCGAAGATAAGCCTTCCACTTCGCATTGATTTGAAGCTAAATCATTTGTTTCGCATGGATTTGCAGTTAACTCGTTTGTTTCGCTTGCAGTTAAAGCTATATCATGTATATCACAAGTATTTGAAGCCAAACCATTTGTTTCGCATGGATTCGAAGATAAGCCTCCTACTTCGCATTGATTTGAAGCTAAATCATGTGTTCGCATGGATTTGAAGCTACCTCGTCTGTTTCGCATGCTGTTTAAGCTAAATCATGTATATCACAAGTATTTGAAGCTAAACCATTTGTTACGCATGGATTCGAAGATCAGCCTTCTACTTCGCATTCATTTACGGCTAAATCATGTGTTCCGCATGGATTTTAAGCTAACTCGTTTATTTCGTATGCTGTTGAAGCTAAATCATGTATATCACAAGTATATGAAGCTAATCCATCTGTTTCGCATGGATTCGAAGATAAGCCTACTGCTTCGCATTGATTTGAAGCTAAATCATGTGTTTCGCATGGATTTGTATCTAACTCGTTTGTTTCGCATGCTGTTGAAGATAAATCAAGTGTATCACAAGTATTCGAAGCCAAACCATTTGCTTCGCATGGATTCGAAGATCAGCCTTCTACTTCGCATTGATTAGATGATAAATCATATGTTTCGCATGGGTTTGAAGCTAACTCGTTTGTTTCGCCTGCATTTGAAGCTATATCACTTATATTCACAAGTATGTGAAGCTAAATCATTCGTTTCGCATGGATTTCAAGCTAAGCCATCAACTTCGCGTTGAATTGATGCTAAATCATGTTTTTCGTTTGGACTTGAAGCTAACTCGTTTATTCCGCATGCTGTTGATGCTAAATCAAGTGTATCACAAGTATTTGAATCCAAATCATGTGTTTCGCATGGATTTGAAGCTAACTCGTTTGTTTCGCATGCTGTTGAAGCTAAATCAAGTGTATCACAAGTATTTGAAGCCAAACCATTTGCTTCGCATGGATTCGAAGATAAGCCTTCTACTTCGCATTGATTAGATGCTAATTCATATGTTTCGCATGGATTTGAAGCTAACTCGTTTGTTTCGCATGCAGTTGAAGCTGAATCATGTATATCACAAGTATTTGCACCTAAACAATTCTTTTCGCATGGATTCGAGGATAAGCCTTCCACTTCACATTGATTTGAAGCTAAATCATGTGTTCGCATGAATTTGAAGCTAAGTCGTTTGTTTCGCATGCTGTTGAAGCTAAATCATGTATACCACAAGTATTTGAAGCTATATCATATGTTTCGCATGGATTCGAAGATAACCCTTCTAATTCGCATTTATTTGAAGCTAAATCATGTGTTTCGCATGGATTTGAAGCTAACTCGTTTGTTTCGCATGCTGTTGAAGCTAAGTCATGTATATCACAAGTATTTGAAGCTAAACCATTTGATTCGCTTGGATTCGATGATAAGCTTCCTACTTCGCATTGATTTGAAGCTAAATCATGTGTTCGCATGGATTTGAAGCTACCTCGTTTGTTTCGCATGCAGTTGAAGCTAAATCATGTATATCACAAGTATTTGAAGCTATATCATATGTTTCGCATGGATTCGAAGATAACCCTTCTAATTCGCATTTATTTGAAGCTAAATCATGTGTTTCGCATGGATTTGAAGCTAACTCGTTTGTTTCGCATGCTGTTGAAGCTAAGTCATGTATATCACAAGTATTTGAAGCTAAACCATTTGATTCGCTTGGATTCGATGATAAGCCTCCTACTTCGCATTGATTTGAAGCTAAATCATGTGTTCGCATGGATTTGAAGCTACCTCGTTTGTTTCGCATGCAGTTGAAGCTAAATCATGTATATCACAAGTATTTGAAGCTAAATCATTTGTTTCACATGGATTCGAAGACTAGACTTCCACATCGCATTGATTTGTAGCTAAATCATGTGTTTCGCATGGATTTGAAGTTAACTCGTTTGTTTCGCATGCAGTTGAAGCTAAATCATGTATATCACAAGTATTTGAAGCTAAACTATTCGTTTCGCATTGATTCGAAGATAAGCCTTCCACTTCGCATTGATTTGAAGCTAAATCATTTGTTTCGCATGGATTTGCAGTTAACTCGTTTGTTTCGCTTGCAGTTAAAGCTATATCATGTATATCACAAGTATTTGAAGCCAAACCATTTGTTTCGCATGGATTCGAAGATAAGCCTCCTACTTCGCATGGATTTGAATCTAAATCATGTGTTCGCATGAATTTGAAGCTAACTCGTTTGTTTCGCATGCTGTTGAAGCTAAATCATGTATATCACAAGTATTTGAAGCTATATCATATGTTTCAGATGGATTCGAAGATAACCCTTCTAATTCGCATTGATTTGAAGCTAAATCATGTGTTTCGCATGCATTTGAAGCTAACTCGTTTGTTTCGCATGCTGTTGAAGCTAAGTCATGTATATCACGAGTATTTGAAGCTAAACCATTTGATTCGCTTGGATTCGAAGATAAGCCTCCTACTTCGCATGGATTTGAATCTAAATCACGTGTTCGCATGGATTTGAAGCTACCTCGTTTGTTTCGCATGCAGTTGAAGCTACATCATGTATATCACAAGTATTTGCAGCTAAACCATTTGTTTCGTATGGATTCGAAGATAACCCTTCTACTTCGCATTCATTTGAAGCTAAATCATGTGTTTCGCATGGATTTTAATCTAACTCGTTCATTTCGCATGCTGTTGAAGCTAAATCATGTATATCACAAGTATATGAAGCTAAACCATTTCTTTCGCATGGATTCGAAGATAAGGCCTTCCACTTCGCATTGATTTGATGCAAAATCATTTGTTTCGCATGGATTTGAAGATAACTCGTTTGTTTCGCATGCTGTTGAAGCTAAATCATGTATATCACAAGTATTTGAAGCTAAACCATTTGATTCCCAAGGATTTGAAGCTAAGCTTTCTACTTCGCATTGATTTGAATATAAATCATGTGTTTCGCTTGGATTTGAAGATAACTCGTTTGTTTCGCATGCAGTTGAAGCTGAATCATGTATATCACAAGTTTTTGAAGCTAAACTATTCATTTCGCATGGATTTGAAGATCAGACTTCTACTTCGCATTGATTTGATACTAAATCATGTGTTTCGCATGGATTTGAAGTTAACTCGTTTGTTTCGCATGCAGTTGAAGCTAAATCATGTATATCACAAGTATTTGCAGCTAAACCATTTGTTTCGCGTGGATTCGAAGATCAGCCTTCTACTTCGCATTGATTTGAAGTTAAATCATATGTTTCGCATGGATTTGAATCTAACACTTTTTTTTCGTATGTAGTTGAAGCTAAATCATGTATATCACAGGTGTATCAAGGTAAACCATTTGTTTCGCTTGGATTCGAAGATAACCCTTCTACTTCGCATTGATTTGAAGCTAAATCATGCGTTTCGCATGGATTTGAAGCTAACTCGTTTGTTTCGCATGCTGTTGAAGCTAAGTCATATATATCACAATTATTTGAAGCTAAACCATTTGATTCGCTTGGATTCGAAGAAAAGCCTCCTACTTCGCATTGATTTGAAGCTAAATCATATGTTTCGCATGGATTTGAAGCTAACTCTTTTTTTTCGCATGCTGTTGAAGCTAAATCAAGTGTATCACAAGTAGTTGAAGATAACAATTTGCTTCGCTTGGATTCGAAGATCCGCCTTCTACTTCGCATTGATTAGATGCTAAAACATGTGTTTCGCATGGGTTTGAAGCTAACTCGTTTGTTTCACCTACATTTGAAGCTATATCACTTATATTCTCAAGTATGTGAAGCTAAATCATTCGTTTCGCATGGATTTGAAGCTAAGCCGTCAACTTCGCGTTGACTTGATGATAAATCATGTTTTTCGCTTGGACTTGAATTAACACGTTTGTTTCGCATGCTGTTGGAGGTAAATCATGTATATCACAAGTATTAGAAGCTAAACCATTTGTTTCGCATGGATTCCAAGATAACCCTTCTAATTCGCATTGATTTGAAGCTAAATCATGAGTTTCGCATGGATTTGAAGCTAACTCGTTTGTTTCGCATGCTGTTGAAGCTAAATCACGTATATCACAAGTATTTGAAGGTAAACCATTTGTTTCGTATGGATTCGAATATCAGCCTTCTACTTCGCATTGATTTGAAGTTAAATCATATGCTTCGCATGGATTTGAAGCTAACTCGTTTGTTTTGTTTGTAGTTGAAGCTAAATCATGTATATCACAGGTATCTCAAGGTAATCCATTTGTGCCGCATTTATTCGAAGCTAAGCCTTCTACTTCGCATTGATTTGAAGTAAAATCATGTGATTCTCATGGATTTGAAGCTGACTCGTTTATTTCGCATGCTGTTGAAGCTAAATCAAGTGTATCACAAGTATTTGAAGATAACAATTTGCTTCGCATGGATTCGAAGATCAGCCTTCTACTTCGCATTGATTAGATGCTAAAACATGTGTTTCGCATGGGTTTGAAGCTAACTCGTTTGTTTCACCTGCATTTGAAGCTATATCACTTATATCCTCAAGTATGTGAAGCTAAATCATTCGTTTCGCATGGATATGAAGCTAAGCCGTCAACTTCGCGTTGACTTGATGATAAATCATGTTTTTCGCTTGGACTTGAAGCTAACTCGTTTGTTTCGCATGCTGTTGAAGCTAAATCATGTATATCACAAGTATTTGAAGCTAAAACCTTTGTTTCGCATGGATTCGAAGATTAGCCTTCCACATCGCATTGATTTGAAGCTAAATCATGTGTTTCGCATGGATTTGAAGTTAACTCGTTTGTTTCGCATGCAGTTGAAGCTAAATCAAGTATATCACAAGTATTTGAAGCTAAACCATTTGCTTCGCATGGATTGCGAAGATCAGCCTTCTACTTCTCATTGATTAGATGCTAAATCATGCGTTTCGCATGGGTTTGAAGCTAACTCGTTTGTTTCGCCTGCATTTGAAGCTATAGCACTTATATTCTCAAGTATGTGTAGCTAAATCATTCGTTACGCATGGATTTGAAGCTAAGCCGTCAACTTCTCGTTGACTTGATGATAAACCATGTATTTCGCTTGGACTTGAAGTTAACTCGTTTGTTTCGCATGCTGTTGAAGGTAAATTATGTATATCACAAGTATTAGAAGCTAAACCATTTGTTTCGCATGGATTCGAAGATAAGCCTCCTACTTCGCATTGATTTGAAGCTAAATCATGTGTTCGCATGGATTTGAAGCTAACTCGTTTGGTTCGCATGCTGTTGAAGCTAAATCAAGTGTATCACAAGTATTTGAAGCTAATCCATTTGTTTCGCATGGATTCGAATATCAGCCTTCTACTTCGCATTGATTTGAAGTTAAATCATATGCTTCGCATGGATTTGAAGCTAACTCGTTTGTTTTGTGTGTAGTTGAAGCTAAATCATGTATATCACAGGTATATCAAGGTAATCCATTTGTGCCGCATTTATTCGAACCTAAGCTTACTACTTCGCATTCATTTGAGGCTAAATCATGTGTTTCGCTTGGATTTGAAGCTAACTCATTTGTTTCGCATGCTGTTGAAACTAAATGATGTATATCACAAGTATTTGAAGCTATATCATACGTTTCGCATGGATTCCAAGATAACCCTTCTAATTCGTATTGATTTGAAGCTAATTCATGTGTTTCGCATGGATTTGAAGCTAACTCGTTTCTTTCGCATGCTGTTGAAGCTAAATCATGTATATAACAAGTATTTGAAGCTAAACCATTTGCTTCGCATGGATTCGAAGATCAGCCTTCTACTTCGCATTGATTTGATGCTAAATCATTTGTTTCGCAAGGATTTGAAGCTAACTCGTTTGTTTCGCATGCTGTTGAAGCTAAATCTTGTATATCACAAGTATTTGAAGCTAAACCATTTGTATCGCATGGAATCGAAGATAAGCCACCTACTTCGCATTGACTTGAAGCAAAATCATGTGATTCTCATGGATTTGAAGCTGACTCGTTTATTTCGCATGCTGTTGAAGCTAAATCAAGTGTATCACAAGTATTTGAAGATAACAATTTGCTTCGCATGGATTCGAAGATCAGCCTTCTACTTCGCATTGATTAGATGCTAAAACATGTGTTTCGCATGGGTTTGAAGCTAACTCGTTTGTGTCACCTGCATTTGAAGCTATAGCACTTATATTCTCAAGTATGTGTAGCTAAATCATTCGTTTCGCATGGATTTGAAGCTAAGCCGTCAACTTCACGTTGACATGATGATAAATCATGTTTTTCGCTTGGAATTGAATTAACTCGTTTGTTTCGCATGCTGTTGAAGGTAAATCATGTATATCACAAGTATTTGAAGCTAAACCATTTGTTTCGCATGGATTCGAAGATAAGCCTCCTACTTCGCATTGATTTGAAGCTAAATCATGTGTTCGCATGGATTTGAAGCTAACTCGTTTGTTTTGTTTGTAGTTGAAGCTAAATCATGTATATCACAGGTATATCAAGGTAATCCATATGTGCCGCATTTATTCGAAGCTAAGCCTTCTACTTCGCATTGATTTGAGGCTAAATCATGTGTTTCGCTTGGATTTGAAGCTAACTCATTTGTTCCGCATGCGGTTGAAACTAAATCATGTATATCACAAGTATTTGAAGCTATATCATACGTTTCGCATAGATTCCAAGATAACCCTTCTAATTCGTATTGATTTGAAGCTAATTCATGTGTTTCGCATGGATTTGAAGCTATAGCACTTATATTCTCAAGTATGTGTAGCTAAATCATTCGTTTCGCATGGATTTGAAGCTAAGCCGTCAACTTCGCGTTGACTTGATGATAAATCATGTTTTTCGCTTGGACTTGACTTTAACTCGTTTGTTTCGCATGCTGTTGAAGGTAAATCATGTATATCACAAGTATTAGAAGCTAAACCATTTGTTTCGCATGGATTCCAAGATAACCCTTCTAATTCGCATTGATTTGAAGCTAAATCATGAGTTTCGCATGGATTTGAAGCTAACTCGTTTGTTTCGCATGCTGTTGAAGCTAAATCACGTATATCACAAGTATTTGAAGCTAAACCCTTTTGTTTCGCATGGATTCGAAGATAAGCCTCCTACTTCGCATTGATTTGAAGCTAAATCATGTGTTCGCATGGATTTGAAGCTAAATCATGTGTTCGCATGGATTTGAAGCTAAGCCGTCAACTTCGCGTTGACTTGATGATAAATCATGTTTTTCGCTTGGACTTGAAGCTAACTCGTTTGTTTCGCATGCTGTTGAAGCTAAATCGTGTATATCACAAGTATTTGAAGTTAAACCATTTGCTTCGCATGGATTCGAAGATCAGCTTTCTACTTCGCATTGATTTGATGCTAAATCATTTGTTTCGCAAGGATTTGAAGCTAACTCGTTTGTTTCGCATGCTGTTGAAGCTAAATCATGTATATCCAAGTATTTGAAGATAAACCATTTGTATTGCATGGAATCGAAGATAAGCCACCTACTTCGCATTGATTTGAAGCAAAATCATGTGTTTCTCATGGATTTGAAGCTGACTCGTTTATTTCGCATGCTGTTGAAGCTAAATCAAGTGTATCACAAGTATTTGAAGATAACAATTTGCTTCGCATGGATTCGAAGATTAGCCTTCTACTTCGCATTGATTAGATGCTAAAACATGTGTTTCGCATGGGTTTGAAGCTAACTCGTTTGTTTCACCTGCATTTGAAGCTATATCACTTATATTCTCAAGTATGTGAAGCTAAATCATTCGTTTCGCATGGATTTGTAGCTAAGCCGTCAACTTCGCATTGATTTGAGGCTAAATCATGTGTTTCGCTTGGATTTGAAGCTAACTCATTTGTTCCGCATGCGGTTGAAACTAAATCATGTATATCACAAGTATTTGAAGCTATATCATACGTTTCGCATGGATTCCAAGATAACCCTTCTAATTCGTATTGATTTGAAGCTAATTCATGTGTTTCGCATGGATTTGAAGCTAACTCGTTTCTTTCGCATGCTGTTGAAGCTAAATCATTTATATCACAAGTATTTGAATCTAAACCATTTGCTTCGCATGGATTCGAAGATCAGCCTTCTACTTCGCATTGATTAGATGCTAAAACATGTGTTTCGCATGGGTTTGAAGCTAACTCGTTTGTTTCGCCTGCATTTTAAGCTATATCACTTATATTCACAAGTATGTGAAGCTAAATCATTCGTATCGCATGGATTTGTAGCTAAGCCATCAACATCGCGTTGACTTGATGCTAAATCAGGTTTTTGCTTGGACTTGAAGCTAACTCGTTTGTGTCGCATGTTGTTGAAGCTAAATCATGTATATCACAAGTATTTGAAGCTAAACCATTTGATTCCCGTGGATTTGAAGCTAAGCTTTCTACTTCGCATTGATTTGAAGATAAATCATGTGTTTCGCTTGGATTTGAAGATAACTCGTTTGCTTCGCATGCTGTTGAAGCTAAATCATGTATATCACAAGTATTTGAAGTTAAACCATTTGTTTCGCATGGATTCGAAGATAATCCATCTATTTCGCATAGATTTTAATCTAAATCATGTGTTCCGCATGGATTTGAAGCTAACTCGTTTGTTTCGCATGCAGTTGAAGCTGAATCATGTATATCGCAAGTATTTGAAGCTAAACTATTCGTTTCGCATGGATTCGAAGGTAAGCCTTCCACTTCGCATTGATTTGAAGCTAAATCATGTGTTTCGCTTGGATTTGAAGTTAACTCGTTTGTTTCACATGCAGTTGAAGCTAAATCAAGTGTATCACAAGTATTTGAAGCTAAACCATTTGCTTCGCATGGATTGCGAAGATCAGCCTTCTACTTCTCATTGATTAGATGCTAAATCATGCGTTTCGCATGGGTTTGAAACTAACTCGTTTGTTTCGCCTGAATTTGAAGCTATAGCACTTATATTCTCAAGTATGTGTAGCTAAATCATTCGTTTCACATGGATTTGAAGCTAAGCCGTCAGCTTCGCGTTGACTTGATGATAAATCATGTTTTTCGCTTGGACTTGAAGTTATCTCGTTTGTTTCGCATGCTGTTGAAGGTAAATCATGTATATCACAAGTATTAGAAGCTAAACCATTTGTTTCGCATGGATTCCAAGATAACCCTACTAATTCGCATTGATTAGATGCTAAATCATGCGTTTCGCATGGGTTTGAAACTAACTCGTTTGTTTCGCCTGCATTTGAAGCTATAGCACTTATATTCTCAAGTATGTGTAGCTAAATCATTCGTTTCACATGGATTTGAAGCTAAGCCGTCAGCTTCGCGTTGACTTGATGATAAATCATGTTTTTCGCTTGGACTTGAAGTTATCTCGTTTGTTTCGCATGCTGTTGAAGGTAAATCATGTATATCACAAGTATTAGAAGCTAAACCATTTGTTTCGCATGGATTCCAAGATAACCCTTCCAATTCGCATTGATTTGAAGCTAAATTATGAGTTTCGCATGGATTTGAAGCTTACTCGTTTATTTCGCATGCTGTTGAAGCTAAATCACGTATATCACAAGTATTTGAAGCTAAACCATTTGTTTCGCATGGATTCGAAGATAAGCCTCCTACTTCGCATTGATTTGAAGCTAAATCATGTGTTTCGCATGGATTTGAATCCAACTCGTTTATTTCGCATGCTGTTGAAGCTAAATCATGTATATCACAAGTATACGAAGCTAATCCATTTGTTTCGCATGGATACGAAGATCAGCCTTCTATTTCGCATTGATTAGATGCTAAATCATGTGTTTCGCATGGGTTTGAAGCTATCTCGTTTGTTTCGCCTGCATTTGAAGCTATATCACTTATATTCACAAGTATGTGAAGCTAAATCATTCGTTTCGCATGGGTTTGAAGCTAAGCCATCAACTTCGCGTTGACTTGATGCTAAATCATGTTTTTCGGTTGGACTTCAAGCTAACTCGTTTGTTTCGCATGCTGTTGAAGCTAAATCATGTATATCACAAGTATTTGAAGCTAAACCATTTGTTTCGCTTGGATTCGAAGATAAGCCTTCTACTTCGCATTGATTTGAAGCTAAATTATGAGTTTCGCATGGATTTGAAGCTAAATCATGTGTTTCGCATGGATTTGAAGCTACCTCGTTTGTTTCGCATGCAGTTGAAGCTAAATCAAGTGTATCATAAGTATTTGAAGCCAAACCATTTGCTTCGCATGGATTCGAAGATCAGCCTTCTACTTCGCATTTATTAGATGGTAAATCATGCGTTTCGCTTGGATTTGAAGCTAACTCGTTTGTTTCGCAGGCAGTTGAAGTTGAATCATGTATGTCACAAGTATTTGCGGCTAAACCATTTGTTTCGCATGGATTCGAAGGTAACCCTTCTACTTCGCATTGATTTGAAGCTAAATCATGTGTTTCGCATGGATTTGAATCTAACTCGTTTGTTTCGCATGCAGTTGAAGCTGAATCATGTATATCACAAGTATTTGAAGCTAAACCATTTGTTTCGCATGGATTCGAAGATAAGCCTCCTACTTCG
The DNA here is from genome assembly GCF_051020955.1 of Megalopta genalis. Classification (NCBI taxonomy): domain Eukaryota; kingdom Metazoa; phylum Arthropoda; class Insecta; order Hymenoptera; family Halictidae; genus Megalopta; species Megalopta genalis. The sequence goes on from NW_027476288.1 coordinate 187,367, forward strand.
CATTGACTTGATGCTAAATCATTTGTTCGCATGGATTTGAAGCTAACTCGTTTGTTTCGCATGCTGTTGAAGCTAAATCATGTATATCACAAGTATTTGAAGCTATATCATATGTTTCGCATGGATTCGAAGATAACCCTTCTAATTCGCATTGATTTGAAGCTAAATCATGTGTTTCGCATGGATTTGAAGCTAACTCGTTTGTTTCGCATGCTGTTGAAGCTAAGTCATGTATGTCAGAAGTATTTGAAGCTAAATCATTTGTTTCGCATGGATTCGAAGATAAGCCTCCTACTTCGCATTGATTTGAAGCTAAATCATGTGTTCGCATGGATTTGAAGCTAACTCGTTTGTTTTGCATGCTGTTGAAGCTAAATCATGTATATCACAAGTATTTGAAGCTATATCATATGTTTCGCATGGATTCGAAGATAAGCCTTCTAATTCGCATTGATTTGAAGCTAAATCATGTGTTTCGCATGAATTTGAAGCTAACTCGTTTGTTTCGCATGCTGTTGAAGCTAAGTCATGTATATCACAAGTATATGAAGCTAAACCATTTGTTTCGCATGGATTCGAAGATAAGCCTCCTACTTCGCATTGATTTGAAGCTAAATCATGTGTTCGCATGGACTTGAAGCTACATCGTTTGTTTCGCATGCTGTTCAAGCTAAATCATGTATATCACAAGTATTTGAAGCTAAACCATTTGCTTCGCATGGATTCGAAGATCAGCCTTCTACTTCGCATTTATTAGATGCTAAATCATGTGTGTCGCATGGATTTGAAGCTAAATCGTTTGTTTCGCATGCTGTTGAAGCTAAATCATGCATATCACAAGTATTCGAAGCTAAACCATTTGTTTCGCATGGATTCGAAGATAAGCCTTCTACTTCGCATTGATTTGAAGCTAAATCATGTGTTCGCATGGATTTGAAGCTACCTCGTCTGTTTCGCATGCTGTTCAAGCTAAATCATGTTTATCACAAGTATTTTGAAGCTAAGCCATTTGTTTCGCATGGATTCGAAGATAAGCCTCCTACTTCGCATTGATTTGAAGCTAAATCATGTGTTTGCACGGATTTGAAGCTAACTCGTTTGTTTCGCATGCTGTTGAAGCTGAATCATGTATATCACAAGTATTTGAAGCTATATCATATGTTTCGCATGGATTCGAAGATAACCCTTCTAATTCGCATTGATTTAAAGCTAAATCATGTGTATCACAAGTATTTGAAGCTAAACCATTTGCTTCGCATGGATTCGAAGATCAGCCTTCCACTTCGCATTTATTAGATGCTAAATCATGTGTTTCGCATGAATTTGAAGCTAACTCGTTTGTATCGCATGCTGTTGAAGCTAAATCATGTATATCACAAGTATTTGAAGCTATATCATATGTTTCGCATGGATTCGAAGATAACCCTTCTAATTCGCATTGATTTGAAGCTAAATCATGTGTTTCGCATGGATTCGAAGATAACCCTTCTAATTCGCATTGATTTGAAGCTAAATCATGTGTTTCGCATGGATTTGAAGCTAACTCGTTTGTTTCGCATGCTGTTGAAGCTAAATCAATTATATCACAAGTATTTGAAGTTAAACCATTTGTTTCGCATGGATTCGATGATAATCCATCTACTTCGCATTGATTTGTAGCTAAATCATGTGTTCGCATGGATTTGAATCTAACTCGTTTGTTTCGCACGCTGTTGAATCTAAATCAAGTGTATCACAAGAATTTGAAGCTAAACCATTTGCTTCGCATGGATTCGAAGATCAGCCTTCTACTTGGCATTTATTAGATGCTAAATCATGTGTGTCGCATGGATTTGAAGCTACCTCGTTTGTTTCGCATGCTGTTCAAGCCAAATCATGTATATCACAAGTATTTGAAGCTAAACCATTTGTTACGCATGGATTCGAAGATCAGCCTTCCACTTCGCATTGATTTAAGGCTAAATCATATGTCCCGCATGGATTTTAAGCTAACTCGTTTTTTTGCAATGCAGTTGAAGCTAACTCATGTATATCACAAGTATTTGAAGCTATATCATATGTTTCGCATGGATTCCAAGATAACCCTTCTAATTCGCATTAATTTGAAGCAAAATCATGTGTTTCGCATGGATTTGAAGCTATCTCGTTTGTTTCGCACGCTGTTGAAGCTAAATCAAGTGTATCACAAGTATTTGAAGCTAAACCATTTGCTTCGCATGGATTCGAAGATCAGCCTTCCACTTCCCATTTATTAGATGCTAAATCATGTGTTTCGCATGGATTTGAAGCTAACTCGTTTGTTTCGCATGCTGTTGAAGCTAAATCATGTATATCACAAGTATTTGAAGCTATATCATATGTTTCGCATGGATTCGAAGATAAACCTTCTAATTCGCATTGATTTGAAGCTAAATCATGTGTTTCGCATGGATTCGAAGATAACCCTTCTAATTCGCATTGATTTGAAGCTAAATCATGTGTTTCGCATGGATTTGAAGCTAACTCGTTTGTTTCGCATGCTGTTGAAGCTAAATCAAGTATATCACAAGTATTTGAAGTTAAACCATTTGTTTCGCATGGATTCGATGATAATCCATCTACTTCGCATTGATTTGAAGCTAAATCATGTGTTTCGCATGAATTTGAATCTAACTCGTTTGTTTCGCATACTGTTGAAACTAAATCATGTATATCACAAGTATTTGAAGCTATATCATATGTTTCGCATGGATTCGAAGATAAGCCTCCTACTTCGCATTGATTTCAAGCTAAATCATTTGTTCGCATGGATTTGAAGCTAACTCGTTTGTTTCGCATGCAGTTGAAGCTGAATCATGTATATCACAAGTATTTGAAGCTAAACTATTCGTTTCGCATGGATACGAAGATAAGCCTTCCACTTCGCATTGATTTGAAGCTAACTCATGTGTTTCGCGTGGATTTGAAGCTAACTCGTTTGATTCGCGAAGAAGTTGAAGCTAAATCAAGTGTATCACATGTATTTGAAGCTAAACCATTTGCTTCGCATGGATTCGAAGATCAGCCTTCTACTTCGCATTGATTTGAAACTAAATCATGTTTTCCGCATGGATTTTAAGCTAACTCGTTTGTTTCGCATGCAGTTGAAGCTAAATCATGTATATCACAAGTATTTGAAGCTAAACCATTTGTATCGCATGGGATCTTAGATAAGCCTCCTACTTCGCATTGATTTGAAGCTAAATCATGTGTTTCGCATGGATTTGTAGCTAAATCATGTATATCACAAGTATTTGAAGCTAAACCATTTGTTTCGCATGGATTCGAAGATAAGCCTTCTACTTCGCATTGATTTGATGCTAAATCTTGTGTTTCGCATGGATTTGAAGCTAGCTCGTTTGTTTCGCATGCTGTTGAAGCTAAATCATGTATAACACAAGTATTTGAAGCTAAACCATTTGTACCGCATGGGATCGAAGATAAGCCTCCTACTTCGCATTGATTTGAAGCTAAATCATGTGTTTCGCATGGATTTGAAGCTAACTCGTTTGTTTCGCATGCTGTTGAAGCTAAATCAAATATATCACAAGTATTTGAAGCTAAACCATTTGTTTCGCATGGATTCGAAGATCAGCCTTCTACTTCGCATTGATTTGATGCTAAATCATCTGTTTCGCATGGATTTGAAGCTAACTCTTTTTTTTCGCATGCTGTTGAAGCTATATCATATATATCACAAGTATTTGAAGCTAAACCATTTGTTTCGCATTTATTCGAAGCTAAGCCTTCTACTTCGCATTGATTTGAGGCTAAATCATTTGTTTCGCTTGGTTTTGAAGCTAACTCGTTTTTTTCACATGCTGTTGAAGCTAAATCATGTATATCACAAGTATTTGAAGCTATATCATACGTTTCGTATGGATTCCAAGACAACCCTTCTAATGCGCATTGATTTGAAGCTAAATCATGTGTTTCGCATGGATCTGAAGCTAACTCTTTTGTTTCGCATGCTGTTGAAGCTAAATCATGTATATCACAAATATTTGAAGCTAAACCATTTGTTACGCATGGATTCGAAGATCAGCCTTCCACTTAGCATTGATTTGATGCTAAATCATGTGTTTCGCATGGATTTGAAGCTAACTCTTTTTTTTCGCATGCTGTTGAAGCTATATCATATATATCACAAGTATTTGAAGCTAAACCATTTGTTTCGCATTTATTCGAAGCTAAGCCTTCTACTTCGCATTGATTTGAGGCTAAATCATTTGTTTCGCTTGGTTTTGAAGCTAACTCGTTTTTTTCACATGCTGTTGAAGCTAAATCATGTATATCACAAGTATTTGAAGCTATATCATACGTTTCGCATGGATTCCAAGACAACCCTTCTAATTCGCATTGATTTGAAGCTAAATCATGTGTTTCGCATGGATTTGAAGCTAACTCGTTTGTTTCGCATGCTGTTGAAACTAAATCATGTATATCACAAATATTTGAAGCTAAACCATTTGTTACGCATGGATTCGAAGATCAGCCTTCTACTTAGCATTGATTTGATGCTAAATCATGTGTTTCGCATGGATTTGAAGCTAACTCGTTTGTTTCGAATTGCTGTTGAAGCTAAATCATGTATATCACAAGTATTTGAAGCTAAACCATTTGTATCGGATGGGATCGAAGGTAAGCCTCCTACTTCGCATTGATTTGAATCTGATTCATGTGTTTCCCATGGATTTGAAGCTAACTCGTTTCTTTCGCATGCTGTTCAAGCTAAATCATGTATATCACAAGTATTTGAAGCTAAACCATTTGTTTCGCATTTATTCGAAGTTAAGCCTTCTACTTCGCATTGATTTGAGGCTAAATCATGTGTTTCGCTTGGTTTTGAAGCTAACTCGTTTTTTTCGCATGCAGTTGTATCTAAATCATGTATATCACAAGTTTTTGAAGCTAAACCATTTGTTTCGCATGGATTCGAAGATAAGCCTTCTAATTCGCATTGATTTGATGCTAAATCATGTGTTTCGCATGGATTTGAAGCTAGCTCGTTTGTTTCGCATGCTGTTGAAGCTAAATCATGTATAACACAAGTATTTGAAGCTAAACCATTTGTATCGCATGGGATCGAAGATAAGCCTCCTACTTCGCAATGATTTGAAGCTAAATCATGTGTTTCGCATGGATTCGAAGCTAACTCGTTTGTTTCGCATGCTGTTGAATCTAAATCATATATATCACAAGTATTTGAAGCTAAACCATTTGTTTCGCATGGATTCGAAAATCAGCCTTCTACTTCGCATTGATTTGAAGCTAAATCATGTGTTTCGCATGTATTTTAAGATAACTCGTTTGTTTCGCATGCTGTTGAAGTTAAATCAAATGTATCACAAGTATTTGAAGCTAAACCATTTGTTTCGCACGGATACGAAGATAACCCTTCTACTTCGCATTCATTTGAGGCTAAACCATGTGTTTCGCATGGATTATAAGCTAACTCGTTTGTTTCGCATGCAGTTGAAGCTAAATCACGTATATCAAAAGTATTTGCAGCTAAACCATTTGTATCGGATGGATTCGAAGATAAGCCTTCTACTTCGCATTGATTTGATGCTAAATCATGTGTTTCGCATGGATTTGTAACTAGCTCGTTTGTTTCGCATGCTGTTGAAGCTAAATCATGTATAACACAAGTATTTGAAGCTAAACCATTTGTATCGCATGGGATCGAAGATAAGCCTCCTACTTCGCATTGATTTGAAGCTAAATCATGTGTTTCGCATGGATTTGAAGCTATCTCGTTTGTTTCGCATGCTGTTGAAGCTAAATCATATATATCACAAGTATTTGAAGCTAAACCATTTGTTTCGCATGGATTCGAAGATCAGCCTTCTACTTCGCATTGATTTGAAGCTAAATCATGTGTTTCGCATGGATTATAAGCTAACTCGTTTGTTTCGCATGCAGTTGAAGCTAAATCATGTATATCACAAGTATTAGAAAATAAACCATTTGTTTCGCATGGATTCGAAGATAAGCCGTCTACTTCGCATTGATTTTAATCTAAATCATGTGTTTCGCATGGATTTGAAGCTAACTCGTTTGTTTCGCATGCTGTTGTAGCTGAATCATGTACATCACAAGTATTTGAAGCTAAACTATTCGTTTCGCATGGATTCGAAGCTAACTCGTTTGTTTCGCATGCAGTTGAAGCTAAATCACGTATATCACAAGTATTTGCAGCTAAACCATTTGTTTCGCATGGATACGAAGATAAGTCTTCTACTTCGCATTGATTTGATGCTAAATCATGTGTTTCGCATGGATTCGAAGCTAACTCGTTTGTTTCGCATGCAGTTGAAGCTAAATCACGTATATCACAAGTATTTGCAGCTAAACCATTTGTTTCGCACGGATACGAAGATAACCCTTCTAATTCGCATTGATTTGAGGCTAAATCATGTGTTTCGCTTGGATTTGAAGCTAACTCGTTTTTTTCGATAGTAGTTGAAGCTAAATCATGCTTATCACAAGTATTTGAAGCTAAACCATTTGATTCCCACGGTTTTGAAGCTAAGCTTTCTACTTCGCATTGATTTGAAGATAAATCATGTGTTTCGCTTGGATTTGAATATAACTCATTTGTTTCGCATGCTGTTGAAGCTAAATCATGTATATCACAAGTATTTGAAGCTAAACCATTTGTATCGGATGGGATCGAAGATAAGCCTCCTACTTCGCATTGATTTGAATCTGAATCATGTGTTTCGCATGGATTTGAAGCTAACTCGTTTCTTTCGCATGCTGTTGAAGCTAAATCATGTATATCACAAGTATTTGAAGCTAAACCATTTGTATCGCATGGGATCGAAGATAAGCCTCCTACTTCGCATTGATTTGAAGCTAAATCATGTGTTTCGCATGGATTTGAAGCTAACTCGTTTGTTTCGCATGCTGTTGAAGCTAAATCATATATATCACAAGTATTTGAAGCTAAACCATTTGTTTCGCATGGATTCGAAGATCAGCCTTCTACTTCGCATTGATTTGAAGCTAAATCATGTGTTTCGCATGGATTTGAAGCTAACTCGTTTGTTTCGCATGCTGTTGAAGCTAAATCATATATATCACAAGTATTTGAAGCTAAACCATTTGTTTCGCATTTATTCGAAGCTAAGCCTTCTACTTCGCATTGATTTGAGGCTAAATCATGTGTTTCGCATGGATTTGAAGCTAACTCTTTTTTTTTCGCATGCTGTTGAAGCTATATCATATATATCACAAGTATTTGAAGCTAAACCATTTGTTTCGCATTTATTCGAAGCTAAGCCTTCTACTTCGCATTGATTTGAGGCTAAATCATTTGTTTCGCTTGGTTTTGAAGCTAACTCGTTTTTTTCACATGCTGTTGAAGCTAAATCATGTATAACACAAGTATTTGAAGCTATATCATACTTTTCGCATGGATTCCAAGACAACCGTTCTAATTCGCATTGATTTGAAGCTAAATCATGTGTTTCGCATGGATTTGAAGCTAACTCGTTTGTTTCGCATGCTGTTGAAGCTAAATCATGTATATCACAAATATTTGAAGCTAAACCATTTGTTTCGCATTGATTCGAAGATAAGCCTTCCACTTCTCATTGATTTGATGCTAAATCATGAGTTTCGCATGGATTTTAAGCTAACTCGTTTGTTTCGCATGCTGTTGAAGCTAAATCATGTATATCACAACTATTTGAAGCTAAACCATTTGTATCGGATGGGATCGAAGATAAGCCTCCTACTTCGCATTGATTTGAATCTGAATCATGTGTTTCGCATGGATTTGAAGCTAACTCGTTTCTTTCGCATGCTGTTGAAGCTAAATCATGTATATCACAAGTATTTGAAGCTAAACCATTTGTATCGCATGGGATCGAAGATAAGCCTCCTACTTCGCATTGATTTGAAGCTAAATCATGTGTTTCGCATGGATTTGAAGCTAACTCGTTTGTTTCGCATGCTGTTGAAGCTAAATCATATATATCACAAGTATTTGAAGCTAAACCATTTGTTTCGCATTTATTCGAAGCTAAGCCTTCTACTTCGCATTGATTTGAGGCTAAATCATGTGTTTCGCATGTATTTGAAGATAACTCGTTTGTTTCGCATGCTGTTGAAGCTAAATCAAATGTATCACAAGTATTTGCAGCTAAACCATTTGTTTCGCATGGATACGAAGATAACCCTTCTACTTCGCATTAATTTGAAGCTAAACCATGTGTTTCGCATGGATTATAAGCTAACTCGTTTGTTTCGCATGCAGTTGAAGCTAAATCATATATATCACAAGTATTTCAAGCTAAACCATCTGTTTCGCATGGATTCGAAGATCAGCCTTCTACTCCGCATTGATTTGAAGCTAAATCATGTGTTTCGCATGTATTTGAAGATAACTCGTTTGTTTCGCATGCAGTTGAAGCTAAATCATGTATATCACAAGTATTAGAAGCTAAACCATTTGTTTCGAATGGATTCGAAGATAAGCCTTCTACTTCGCATTGATTTTAATCTAAATCATGTGTTTCGCAAGGATTTGAAGCTAACTCGTTTGTTTCGCATGCAGTTGAAGCTGAATCATGTACATCACAAGTATTTGAAGCTAAACTATTCGTTTCGCATGGATTCGAAGCTAACTCGTTTGTTTCGTATGCAGTTGAAGAGAAATCACGTATATCACAAGTATTTGCAGCTAAACCATTTGTTTCGCATGTATACGAAGATAAGTCTTCTACTTCGCATTGATTTGATGCTAAATCATGTGTTTCGCATGGATTCGAAGCTAACTCGTTTGTTTCGCATGCAGTTGAAGCTAAATCACGTATATCACAAGTATTTGCAGCTAAACCATTTGTTTCGCATGGATACGAAGATAACCCTTCTAATTCGCATTGATTTGAGGCTAAATCATGTGTTTCGCTTGGATTTGAAGCTAACTCGTTTTTTTCGATAGTAGTTGAAGCTAAATCATGCATATCACAAGTATTTGAAGCTAAACCATTTGATTCCCATGGTTTTGAAGCTAAGCTTTCTACTTCGCATTGATTTGAAGATAAATCATGTGTTTCGCTTGGATTTGAATATAACTCATTTGTTTCGCATGCTGTTGAAGCTAAATCATGTATATCACAAGTATTTGAAGCTAAACCATTTGCTTCGCATGGATTCGAAGATCAGCCTTCTACTTCGCATTGATTTGATGCTAAATCACTTGTTTCGCATGGATTTGAAGCTAGCTCGTTTCTTTCGCATGCTGTTGAAGCTAAATCATGTATATCACAAGTATTTGAAGCTAAACCATTTGTATCGCATGGGATCGAAGATAAGCCTCCTACTTCGCATTGATTTGAAGCTAAATCATGTGTTTCGCATGGATTTGAAGCTAACTCGTTTGTTTCGCATGCTGTTGAAGCTAAATCATATATATCACAAGTATTTGAAGCTAAACCATTTGTTTCGCATTTATTCGAAGCTAAGCCTTCTACTTCGCATTGATTTGAGGCTAAATCATGTGTTTCGCATGGATTTGAAGCTAACTCTTTTTTTTCGCATGCTGTTGAAGCTATATCATATATATCACAAGTATTTGAAGCTAAACCATTTGTTTCGCATTTATTCGAAGCTAAGCCTTCTACTTCGCATTGATTTGAGGCTAAATCATTTGTTTCGCTTGGTTTTGAAGCTAACTCGTTTTTTTCACATGCTGTTGAAGCTAAATCATGTATAACACAAGTATTTGAAGCTATATCATACTTTTCGCATGGATTCCAAGACAACCGTTCTAATTCGCATTGATTTGAAGCTAAATCATGTGTTTCGCATGGATTTGAAGCTAACTCGTTTGTTTCGCATGCTGTTGAAGCTAAATCATGTATATCACAAATATTTGAAGCTAAACCATTTGTATCGGATGGGATCGAAGATAAGCCTCCTACTTCGCATTGATTTGAATCTGAATCATGTGTTTCGCATGGATTTGAAGCTAACTCGTTTCTTTCGCATGCTGTTGAAGCTAAATCATATATATCACAAGTATTTGAAGCTAAACCATTTGTTTCGCATGGATTCGAAGATCAGCCTTCTACTTCGCATTGATTTGAAGCTAAATCATGTGTTTCGCATGGATTATAAGCTAACTCGTTTGTTTCGCATGCTGTTGAAGCTAACTCAAGTGTATCACAAGTATTTGAAGCTAAACCATTTGCTTCGCATGGAATCGAAAATAAGCCTCCTACTTCGCATTGATTTGAAGCTAAATCATGTGTTCGCATGGATTTGAAGCTAACTTGTTTGATTCGCGAGCAGTTGAAGCTAAATCAAGTGTATCACAAGTATTTGAAGCTAAACCATTTGCTTCGCATGGATTCGAAGATCAGCCTTCCACTTCGCATTGATTTGATGCTAAATCATGTGTTTCGCATGGATTTGAAGCTAACTCGTTTGTTTCGCATGCTGTTGAATCTAACTCAAGTGCATCACAAGTATTTGAAGCTAAACCATTTGCTTCGCATGGAATCGAAAATAAGCCTCCTACTTCGCATTGATTTGAAGCTAAATCATGTGTTCGCATGGATTTGAAGCTAACTTGTTTGTTTCGCATGCAGTTGAATCCAAATCACGTATATCAGAAGTATTTGCAGCTAAACCATTTGTTTCGCATGGATACGAAGATAAGCCTTCTACTTCGCATTGATTTGAAGTTAAATCATGTGTTTCACATGGATTTGAATCTAACTCGTTTATTTCGCATGCTGTTGAAGCTAAATCATGTATATCACAAGTATAAGAAGCTAATCCATTTGTTTCGCATGGATTCGAAGATAAGCCTTCTACTTCGCATTGATTTGAAGCTAAATCATGTGTTTCGCTTGGATTTGAAGCTAACTCGTTTTTTTCGCTAGTAGTTGAAGCTAAATCATGCATATCACAAGTATTTGAAGCCAAACCATTTGTTTCGCATGGATTCGAAGATAAGCCTTCAACTTCGCATTGATTTTAATCTAAATCATGTGTTTCGCATGGATTTGAAGCTAACTCTTTTTTTTTCGCATGCTGTTGAAGCTATATCATATATATCACAAGTATTTGAAGCTAAACCATTTGTTTCGCATTTATTCGAAGCTAAGCCTTCTACTTCGCATTGATTTGAGGCTAAATCATTTGTTTCGCTTGGTTTTGAAGCTAACTCGTTTTTTTCACATGCAGTTGAAGCTAAATCATGTATAACACAAGTATTTGAAGCTATATCATACTTTTCGCATGGATTCCAAGACAACCGTTCTAATTCGCATTGATTTGAAGCTAAATCATGTGTTTCGCATGGATTTGAAGCTAACTCGTTTGTTTCGCATGCTGTTGAAGCTAAATCATGTATATCACAAATATTTGAAGCTAAACCATTTGTTTCGCATTGATTCGAAGATAAGCCTTCCACTTCGCATTGATTTGATGCTAAATCATGAGTTTCGCATGGATTTTAAGCTAACTCGTTTGTTTCGCATGCTGTTGAAGCTAAATCATGTATATCACAACTATTTGAAGCTAAACCATTTGTATCGGATGGGATCGAAGATAAGCCTCCTACTTCGCATTGATTTGAATCTGAATCATGTGTTTCGCATGGATTTGAAGCTAACTCGTTTCTTTCGCATGCTGTTGAAGCTAAATCATGTATATCACAAGTATTTGAAGCTAAACCATTTGTATCGCATGGGATCGAAGATAAGCCTCCTACTTCGCATTGATTTGAAGCTAAATCATGTGTTTCGCATGGATTTGAAGCTAACTCGTTTGTTTCGCATGCTGTTGAAGCTAAATCATATATATCACAAGTATTTGAAGCTAAACCATTTGTTTCGCATGGATTCGAAGATCAGCCTACTACTTCGCACTGATTTGAAGCTAAATCATGTGTTTCGCATGTATTTGAAGATAACTCGTTTGTTTCGCATGCTGTTGAAGCTAAATCAAATGTATCACAAGTATTTGCAGCTAAACCATTTGTTTCGCATGGATACGAAGATAACCCTTCTACTTCGCATTAATTTGAAGCTAAACCATGTGTTTCGCATGGATTATAAGCTAACTCGTTTGTTTCGCATGCAGTTGAAGCTAAATCATATATATCACAAGTATTTCAAGCTAAACCATCTGTTTCGCATGGATTCGAAGATAAGCCTTCTACTTCGCATTGATTTTAATCTAAATCATGTGTTTCGCAAGGATTTGAAGCTAACTCGTTTGTTTCGCATGCAGTTGAAGCTGAATCATGTACATCACAAGTATTTGAAGCTAAACTATTCGTTTCGCATGGATTCGAAGCTAACTCGTTTGTTTCGCATGCAGTTGAAGCTAAATCACGTATATCACAAATATTTGCAGCTAAACCATTTGTTTCGCATGGATACGAAGATAAGTCTTCTACTTCGCATTGATTTGATGCTAAATCATGTGTTTCGCATGGATTCGAAGCTAACTCGTTTGTTTCGCATGCAGTTGAAGCTAAATCACGTATATCACAAGTATTTGAAGCTAAACCATTTGTATCGCATGGGATCGAAGATAAGCCTCCTACTTCGCATTGATTTGAAGCTAAATCATGTGTTTCGCATGGATTTGAAGCTAACTCGTTTGTTTCGCATGCTGTTGAAGCTAAATCATATATATCACAAGTATTTGAAGCTAAACCATTTGTTTCGCATGGATTCGAAGATCAGCCTTCTACTTCGCATTGATTTGAAGCTAAATCATGTGTTTCGCATGGATTTGAAGCTAACTCGTTTGTTTCGCATGCTGTTGAAGCTAAATCATATATATCACAAGTATTTGAAGCTAAACCATTTGTTTCGCATTTATTCGAAGCTAAGCCTTCTACTTCGCATTGATTTGAGGCTAAATCATGTGTTTCGCATGGATTTGAAGCTAACTCTTTTTTTTTCGCATGCTGTTGAAGCTATATCATATATATCACAAGTATTTGAAGCTAAACCATTTGTTTCGCATTTATTCGAAGCTAAGCCTTCTACTTCGCATTGATTTGAGGCTAAATCATTTGCTTCGCTTGGTTTTGAAGCTAACTCGTTTTTTTCACATGCTGTTGAAGCTAAATCATGTATAACACAAGTATTTGAAGCTATATCATACTTTTCGCGTGGATTCCAAGACAACCGTTCTAATTCGCATTGATTTGAAGCTAAATCATGTGTTTCGCATGGATTTGAAGCTAACTCGTTTGTTTCGCATGCTGTTGAAGCTAAATCATGTATATCACAAATATTTGAAGCTAAACCATTTGTTTCGCATTGATTCGAAGATAAGCCTTCCACTTCGCATTGATTTGATGCTAAATCATGAGTTTCGCATGGATTTTAAGCTAACTCGTTTGTTTCGCATGCTGTTGAAGCTAAATCATGTATATCACAACTATTTGAAGCTAAACCATTTGTATCGGATGGGATCGAAGATAAGCCTCCTACTTCGCATTGATTTGAATCTGAATCATGTGTTTCGCATGGATTTGAAGCTAACTCGTTTCTTTCGCATGCTGTTGAAGCTAAATCATGTATATCACAAGTATTTGAAGCTAAACCATTTGTATCGCATGGGATCGAAGATAAGCCTCCTACTTCGCATTGATTTGAAGCTAAATCATGTGTTTCGCATGGATTTGAAGCTAACTCGTTTGTTTCGCATGCTGTTGAAGCTAAATCATATATATCACAAGTATTTGAAGCTAAACCATTTGTTTCGCATGGATTCGAAGATCAGCCTACTACTTCGCACTGATTTGAAGCTAAATCATGTGTTTCGCATGTATTTGAAGATAACTCGTTTGTTTCGCATGCTGTTGAAGCTAAATCAAATGTATCACAAGTATTTGCAGCTAAACCATTTGTTTCGCATGGATACGAAGATAACCCTTCTACTTCGCATTAATTTGAAGCTAAACCATGTGTTTCGCATGGATTATAAGCTAACTCGTTTGTTTCGCATGCAGTTGAAGCTAAATCATATATATCACAAGTATTTCAAGCTAAACCATCTGTTTCGCATGGATTCGAAGATCAGCCTTCTACTCCGCATTGATTTGAAGCTAAATCATGTGTTTCGCATGTATTTGAAGATAACTCGTTTGTTTCGCATGCAGTTGAAGCTAAATCATGTATATCACAAGTATTAGAAGCTAAACCATTTGTTTCGAATGGATTCGAAGATAAGCCTTCTACTTCGCATTGATTTTAATCTAAATCATGTGTTTCGCAAGGATTTGAAGCTAACTCGTTTGTTTCGCATGCAGTTGAAGCTGAATCATGTACATCACAAGTATTTGAAGCTAAACTATTCGTTTCGCATGGATTCGAAGCTAACTCGTTTGTTTCGCATGCAGTTGAAGCTAAATCACGTATATCACAAGTATTTGCAGCTAAACCATTTGTTTCGCATTGATTCGAAGATAAGCCTTCCACTTCGCATTGATTTGATGCTAAATCATGAGTTTCGCATGGATTTTAAGCTAACTCGTTTGTTTCGCATGCTGTTGAAGCTAAATCATATATATCACAAGTATTTGAAGCTAAACCATTTGTTTCGCATTTATTCGAAGCTAAGCCTTCTACTTCGCATTGATTTGAGGCTAAATCATGTGTTTCGCATGGATTTGAAGCTAACTCGTTTCTTTCGCATGCTGTTGAAGCTAAATCATGTATATCACAAGTATTTGAAGCTAAACCATTTGTATCGCATGGGATCGAAGATAAGCCTCCTACTTCGCATTGATTTGAAGCTAAATCATGTGTTTCGCATGGATTTGAAGCTAACTCGTTTGTTTCGCATGCTGTTGAAGCTAAATCATATATATCACAAGTATTTGAAGCTAAACCATTTGTTTCGCATTTATTCGAAGCTAAGCCTTCTACTTCGCATTGATTTGAGGCTAAATCATGTGTTTCGCTTGGTTTTGAAGATAACTCGTTTTTTTCGCATGCAGTTGTAGCTAAATCATGTATATCACAAGTATTTGAAGCCAAACCATTTGTTTCGCATGGATTCGAAGATAAGCCTTCTACTTCGCATTGATTTGATGCTAAATCATGTGTTTCGCATGGATTTGAAGCTAGCTCGTTTGTTTCGCATGCTGTTGAAGCTAAATCATGTATATCACAAGTATTTGAAGCTAAACCATTTGTATCGGATGGGATCGAAGATAAGCCTCCTACTGCGCATTGATTTGAGGCTAAATCATGTGTTTCGCTTGGTTTTGAAGCTAACTCGTTTTTTTCGCATGCAGATGTATCTAAATCATGTATATCACAAGTATTTGAAGCTAAGCCATTTGTTTCGCATCGATTCGAAGATAAGCCTTCTACTTCGCATTGATTTTAATCTAAATCATGTGTTACGCATGGATTTAAAGCTAACTCGTTTGTTTCGCATGCAGTTGAAGCTGAATCATGTATATCACAAGTATTTGAAGCTAAACTATTCGTTTCGCATGGATACGAAGATAAGCCTTCCACTTCGCATTGATTTGAAGCTAGCTCATGTGTTTCGCATGGATTTGAAGCTAACTCGTTTGTTTCGCATGCTGTTGAAGCTAAATCATGTATATCACAAATATTTGAAGCTAAACCATTTGTTTCGCATTGATTCGAAGATAAGCCTTCCACTTCGCATTGATTTGATGCTAAATCATGAGTTTCGCATGGATTTTAAGCTAACTCGTTTGTTTCGCATGCTGTTGAAGCTAAATCATATATATCACAAGTATTTGAAGCTAAACCATTTGTTTCGCATTTATTCGAAGCTAAGCCTTCTACTTCGCATTGATTTGAGGCTAAATCATGTGTTTCGCATGGATTTGAAGCTAACTCGTTTCTTTCGCATGCTGTTGAAGCTAAATCATGTATATCACAAGTATTTGAAGCTAAACCATTTGTATCGCATGGGATCGAAGATAAGCCTCCTACTTCGCATTGATTTGAAGCTAAATCATGTGTTTCGCATGGATTTGAAGCTAACTCGTTTGTTTCGCATGCTGTTGAAGCTAAATCATATATATCACAAGTATTTGAAGCTAAACCATTTGTTTCGCATTTATTCGAAGCTAAGCCTTCTACTTCGCATTGATTTGAGGCTAAATCATGTGTTTCGCTTGGTTTTGAAGACAACTCGTTTTTTTCGCATGCAGTTGTAGCTAAATCATGTATATCACAAGTATTTGAAGCTAAACCATTTGTTTCGCATGGATTCGAAGATAAGCCTTCTACTTCGCATTGATTTGATGCTAAATCATGTGTTTCGCATGGATTTGAAGCTAGCTCGTTTGTTTCGCATGCTGTTGAAGCTAAATCATGTATATCACAAGTATTTGAAGCTAAACCATTTGTATCGGATGGGATCGAAGATAAGCCTCCTACTGCGCATTGATTTGAGGCTAAATCATGTGTTTCGCTTGGTTTTGAAGCTAACTCGTTTTTTTCGCATGCAGATGTATCTAAATCATGTATATCACAAGTATTTGAAGCTAAGCCATTTGTTTCGCATCGATTCGAAGATAAGCCTTCTACTTCGCATTGATTTTAATCTAAATCATGTGTTTCGCATGGATTTAAAGCTAACTCGTTTGTTTCGCATGCAGTTGAAGCTGAATCATGTATATCACAAGTATTTGAAGCTAAACTATCCGTTTCGCATGGATACGAAGATAAGCCTTCCACTTCGCATTGATTTGAAGCTAGCTCATGTGTTTCGCATGGATTTGAAGCTAGCTCGTTTGTTTCGCATGCTGTTGAAGCTAAATCATGTATAACACAAGTATTTGAAGCTAAACCATTTGTATCGCATGGGATCGAAGATAAGCCTCCTACTTCGCATTGATTTTAATCTAAATCATGTGTTTCGCAAGGATTTGAAGCTAACTCGTTTGTTTCGCATGCAGTTGAAGCTGAATCATGTACATCACAAGTATTTGAAGCTAAACTATTCGTTTCGCATGGATTCGAAGCTAACTCGTTTGTTTCGCATGCAGTTGAAGCTAAATCACGTATATCACAAGTATTTGCAGCTAAACCATTTGTTTCGCATGGATACGAAGATAAGTCTTCTACTTCGCATTGATTTGATGCTAAATCATGAGTTTCGCATGGATTTTAAGCTAACTCGTTTGTTTCGCATGCTGTTGAAGCTAAATCATGTATATCACAACTATTTGAAGCTAAACCATTTGTATCGGATGGGATCGAAGATAAGCCTCCTACTTCGCATTGATTTGAATCTGAATCATGTGTTTCGCATGGATTTGAAGCTAACTCGTTTCTTTCGCATGCTGTTGAAGCTAAATCGTGTATATCACTAGTATTTGAAGCTAAACCATTTGTATCGCATGGGATCGAAGATAAGCCTCCTACTTCCCATTGATTTGAAGCTAAATCATGTGTTTCGCATGGATTTGAAGCTAACTCGTTTGTTTCGCATGCTGTTGAAGCTAAATCATATATATCACAAGTATTTGAAGCTAAACCATTTGTTTCGCATTTATTCGAAGCTAAGCCTTCTACTTCGCATTGATTTGAGGCTAAATCATGTGTTTCGCTTGGTTTTGAAGATAACTCGTTTTTTTCGCATGCAGTTGTAGCTAAATCATGTATATCACAAGTATTTGAAGCTAAACCATTTGTTTCGCATGGATTCGAAGATAAGCCTTCTACTTCGCATTGATTTGATGCTAAATCATGTGTTTCGCATGGATTTGAAGCTAGCTCGTTTGTTTCGCATGCTGTTGAAGCTAAATCATGTATATCACAAGTATTTGAAGCTAAACCATTTGTATCGGATGGGATCGAAGATAAGCCTCCTACTGCGCATTGATTTGAGGCTAAATCATGTGTTTCGCTTGGTTTTGAAGCTAACTCGTTTTTTTCGCATGCAGATGTATCTAAATCATGTATATCACAAGTATTTGAAGCTAAGCCATTTGTTTCGCATCGATTCGAAGATAAGCCTTCTACTTCGCATTGATTTTAATCTAAATCATGTGTTACGCATGGATTTAAAGCTAACTCGTTTGTTTCGCATGCAGTTGAAGCTGAATCATGTATATCACAAGTATTTGAAGCTAAACTATTCGTTTCGCATGGATACGAAGATAAGCCTTCCACTTCGCATTGATTTGAAGCTAGCTCATGTGTTTCGCATGGATTTGAAGCTAACTCGTTTGTTTCGCATGCTGTTGAAGCTAAATCATGTATATCACAAATATTTGAAGCTAAACCATTTGTTTCGCATTGATTCGAAGATAAGCCTTCCACTTCGCATTGATTTGATGCTAAATCATGAGTTTCGCATGGATTTTAAGCTAACTCGTTTGTTTCGCATGCTGTTGAAGCTAAATCATATATATCACAAGTATTTGAAGCTAAACCATTTGTTTCGCATTTATTCGAAGCTAAGCCTTCTACTTCGCATTGATTTGAGGCTAAATCATGTGTTTCGCATGGATTTGAAGCTAACTCGTTTCTTTCGCATGCTGTTGAAGCTAAATCATGTATATCACAAGTATTTGAAGCTAAACCATTTGTATCGCATGGGATCGAAGATAAGCCTCCTACTTCGCATTGATTTGAAGCTAAATCATGTGTTTCGCATGGATTTGAAGCTAACTCGTTTGTTTCGCATGCTGTTGAAGCTAAATCATATATATCACAAGTATTTGAAGCTAAACCATTTGTTTCGCATTTATTCGAAGCTAAGCCTCCTACTTCGCATTGATTTGAAGCTAAATCATGTGTTTCGCATGGATTTGAAGCTAACTCGTTTGTTTCGCATGCTGTTGAAGCTAAATCATATATATCACAAGTATTTGAAGCTAAACCATTTGTTTCGCATTTATTCGAAGCTAAGCCTTCTACTTCGCATTGATTTGAGGCTAAATCATGTGTTTCGCATGGATTTGAAGCTAACTCGTTTCTTTCGCATGCTGTTGAAGCTAAATCATGTATATCACAAGTATTTGAAGCTAAACCATTTGTATCGCATGGGATCGAAGATAAGCCTCCTACTTCGCATTGATTTGAAGCTAAATCATGTGTTTCGCATGGATTTGAAGCTAACTCGTTTGTTTCGCATGCTGTTGAAGCTAAATCATATATATCACAAGTATTTGAAGCTAAACCATTTGTTTCGCATTTATTCGAAGCTAAGCCTTCTACTTCGCATTGATTTGAGGCTAAATCATGTGTTTCGCTTGGTTTTGAAGATAACTCGTTTTTTTCGCATGCAGTTGTAGCTAAATCATGTATATCACAAGTATTTGAAGCTAAACCATTTGTTTCGCATGGATTCGAAGATAAGCCTTCTAATTCGCATTGATTTGATGCTAAATCATGTGTTTCGCATGGATTTGAAGCTAGCTCGTTTGTTTCGCATGCTGTTGAAGCTAAATCATGTATATCACAAGTATTTGAAGCTAAACCATTTGTATCGGATGGGATCGAAGATAAGCCTCCTACTGCGCATTGATTTGAGGCTAAATCATGTGTTTCGCTTGGTTTTGAAGCTAACTCGTTTTTTTCGCATGCAGATGTATCTAAATCATGTATATCACAAGTATTTGAAGCTAAGCCATTTGTTTCGCATCGATTCGAAGATAAGCCTTCTACTTCGCATTGATTTTAATCTAAATCATGTGTTTCGCATGGATTTAAAGCTAACTCGTTTGTTTCGGATGCAGTTGAAGCTGAATCATGTATATCACAAGTATTTGAAGCTAAACTATTCGTTTCGCATGGATACGAAGATAAGCCTTCCACTTCGCATTGATTTGAAGCTAGCTCATGTGTTTCGCATGGATTTGAAGCTAGCTCGTTTGTTTCGCATGCTGTTGAAGCTAAATCATGTATAACACAAGTATTTGAAGCTAAACCATTTGTATCGCATGGGATCGAAGATAAGCCTCCTACTTCGCATTGATTTGAAGCTAAATCATGTGTTTCGCATGGATTTGAATGTAACTCGTTTGTTTCGCAGGCAGTTGAAGCTAAATCATATATATCACAATTATTTGAAGCTAAACCATTTGTTTCGCATGGATTCGAAGATCAGCCTTCTACTTCGCATTGATTTGAAGCTAAATCATGTGTTTCGCATGTATTTGAAGATAACTCGTTTGTTTCGCATGCTGTTGAAGCTAAATCAAATGTATCACAAGTCTTTGAAGCTAAACCATTTGTTTCGCATGGATACGAAGATAACCCTTCTACTTCGCATTAATTGGAAGCTAAACCATGTGTTTCGCATGGATTATAAGCTAACTCGTTTGTTTCGCATGCAGTTGAAGCTAAATCATGTATATCACAAGTATTAGAAGCTAAACCATTTGTTTCGAATGGATTCGAAGATAAGCCTTCTACTTCGCATCGATTTTAATCTAAATCATGTGTTTCGCAAGGATTTGAAGCTAACTCGTTTGTTTCGCATGCAGTTGAAGTTGAATCATGTACATCACAAGTATTTGAAGCTAAACTATTCGTTTCGCATGGATTCGAAGCTAACTCGTTTGTTTCGCATGCTGTTGAAGCTAAATCATGTATATCACAAGAATTTGAAGCTAAACCATTTGTATCGCATGGGATCGAAGATAAGCCTCCTACTTCGCATTGATTTGAAGCTAAATCATGTGTTTCGCATGGATTTGAAGCTAACTCGTTGTTTCGCATGCTGTTGAAGTTAAATCATATATATCACAAGTATTTGAAGCTAAACCATTTGTTTCGCATTTATTCGAAGCTAAGCCTTCTACTTCGCATTGATTTGAGGCTAAATCATGTGTTTCCCTTGGTTTTGAAGATAACTCGTTTTTTTCGCATGCAGTTGTAACTAAATCATGTATATCACAAGTATTTGAAGCTAAACCATTTGTTTCGCATGGATTCGAAGATAAGCCTCCTACTTCGCATTGATTTGAAGCTAAATCATGTGTTTCGCATTGATTTGAAGCTAACTCGTTTGTTTCGCATGCTGTTGAAGCTAAATCATATACATCACAAGTATTTGAAGCTAAACCAATTTTTTCGCGTGGATTCGAAGATCAGCCTTCTACTTCGCATTGATTTGAAGCTAAATCATGTGTTTCGCATGTATTTGAAGATAACTCGTTTGTTTCGCATGCTGTTGAAGCTAAATCAAATGTATCACAAGTATTTGAAACTAAACCATTTGTTTCGCATGGATACGAAGATAACCCTTCTACTTCGCATTAATTTGAAGCTAAACCATGTGTTTCGCATGGATTATAAGCTAACTCGTTTGTTTCGCATGCAGTTGAAGCTAAATCATGTATATCACAAGTATTAGAAAATAAACCATTTGTTTCGCATGGATTCGAAGATAAGCCGTCTACTTCGCATTGATTTTAATCTAAATCATGTGTTTCGCATGGATTTGAAGCTAACTCGTTTGTTTCGCATGCTGTTGAAGCTAAATCTTGTATAACACAAGTATTTGAAGCTAAACCATTTGTATCGCATGGGATCGAAGATAAGCCTCCTACTTCGCATTGATTTGAAGCTAAATCATGTGTTTCGCATGGATTTGAAGCTAACTCGTTTGTTTCGCATGCTGTTGAAGCTAAATCATATATATCACAAGTATTTGAAGCTAAACCATTTGTTTCGCATGGATTCGAAGATCAGCCTTCTACTTCGCATTGATTTGAAGCTAAATCGTGTGTTTCGCATGGATTATAAGCTAACTCGTTTGTTTCGCATGCAGTTGAAGCTAAATCATGTATATCACAAGTATTAGAAAATAAACCATTTGTTTCGCATGGATTCGAAGATAAGCCGTCTACTTCGCATTGATTTTAATCTAAATCATGTGTTTCGCATGGATTTGAAGCTAACTCGTTTGTTTCGCATGCTGTTGTAGCTGAATCATGTACGTCACAAGTATTTGAAGCTAAACTATTCGTTTCGCATGGATTCGAAGCTAACTCGTTTGTTTCGCATGCAGTTGAAGCTAAATCACGTATATCACAAGTATTTGCAGCTAAACCATTTGTTTCGCATGGATACGAAGATAAGTCTTCTACTTCGCATTGATTTGATGCTAAATCATGTGTTTCGCATGGATTCGAAGCTAACTCGTTTGTTTCGCATGCAGTTGAAGCTAAATCATGTATATCACAAGTATTAGAAGCTAAACCATTTGTTTCGCATGGATTCGAAGATAAGCCTTCTACTTCGCATTGATTTTAATCTAAAACATGTGTTTCGCATGGATTTGAAGCTAACTCGTTTGTTTCGCATGCTGTTGTAGCTAAATCATGTACATCACATGTATTTGAAGCTAAACCATTTGTATCGCATGGAATCGAAGATAAGCCTCCTACTTCGCATTGATTTGAAGCTAAATCATGTGTTCGCATGGATTTGAAGCTAACTTGTTTGATTCGCGAGCAGTTGAAGCTAAATCAAGTGTATCACAAGTATTTGAAGCTAAACCATTGGCTTCGCATGGATTCGAAGATCAGCCTTCTACTTCGCATTGATTTGAAGCTAAATCATGTTTTCCGCATGGATTTTAAGCTAACTCGTTTGTTTCGCATGCAGTTGAAGCTAAATCATGTATATCACAAGTATTAGAAAATAAACCATTTGTTTCGCATGGATTCGAAGATAAGCAGTCTACTTCGCATTGATTTTAATCTAAATCATGTGTTTCGCATGGATTTGAAGCTAACTCGTTTGTTTCGCATGCTGTTGAAGCTAAATCTTGTATAACACAAGTATTTGAAGCTAAACCATTTGTATCGCATGGGATCGAAGATAAGCCTCCTACTTCGCATTGATTTGAAGCTAAATCATGTGTTTCGCATGGATTTGAAGCTAACTCGTTTGTTTCGCATGCTGTTGAAGCTAAATCATATATATCACAAGTATTTGAAGCTAAACCATTTGTTTCGCATGGATTCGAAGATCAGCCTTCTACTTCGCATTGATTTGAAGCTAAATCGTGTGTTTCGCATGGATTATAAGCTAACTCGTTTGTTTCGCATGCAGTTGAAGCTAAATCATGTATATCACAAGTATTAGAAAATAAACCATTTGTTTCGCATGGATTCGAAGATAAGCCGTCTACTTCGCATTGATTTTAATCTAAATCATGTGTTTCGCATGGATTTGAAGCTAACTCGTTTGTTTCGCATGCTGTTGTAGCTGAATCATGTACGTCACAAGTATTTGAAGCTAAACTATTCGTTTCGCATGGATTCGAAGCTAACTCGTTTGTTTCGCATGCAGTTGAAGCTAAATCACGTATATCACAAGTATTTGCAGCTAAACCATTTGTTTCGCATGGATACGAAGATAAGTCTTCTACTTCGCATTGATTTGATGCTAAATCATGTGTTTCGCATGGATTCGAAGCTAACTCGTTTGTTTCGCATGCAGTTGAAGCTAAATCATGTATATCACAAGTATTAGAAGCTAAACCATTTGTTTCGCATGGATTCGAAGATAAGCCTTCTACTTCGCATTGATTTTAATCTAAATCATGTGTTTCGCATGGATTTGAAGCTAACTCGTTTGTTTCGCATGCTGTTGTAGCTAAATCATGTACATCACATGTATTTGAAGCTAAACCATTTGTATCGCATGGAATCGAAGATAAGCCTCCTACTTCGCATTGATTTGAAGCTAAATCATGTGTTCGCATGGATTTGAAGCTAACTTGTTTGATTCGCGAGCAGTTGAAGCTAAATCAAGTGTATCACAAGTATTTGAAGCTAAACCATTGGCTTCGCATGGATTCGAAGATCAGCCTTCTACTTCGCATTGATTTGAAGCTAAATCATGTTTTCCGCATGGATTTTAAGCTAACTCGTTTGTTTCGCATGCAGTTGAAGCTAAATCATGTATATCACAAGTATTTGAAGCTAAACCATTTGTTTCGAATGGATTCGAAGATAAGCCTCCTACTTCGCATTGATTTTAATCTAAATCATGTGTTTCGCAAGGATTTGAAGCTAACTCGTTTGTTTCGCATTCAGTTGAAGCTGAATCATGTACATCACAAGTATTTGAAGCTAAACTATTCGTTTAGCATGGATTCGAAGCTAACTCGTTTGTTTCGCATGCAGTTGAAGCTAAATCACGTATATCACAAGTATTTGCAGCTAAACCATTTGTTTCGCATGGATACGAAGATAAGTCTTCTACTTCGCATTGATTTGATGCTAAATCATGTGTTTCGCATGGATTCGAAGCTAACTCGTTTGTTTCGCATGCAGTTGAAGCTGAATCATGTATATCACAAGTATTTGAAGCTAAACTATTCGTTTCGCATGGATACGAAGATAAACCTTCCACTTCGCATTGATTTGAAGCTAACTCATGTGTTTCGCATGGATTTGAAGCTAACTCGTTTGTTTCAAATGCTGTTGAAGCTAAATCATGTATATCACAAGTATTTGAAGCTAAACCATTTGTATCGCACGGGATCGAAGATAAGCCTCCTACTTCGCATTGATTTGAAGCTAAATCATGTGCTTCGCATGGATTTGAAGCTAACTCGTTTGTTTCGCATGCTGTTGAAGCTAAATCATATATATCACAAGTATTTGAAGCTAAACCATTTGTTTCGCATTTATTCGAAGCTAAGCCTTCTACTTCGCATTGATTTTAATCTAAATCGTGTGTTTCGCATGGATTATAAGCTAACTCGTTTGTTTCGCATGCAGTTGAAGCTGAATCATGTATATCACAAGTATTTGAAGCTAAACTATTCGTTTCGCATGGATACGAAGATAAGCCTTCCACTTCGCATTGATTTGAAGCTAGCTCATGTGTTTCGCATGGATTTGAAGCTAGCTCGTTTGTTTCGCATGCTGTTGAAGCTAAATCATGTATAACACAAGTATTTGAAGCTAAACCATTTGTATCGCATGGGATCGAAGATAAGCCTCCTACTTCGCATTGATTTGAAGCTAAATCATGTGTTTCGCATGGATTTGAAGGTAACTCGTTTGTTTCGCATGCAGTTGAAGCTAAATCATATATATCACAATTATTTGAAGCTAAACCATTTGTTTCGCATGGATTCGAAGATCAGCCTTCTACTTCGCATTGATTTGAAGCTAAATCATGTGTTTCGCATGGATTTGAAGCTAGCTCGTTTCTTTCGCATGCTGTTGAAGCTAAATCAAATGTATCACAAGTCTTTGAAGCTAAACCATTTGTTTCGCATGGATACGAAGATAACCCTTCTACTTCGCATTAATTGGAAGCTAAACCATGTGTTTCGCATGGATTATAAGCTAACTCGTTTGTTTCGCATGCAGTTGAAGCTAAAGCATGTATATCACAAGTATTAGAAGCTAAACCATTTGTTTCGAATGGATTCGAAGATAAGCCTTCTACTTCGCATTGATTTTAATCTAAATCATGTGTTTCGCAAGGATTTGAAGCTAACTCGTTTGTTTCGCATGCAGTTGAAGCTGAATCATGTACATCACAAGTATTTGAAGCTAAACTATTCGTTTCGCATGGATTCGAAGCTAACTCGTTTGTTTCGCATGCAGTTGAAGCTAAATCACGTATATCACAAGTATTTGCAGCTAAACCATTTGTTTCGCATGGATACGAAGATAAGTCTTCTACTTCGCATTGATTTGATGCTAAATCATGTGTTTCGCATGGATTCGAAGCTAACTCGTTTGTTTCGCATGCAGTTGAAGCTAAATCACGTATATCACAAGTATTTGCAGCTAAACCATTTGTTTCGCATGGATACGAAGATAACCCTTCTAATTCGCATTGATTTGAGGCTAAATCATGTGTTTCGCTTGGATTTGAAGCTAACTCGTTTTTTTCGATAGTAGTGGAAGCTAAATCATGCATATCACAAGTATTTGAAGCTAAACCATTTGATTCCCATGGTTTTGAAGCTAACTCGTTTGTTTCGCATGCTGTTGAAGCTAAATCTTGTATAACACAAGTATTTGAAGCTAAACCATTTGTATCGCATGGGATCGAAGATAAGCCTCCTACTTCGCATTGATTTGAAGCTAAATCATGTGTTTCGCATGGATTTGAAGCTAACTCGTTTGTTTCGCATGCTGTTGAAGCTAAATCATATATATCACAAGTATTTGAAGCTAAACCATTTGTTTCGCATGGATTCGAAGATCAGCCTTCTACTTCGCATTGATTTGAAGCTAAATCGAGTGTTTCGCATGGATTATAAGCTAACTCGTTTGTTTCGCATGCAGTTGAAGCTAAATCATGTATATCTGAAGTATTAGAAAATAAACCATTTGTTTCGCATGGATTCGAAGATAAGCCGTCTACTTCGCATTGATTTTAATCTAAATCATGTGTTTCGCATGGATTTGAAGCTAACTCGTTTGTTTCGCATGCTGTTGTAGCTGAATCATGTACGTCACAAGTATTTGAAGCTAAACTATTCGTTTCGCATGGATTCGAAGCTAACTCGTTTGTTTCGCATGCAGTTGAAGCTAAATCACGTATATCACAAGTATTTGCAGCTAAACCATTTGTTTCGCATGGATACGAAGATAAGTCTTCTACTTCGCATTGATTTGATGCTAAATCATGTGTTTCGCATGGATTCGAAGCTAACTCGTTTGTTTCGCATGCAGTTGAAGCTAAATCATGTATATCACAAGTATTAGAAGCTAAACCATTTGTTTCGCATGGATTCGAAGATAAGCCTTCTACTTCGCATTGATTTTAATCTAAATCATGTGTTTCGCATGGATTTGAAGCTAACTCGTTTGTTTCGCATGCTGTTGTAGCTAAATCATGTACATCACATGTATTTGAAGCTAAACCATTTGTATCGCATGGAATCGAAGATAAGCCTCCTACTTCGCATTGATTTGAACCTAAATCATGTGTTCGCATGGATTTGAAGCTAACTTGTTTGATTCGCGAGCAGTTGAAGCTAAATCAAGTGTATCACAAGTATTTGAAGCTAAACCATTGGCTTCGCATGGATTCGAAGATCAGCCTTCTACTTCGCATTGATTTGAAGCTAAATCATGTTTTCCGCATGGATTTTAAGCTAACTCGTTTGTTTCGCATGCAGTTGAAGCTAAATCATGTATATCACAAGTATTTGAAGCTAAACCATTTGTTTCGAATGGATTCGAAGATAAGCCTTCTACTTCGCATTGATTTTAATCTAAATCATGTGTTTCGCAAGGATTTGAAGCTAACTCGTTTGTTTCGCATTCAGTTGAAGCTGAATCATGTACATCACAAGTATTTGAAGCTAAACTATTCGTTTAGCATGGATTCGAAGCTAACTCGTTTGTTTCGCATGCAGTTGAAGCTAAATCACGTATAACACAAGTATTTGAAGCTAAACCATTTGTATCGCATGGGATCGAAGATAAGCCTCCTACTTCGCATTGATTTGAAGCTAAATCATGTGTTTCGCATGGATTTGAAGCTAACTCGTTTGTTTCGCATGCTGTTGAAGCTAAATCATATATATCACAAGTATTTGAAGCTAAACCATTTGTTTCGCATGGATTCGAAGATCAGCCTTCTACTTCGCATTGATTTGAAGCTAAATCGTGTGTTTCGCATGGATTATAAGCTAACTCGTTTGTTTCGCATGCAGTTGAAGCTAAATCATGTATATCACAAGTATTAGAAAATAAACCATTTGTTTCGCATGGATTCGAAGATAAGCCGTCTACTTCGCATTGATTTTAATCTAAATCATGTGTTTCGCATGGATTTGAAGCTAACTCGTTTGTTTCGCATGCTGTTGTAGCTGAATCATGTACGTCACAAGTATTTGAAGCTAAACTATTCGTTTCGCATGGATTCGAAGCTAACTCGTTTGTTTCTCATGCAGTTGAAGCTAAATCACGTATATCACAAGTATTTGCAGCTAAACCATTTGTTTCGCATGGATACGAAGATAAGTCTTCTACTTCGCATTGATTTGATGCTAAATCATGTGTTTCGCATGGATTCGAAGCTAACTCGTTTGTTTCGCATGCAGTTGAAGCTAAATCATGTATATCACAAGTATTAGAAGCTAAACCATTTGTTTCGCATGGATTCGAAGATAAGCCTTCTACTTCGCATTGATTTTAATCTAAATCATGTGTTTCGCATGGATTTGAAGCTAACTCGTTTGTTTCGCATGCTGTTGTAGCTAAATCATGTACATCACATGTATTTGAAGCTAAACCATTTGTATCGCATGGAATCGAAGATAAGCCTCCTACTTCGCATTGATTTGAAGCTAAATCATGTGTTCGCATGGATTTGAAGCTAACTTGTTTGATTCGCGAGCAGTTGAAGCTAAATCAAGTGTATCACAAGTATTTGCAGCTAAACCATTTGTTTCGCATGGATACGAAGATAACCCTTCTAATTCGCATTGATTTGAGGCTAAATCATGTGTTTCGCTTGGATTTGAAGCTAACTCGTTTTTTTCGATAGTAGTGGAAGCTAAATCATGCATATCACAAGTATTTGAAGCTAAACCATTTGATTCCCATGGTTTTGAAGCTAAGCTTTCTACTTCGCATTGATTTGAAGATAAATCATGTGTTTCGCTTGGATTTGAATATAACTCATTTGTTTCGCATGCTGTTGAAGCTAAATCATGTATATCACAAGTATTTGAAGCTGAACCATTTGCTTCGCATGGATTCGAAGATCAGCCTTCTACTTCGCATTGATTTGATGCTAAATCACTTGTTTCGCATGGATTTGAAGCTAGCTCGTTTCTTTCGCATGCTGTTGAAGCTAAATCATGTATATCACAAGTATTTGAAGCTAAACCATTTGTATCGCATGGGATCGAAGATAAGCCTCCTACTTCGCATTGATTTGAAGCTAAATCATGTATTTCGCATGGATTTGAAGCTAACTCGTTTGTTTCGCATGCTGTTGAAGCTAAATCATATATATCACAAGTATTTGAAGCTAAACCATTTGTTTCGCATTTATTCGAAGCTAAGCCTTCTACTTCGCATTGATTTGAGGCTAAATCATGTGTTTCGCATGGATTTGAAGCTAACTCTTTTTTTTCGCATGCTGTTGAAGCTATATCATATATATCACAAGTATTTAAAGCTAAACCATTTGTTTCGCATTTATTCGAAGCTAAGCCTTCTACTTCGCATTGATTTGAGGCTAAATCATTTGTTTCGCTTGGTTTTGAAGCTAACTCGTTTTTTTCACATGCTGTTGAAGCTAAATCATGTATAACACAAGTATTTGAAGCTAAACCATTTGTATCGCATGGGATCGAAGATAAGCCTCCTACTTCGCATTGATTTGAAGCTAAATCATGTGTTTCGCATGGATTTGAAGCTAACTCGTTTGTTTCGCATGCTGTTGAAGCTAAATCATATATATCACAAGTATTTGAAGCTAAACTATTCGTTTCGCATGGATACGAATATAAGCCTTCCACTTCGCATTGATTTGAAGCTAACTCATGTGTTTCGCATGGATTTGAAGCTAACTCGTTTGTTTCGCATGCTATTGAAGCTAAATCATGTATATCACAAGTATTTGAAGCTAAACCATTTGTATCGCATGGGATCGAAGATAAGCCTCCTACTTCGCATTGATTTGAAGCTAAATCATGTGTTTCGCATGGATTTGAAGCTAACTCGTTTGTTTCGCATGCTGTTGAAGCTAAATCATATATATCACAAGTATTTGAAGCTAAACCATTTGTTTCGCATGGATTCGAAGATCAGCCTTCTACTTCGCATTGATTTGAAGCTAAATCATGTGTTTCGCATGTATTTGAAGATAACTCGTTTGTTTCGCATGCTGTTGAAGCTAAATCAAATGTATCACAAGTATTTGAAGCTAAACCATTTGTTTCGCAAGGATACGAAGAAAACCCTTCTACTTCGCATTAATTTGAAGCTAAACCATGTGTTTCGCATGGATTATAAGCTAACTCGTTTGTTTCGCATGCAGTTGAAGCTAAATCATGTATATCACAAGTATTAGAAGCTAAACCATTTGTTTCGCATGGATTCGAAGATAAGCCTTCTACTTCGCATTGATTTTAATCTAAATCATGTGTTTCGCATGGATTTGAAGCTAACTCGTTTGTTTCGCATGCTGTTGTAGCTAAATCATGTACATCACATGTATTTGAAGCTAAACCATTTGTATCGCCTGGAATCGAAGATAAGCCTCCTACTTCGCATTGATTTGAAGCTAAATCATGAGTTCGCATGGATTTGAAGCTAACTTGTTTGATTCGCGAGCAGTTGAAGCTAAATCAAGTGTATCACAAGTATTTGAAGCTAAACCATTTGCTTCGCATGGATTCGAAGATCAGCCTTCTACTTCGCATTGATTTGAAGCTAAATCATGTTTTCCGCATGGATTTTAAGCTAACTCGTTTGTTTCGCATGCAGTTGAAGCTAAATCATGTATATCACAAGTATTTGAAGCTAAACCATCTGTTTCGAATGGATTCGAAGATAAGCCTTCTACTTCGCATTGATTTTAATCTAAATCATGTGTTTCGCAAGGATTTGAAGCTAACTCGTTTGTTTCGCATGCAGTTGAAGCTGAATCATGTACATCACAAGTATTTGAAGCTAAACTATTCGTTTCGCATGGATTCGAAACTAACTCGTTTGTTTCGCATGCAGTTGAAGCTAAATCACGTATATCACAAGTATTTGCAGCTAAACCATTTGTTTCGCATGGATACGAAGATAAGTCTTCTACTTCGCATTGATTTGATGCTAAATCATGTGTTTCGCATGGATTCGAAGCTAACTCGTTTGTTTCGCATGCAGTTGAAGCTAAATCACGTATATCACAAGTATTTGCAGCTAAACCATTTGTTTCGCATGGATACGAAGATAACCCTTCTAATTCGCATTGATTTGAGGCTAAATCATGTGTTTCGCTTGGATTTGAAGCTAACTCGTTTTTTTCGATAGTAGTTGAAGCTAAATCATGCATATCACAAGTATTTGAAGCTAAACCATTTGATTCCCATGGTTTTGAAGCTAAGCTTTCTACTTCGCATTGATTTGAAGACAAATCATGTGTTTAGCTTGGATTTGAATATAACTCATTTGTTTCGCATGCTGTTGAAGCTAAATCATGTATATCACAAGTATTTGAAGCTAAACCATTTGCTTCGCATGGATTCGTAGATCAGCCTTCTACTTCGCATTGATTTGATGCTAAATCATGTGTTTCGCATGGATTTGAAGCTAGCTCGTTTCTTTCGCATGCTGTTGAAGCTAAATCATGTATATCACAAGTATTTGAAGCTAAACCATTTGTATCGCATGGGATCGAAGATAAGCCACCTACTTCGCATTGATTTGAGGCTAAATCATATGTTTCGCTTGGTTTTGAAGCTAACTCGTTTTTTTCACATGCTGTTGAAGCTAAATCATGTATATCACAAGTATTTGAAGCTATATCATACGTTTCGCATGGATTCCAAGACAACCCTTCTAATTCGCATTGATTTGAAGCTAAATCATGTGTTTCGCATGGATTTGAAGCTAACACGTTTGTTTCGCATGCTGTTGAAGCTAAATCATGTATATCACAAATATTTGAAGCTAAACCATTTGTTACGCATCGATTCGAAGATCAGCCTTCTACTTAGCGTTGATTTGATGCTAAATCATGTGTTTCGCATGGATTTGAAGCTAACTCGTTTGTTTGGCATGTTGTTGAAGCTAAATCATGTATATCACAAGTATTTGAAGCTAAACCATTTGTATCGGATGGGATCGAAGATAAGCCTCCTACTTCGCATTGATTTGAATCTGAATCATGTGTTTCGCATGGATTTGAAGCTAACTCGTTTCTTTCGCATGCTGTTGAAGCTAAATCATGTATATTACAAGTACTCGAAGCTAAACCATTTGTATCGCATGGGATCGAAGATAAGCCCCCTACTTCGTATTGATTTGAAGCTAAATCATGTGTTTCGCATGGATTTGAAGCTAACTCGTTTGTTTCGCATGCTGTTGAAGCTAAATCATATATATCACAAGTATTTGAAGCTAAACCTTTTGTTTCGCATTTATTCGAAGCTAAGCCTTCTACTTCGCATTGATTTGAGGCGAAATCATGTGTTTTGCTTGGTTTTGAAGCTAACTCGTTTTTTTCGCATGCAGTTGTAGCTAAATCATGTATATCACAAGTATTTGAAGCTAAACCATTTGTTTCGCATGGATACGAATATAACCCTTCTACTTCGCATTAATTTGAAGCTAAACCATGTGTTTCGCATGGATTATAAGCTAACTCGTTTGTTTCGCATGCAGTTGAAGCTAAATCATGTATATCACAAGTATTTGAAGCTAAACCAATTGTTTCGCATGGATACGAAGATAAGCCTTCTACTTCGCATTGATTTGATGCTAAATCATGTGTTTCGCATGGATTTGAAGCTAGCTCGTTTGTTTCGCATGCTGTTGAAGCTAAATCATGTATATCACAGGTATAAGAAGCTAAACCATTTGTTTCGCATTTATTCGAAGCTAAGCCTTCTACTTCGCATTGATTTGAGGCTAAATCATATGTTTCGCTTGGTTTTGAAGCTAACTCGTTTTTTTCACATGCTGTTGAAGCTAAATCATGTATATCACAAGTATTTGAAGCTATATCATACGTTTCGCATGGATTCCAAGACAACCCTTCTAATTCGCATTGATTTGAAGCTAAATCATGTGTTTCGCATGGATTTGAAGCTAACACGTTTGTTTCGCATGCTGTTGAAGCTAAATCATGTATATCACAAATATTTGAAGCTAAACCATTTGTTACGCATCGATTCGAAGATCAGCCTTCTACTTAGCGTTGATTTGATGCTAAATCATGTGTTTCGCATGGATTTGAAGCTAACTCGTTTGTTTGGCATGCTGTTGAAGCTAAATCATGTATATCACAAGTATTTGAAGCTAAACCATTTGTATCGGATGGGATCGAAGATAAGCCTCCTACTTCGCATTGATTTGAATCTGAATCATGTGTTTCGCATGGATTTGAAGCTAACTCGTTTCTTTCGCATGCTGTTGAAGCTAAATCATGTATATCACAAGTACTTGAAGCTAAACCATTTGTATCGCATGGGATCGAAGATAAGCCTCCTACTTCGCATTGATTTGAAGCTAAATCATGTGTTTCGCATGGATTTGAAGCTAACTCGTTTGTTTCGCATGCTGTTGAAGCTAACTCATATATATCACAAGTATTTGAAGCTAAACCATTTGTTTCGCATTTATTCGAAGCTAAGCCTTCTACTTCGCATTGATTTGAGGCTAAATCATGTGTTTCGCTTGGTTTTGAAGCTAACTCGTTTTTTTCGCATGCAGTTGTAGCTAAATCATGTATATCACAAGTATTTGAAGCTAAACCATTTGTTTCGCATGGATACGAATATAACCCTTCTACTTCGCATTAATCTGAAGCTAAACCATGTGTTTCGCATGGATTATAAGCTAACTCGTTTGTTTCGCATGCAGTTGATGCTAAATCATGTATATCACAAGTATTTGAAGCTAAACCAATTGTTTCGCATGGATTCGAAGATAAGCCTTCTACATCGCATTGATTTTAATCTAAATCATGTGTTTCGCATGGATTTGAAGCTAACCCGTTAGTTTCGCATGCTGTTGTAGCTAAATCATGTACATCACATGTATTTGAAGCTAAACCATTTGTTTCGCATGGATTCGAAGATAAGCCTTCTACATCGCATTGATTTTAATCTAAATCATGTGTTTCGCATGGATTTGAAGCTTACCCGTTAGTTTCGCATGCTGTTGTAGCTAAATCATGTACATCACATGTATTTGAAGCTAAACCATTTGTATCGCATGGAATCGAAGATAAGCCTCCTACTTCGCATTGATTTGAAGCTAAATCATGTGTTTCGCATGGATTTGAAGCTAACTCGTTTGTTTGGCATGCTGTTGAAGCTAAATCATGTATATCACAAGTATTTGAAGCTAAACCATTTGTATCGGATGGGATCGAAGATAAGCCTCCTACTTCGCATTGATTTGAATCTGAATCATGTGTTTCGCATGGATTTGAAGCTAACTCGTTTCTTTCGCATGCTGTTGAAGCTAAATCATGTATATCACAAGTACTTGAAGCTAAACCATTTGTTTCGCATGGATACGAATATAACCCTTCTACTTCGCATTGATTTGAAGCTAAATCATGTGTTTCGCATGGATTTGAAGCTAACTCGTTTGTTTCGCATGCTGTTGAAGCTAAATCATATATATCACAAGTATTTGAAGCAAAACCATTTGTTTCGCATTTATTCGAAGCTAAGCCTTCTACTTCGCATTGATTTGAGGCGAAATCATGTGTTTCGCTTGGTTTTGAAGCTAACTCGTTTTTTTCGCATGCAGTTGTAGCTAAATCATGTATATCACAAGTATTTGAAGCTATATCATACGTTTCGCATGGATTCCAAGACAACCCTTCTAATTCGCATTGATTTGAAGCTAAATCATGTGTTTCGCATGGATTTGAAGCTTACTCGTTTGTTTCGCATGCTGTTGAAGCTAAATCATGTATATCACAAATATTTGAAGCTAAACCATTTGTTACGCATGGATTCGAAGATCAGCCTTCTACTTAGCATTGATTTGATGCTAAATCATGTGTTTCGCATGGACTTGAAGCTAACTCGTTTGTTTCGCATGCAGTTGTAGCTAAATCATGTATATCACAAGTATTTGAAGCTTAACCATTTGTTTCGCATGGATTCGAAGATAAGCCTTCTACTTCGCATTGATTTGAGGCTAAATCATATGTTTCGCATGGATTTGAAGCTAACTCGTTTGTTTCGCATGCTGTTGAATCTAAATCATGTATATCACAAGTATTTGAAGCTAAACCATTTGTATCGGATGGGATCGAAGATAAGCCTCCTACTTCGCATTGATTTGAATCTGAATCATATGTTTCGCATGGATTTGAAGCTAACTCGTTTGTTTCGCATGCTGTTGAAGCTAAATCATATATATCACAAGTATTTGAAGCTAAACCATTTGTTTCGCATTTATTCGAAGCTAAGCCTTCTACTTCGCATTGATTTGAGGCTAAATCATTTGTTTCGCTTGGTTTTGAAGCTAACTCGTTTTTTTCACATGCTGTTGAAGCTAAATCATGTATATCACAAGTATTTGAAGCTATATCATACGTTTCGCATGGATTCCAAGACAACCCTTCTAATTCGCATTGATTTGAAGCTAAATCATGTGTTTCGCGTGGATTTGAAGCTAACTCGTTTGTTTCGCATGCTGTTGAAGCTAAATCATGTATATCACAAATATTTGAAGCTAAACCATTTGTTACGCATGGATTCGAAGATCAGCCTTCTACTTAGCATTGATTTGATGCTAAATCATGTGTTTCGCATGGATTTGAAGCTAACTCGTTTGTTTCGCATGCTGTTGAATCTGAATCATGTATATCACAAGTATTTGAAGCTAAACTATTTGTTACGCATGGATTCGAAGATAAGCCATCTACTTCGCATTGATTTTAATCTAAATCATGTGTTTCGCATGGATTTGAAGCTAACTCGTTTGTTTCGCATGCTGTTGTAGCTAAATCATGTACATCACATGTATTTGAAGCTAAATCATTTGTATCGCATGGAATCGAAGATAAGCCTCCTACTTCGCATTGATTTGAAGCTAAATCATGTGTTCGCATGGATTTGAAGCTAACTTGTTTGATTCGCGAGCAGTTGAAGCTAAATCAAGTGTATCACAAGTATTTGAAGCTAAACCATTTGCTTCGCATGGATTCGAAGATCAGCCTTCTACTTCGCATTGATTTGAAGCTAAATCATGTTTTCCGCATGGATTCGAAGCTAACTCGTTTATTTCGCATGCAGTTGAAGCTAAATCATGTATATCACAAGTATTTGAAGCTAAACCATTTGTTTCGAATGGATTCGATGATAAGCCTTCTACTTCGCATTGATTTTAATCTAAATCATGTGTTTCGCAAGGATTTGAAGCTAACTCGTTCGTTTCGCATGCAGTTGAAGCTGAATCATGTACATCACAAGTATTTGAAGCTAAACTATTCGTTTCACATGGATTCGAAGCTAACTCGTTTGTTTCGCATGCAGTTGAAGCTAAATCACGTATATCACAAGTATTTGCAGCTAAACCATTTGTTTCGCATGGATACGAAGATAAGTCTTCTACTTCGCATTGATTTGATGCTAAATCATGTGTTTCGCATGGATTCGAAGCTAACTCGTTTGTTTCGCATGTAGTTGAAGCTAAATCACGTATATCACAAGTATTTGCAGCTAAACCATTTGTTTCGCATGGATACGAAGATAACCCTTCTAATTCGCATTGATTTGAGGCTAAATCATGTGTTTCGCTTGGAATTGAAGCTAACTCGTTTTTTTCGATAGTAGTTGAAGCTAAATCATGCATATCACAAGTATTTGAAGCTAAACCATTTGATTCCCATGGTTTTGAAGCTAAGCTTTCTACTTCGCATTGATTTGAAGATAAATCATGTGTTTCGCTTGGATTTGAATATAACTCATTTGTTTCGCATGCTGTTGAAGCTAAATCATGTATATCACAAGTATTTGAAGCTAAACCATTTGCTTCGCATGGATTCGAAGATCAGCCTTCTACTTCGCATTGATTTGATGCTAAATCACTTGTTTCGCATGGATTTGAAGCTAGCTCGTTTCTTTCGCATGCTGTTCAAGCTAAATCATGTATATCACAAGTATTTGAAGCTAAACCATTTGTATCGCATGGGATCGAAGATAAGCCTCCTACTTCGCATTGATTTGAAGCTAAATCATGTGTTTCGCATGGATTTGAAGCTAACTCGTTTGTTTCGCATGCTGTTGAAGCTAAATCATATATATCACAAGTATTTGAAGCTATATCATACGTTTCGCATGGATTCCAAGACAACCGTTCTAATTCGCATTGATTTGAAGCTAAATCATGTGTTTCGCATGGATTTGAAGCTAACTCGTTTGTTTCGCATGCTGTTGAAGCTAAATCATGTATATCACAAGTATTTGAAGCTAAGCCATTTGTTTCGCATCGATTCGAAGATAAGCCTTCTACTTCGCATTGATTTTAATCTAAATCATGTGTTTCGCATGGATTTAAAGCTGACTCGTTTGTTTCGCATGCAGTTGAAGCTGAATCATGTATATCACAAGTATTTGAAGCTAAACCATTTGTATCGGATGGGATCGAAGATAAGCCTCCTACTTCGCATTGATTTGAATCTGAATCATGTGTTTCGCATGGATTTGAAGCTAACTCGTTTGTTTCGCATGCTGTTGAAGCTAAATCATGTATATCACAAGTACTTGAAGCTAAACCATTTGTATCGCATGGGATCGAAGATAAGCCTCCTACTTCGCATTGATTTGAAGCTAAATCATGTGTTTCGCATGGATTTGAAGCTAACTCGTTTGTTTCGCATGCTGTTGAAGCTAAATCATATATATCACAAGTATTTGAAGCAAAACCATTTGTTTCGCATTTATTCGAAGCTAAGCCTTCTACTTCGCATTGATTTGAGGCGAAATCATGTGTTTCGCTTGGTTTTGAAGCTAACTCGTTTTTTTCGCATGCAGTTGTAGCTAAATCATGTATATCACAAGTATTTGAAGCTAAACCATTTGTTTCGCATGGATTCGAAGATAAGCCTTCTACTTCGCATTGATTTGATGCTAAATCATGTGTTTCGCATGGATTTGAAGCTAGCTCGTTTGTTTCGCAAGCTGTTGAAGCTAAATCATGTATATCACAAGTATTTGAAGCTAAACCATTTGTATCGGATGGGATCGAAGATAAGCCTCCTACTTCGCATTGATTTGAGGCTAAATCATGTGTTTCGCTTGGTTTTGAAGCTAACTCGTTTTTTTCGCATGCAGTTGTAGCTAAATCATGTATATCACAAGTATTTGAAGCTAAGCCATTTGTTTCGCATCAATTCGAAGATAAGCCTTCTACTTCGCATTGATTTTAATCTAAATCATGTGTTTCGCATGGATTTAAAGCTAACTCGTTTGTTTCGCATGCAGTTGAAGCTGAATCATGTATATCACAAGTATTTGGAGCTAAACTATTCGTTTCGCATGGATACGAAGATAAGCCTTCCACTTCGCATTGATTTGAAGCTAACTCATGTGTTTCGCATGGATTTGAAGCTAACTCGTTTGTTTCGCATGCTGTTGAAGCTAAATCATGTATATCACAAGTATTTGAAGCTAAACCATTTGTATCGCATGGGATCGAAGATAAGCCTCCTACTTCGCATTGATTTGAAGCTAAATCATGTGTTTCGCATAGATTTGAAGCTAACTCGTTTGTTTCGCATGCTGTTGAAGCTAAATCATATATATCACAAGTATTTGAAGGTAAACCATTTGTTTCGCATTTATTCGAAGCTAAGCCTTCTACTTCGCATTGATTTGAAGCTAAACCATTTGTTACGCATGGATTCGAAGATCAGCCTTCTACTTAGCATTGATTTGAATCTGAATCATGTGTTTCGCATGGATTTGAAGCTAACTCGTTTGTTTCGCATGCTGTTGAAGCTAAATCATATATATCACAAGTATTTGAAGCTAAACCATTTGTTTCGCATTTATTCGAAGCTAAGCCTTCTACTTCGCATTGATTTGAGGCTAAATCATGTGTTTCGCTTGGTTTTGAAGCTAACTCGTTTTTTTCGCATGCAGTTGTAGCTAAATCTTGTATATCACAAGTATTTGAATCTAAACCATTTGTTTCGCATGGATTCCAAGACAACCCTTCTAATTCGCATTGATTTGAAGCTAAATCATGTGTTTCGCGTGGATTTGAAGCTAACTCGTTTGTTTCGCATGCTGTTGAAGCTAAATCATGTATATCACAAATATTTGAAGCTAAACCATTGTTTCGCATTTATTCGTAGCTAAGCCTTCTACTTCGCATTGATTTGAGGCTAAATCATGTGTTTCGCATGGATTTGAAGCTAACTCGTTTGTTTCGCATGTTGTTGAATCTAAATCATGTATATCACAAGTATTTGAAGCTAAACCATTTGTTATGCATGGATTCGAAGATCAGCCTTCTACTTAGCATTGATTTGAATCTGAATCATGTGTTTCGCATGGATTTGAAGCTAACTCGTTTGTTTCGCATGCTGTTGAAGCTAAATCATATATATCACAAGTATTTGAAGCTAAACCATTTGTTTCGCATTTATTCGAAGCTAAGCCTTCTACTTCGCATTGATTTGAGGCTAAATCATTTGTTTCGCTTGGTTTGAAGCTAACTCGTTTTTTTCACATGCTGTTGAAGCTAAATCATGTATATCACAAGTATTTGAAGCTAAACCATTTGTTTCGCATTTATTCGAAGCTAAGCCTTCTACTTCGCATTGATTTGAGGCTACATCATGTGTTTCGCATGGAATTGAAGCTAACTCTTTTTTTTCGCATGCTGTTGAAGCTATATCATATATATCACAAGTATTTGAAGCTAAACCATTTGTTTCGCATTTATTCGAAGCTAAGCCTTCTACTTCGCATTGATTTGAGGCTAAATCATTTGTTTCGCTTGGTTTTGAAGCTAACTCGTTTTTTTCACATGCTGTTGAAGCTAAATCATGTATATCACAAGTATTTGAAGCTATATCATACGTTTCGCATGGATTCCAAGACAACCCTTCTAATTCGCATTGATTTGAAGCTAAATCATGTGTTTCGCATGGATTTGAAGCTTACTCGTTTGTTTCGCATGCTGTTGAAGCTAAATCATGTATATCACAAATATTTGAAGCTAAACCATTTGTTACGCATGGATTCGAAGATCAGCCTTCTACTTAGCATTGATTTGATGCTAAATCATGTGTTTCGCATGGATTTGAAGCTAACTCGTTTGTTTCGCATGCTGTTGAAGCTAAATCATGTATATCACAAGTATTTGAAGCTAAACCATTTGTATCGGATGGGATCGAAGATAAGCCTCCTACTTCGCATTGATTTGAAGCTAAATCATGTGTTTCGCATGGATTTGAAGCTAACTCGTTTGTTTCGCATGCTGTTGAAGCTAAATCATATATATCACAAGTATTTGAAGCTAAACCATTTGTTTCGCATTTATTCGAAGCTAGGCCTTCTACTTCGCATTGATTTGAGGCTAAATCATGTGTTTCGCTTGGTTTTGAAGCTAACTCGTTTTTTTCACATGCTGTTGAAGCT
The DNA here is from genome assembly GCF_051020955.1 of Megalopta genalis. Taxonomy (NCBI): domain Eukaryota; kingdom Metazoa; phylum Arthropoda; class Insecta; order Hymenoptera; family Halictidae; genus Megalopta; species Megalopta genalis. The sequence goes on from NW_027476288.1 coordinate 227,660, forward strand.
AAATCATGTACATCACATGTATTTGAAGCTAAATCATTTGTATCGCATGGAATCGAAGATAAGCCTCCTACTTCGCATTGATTTGAAGCTAAATCATGTGTTCGCATGGATTTGAAGCTAACTTGTTTGATTCGCGAGCAGTTGAAGCTAAATCAAGTGTATCACAAGTATTTGAAGCTAAACCATTTGCTTCGCATGGATTCGAAGATCAGCCTTCTACTTCGCATTGATTTGAAGCTAAATCATGTTTTCCGCATGGATTCGAAGCTAACTCGTTTATTTCGCATGCAGTTGAAGCTAAATCATGTATATCACAAGTATTTGAAGCTAAACCATTTGTTTCGAATGGATTCGAAGATAAGCCTTCTACTTCGCATTGATTTTAATCTAAATCATGTGTTTCGCAAGGGTTTGAAGCTAACTCGTTTGTTTCGCATGCAGTTGAAGCTGAATCATGTACATCACAAGTATTTGAAGCTAAACTATTCGTTTCGCATGGATTCGAAGCTAACTCGTTTGTTTCGCATGCAGTTGAAGCTAAATCAGGTATATCACAAGTATTTGCAGCTAAACCATTTGTTTCGCATGGATACGAAGATAAGTCTTCTACTTCGCATTGATTTGATGCTAAATCATGTGTTTCGCATGGATTCGAAGCTAACTCGTTTGTTTCGCATGTAGTTGAAGCTAAATCACGTATATCACAAGTATTTGCAGCTAAACCATTTGTTTCGCATGGATACGAAGATAACCCTTCTAATTCGCATTGATTTGAGGCTAAATCATGTGTTTCGCTTGGAATTGAAGCTAACTCGTTTTTTTCGATAGTAGTTGAAGCTAAATCATGCATATCACAAGTATTTGAAGCTAAACCATTTGATTCCCATGGTTTTGAAGCAAAGCTTTCTACTTCGCATTGATTTGAAGATAAATCATGTGTTTCGCTTGGATTTGAATATAACTCATTTGTTTCGCATGCTGTTGAAGCTAAATCATGTATATCACAAGTATTTGAAGCTAAACCATTTGCTTCGCATGGATTCGAAAATCAGCCTTCTACTTCGCATTGATTTGATGCTAAATCACTTGTTTCGCATGAATTTGAAGCTAGCTCGTTTCTTTCGCATGCTGTTCAAGCTAAATCATGTATATCACAAGTATTTGAACCTAAACCATTTGTATCGCATGGGATCGAAGATAAGCCTCCTACTTCGCATTGATTTGAAGCTAAATCATGTGTTTCGCATGGATTTGAAGCTAACTCGTTTGTTTCGCATGCTGTTGAAGCTAAATCATATATATCGCAAGTATTTGAAGCTAAACCATTTGTTTCGCATTTATTCGAAGCTAAGCCTTCTACTTCGCATTGATTTGAGGCTAAATCATGTGTTTCGCATGGATTTGAAGCTAACTCTTTTTTTTCGCATGCTGTTGAAGCTATATCATATATATCACAAGTATTTGAAGCTAAACCATTTGTTTCGCATTTATTCGAAGCTAAGCCTTCTACTTCGCATTGATTTGAGGCTAAATCATTTGTTTCGCTTGGTTTTGAAGCTAGCTCGTTTTTTTCACATGCTGTTGAAGCTAAATCATGTATAACACAAGTATTTGAAGCTATATCATACGTTTCGCATGGATTCCAAGACAACCGTTCTAATTCGCATTGATTTGAAGCTAAATCATGTGTTTCGCATGGATTTGAAGCTAACTCGTTTGTTTCGCATGCTGTTGAAGCTAAATCATGTATATCACAAGTATTTGAAGCTAAGCCATTTGTTTCGCATCGATTCGAAGATAAGCCTTCTACTTCGCATTGATTTTAATCTAAATCATGTGTTTCGCATGGATTTAAAGCTAACTCGTTTGTTTCGCATGCAGTTGAAGCTGAATCATGTATATCACAAGTATTGAAGCTAAACTATTCGTTTCGCATGGATACGAAGATAAGCCTTCCACTTCGCATTGATTTGAAGCTAACTCATGTGTTTCGCATGGATTTGAAGCTAACTCGTTTGTTTCGCATGCTGTTGAAGCTAATCATGTATATCACAAGTATTTGAAGCTAAACCATTTGTATCGCATGGGATCGAAGATAAGCCTCCTACTTCGCATTGATTTGAAGCTAAATCATGTGTTTCGCATGGATTTGAAGCTAACTCGTTTGTTTCGCATGCTGTTGAAGCTAAATCATGTATATCACAAGTATTTGAAGCTAAACCATTTGTATCGCATGGGATCGAAGATAAGCCTCCTACTTCGCATTGATTTGAAGCTAAATCATGTGTTTCGCATGGATTTGAAGCTAACTCGTTTGTTTCGCATGCTGTTGAAGCTAAATCATGTATATCACAAGTATTTGAAGCTAAACCATTTGTATCGCATGGGATCGAAGATAAGCCTCCTACTTCGCATTGATTTGAAGCTAAATCATGTGTTTCGCATGGATTTGAAGCTAACTCGTTTGTTTAGCATGCTGTTGAAGCTAAATCATATATATCACAAGTATTTGAAGCTAAACCATTTGTTTCGCATTTATTCGAAGCTAAGCCTTCTACTTCGCATTGATTTGAGGCTAAATCATGTGTTTCGCTTGGTTTTGAAGCTAACTCGTTTTTTTCGCATGCAGTTGTAGCTAAATCATGTATATCACAAGTATTTGAAGCTAAACCCCATTTGTTTCGCATGGATTCGAAGATAAGCCTTCTACTTCGCATTGATTTGATGCTAAATCATGTGTTTCGCATGGATTTGAAGCTAGCTCGTTTGTTTCGCATGCTGTTGAAGCTAAATCATGTATATCACAAGTATTTGAAGCTAAACCATTTGTATCGTATAGGATCGAAGATAAGCCTCCTACTTCGCATTGATTTGAAGCTAAATCATGTGTTTCGCATGGAATTGAAGCTAACTCTTTTGTTTCGCATGCTGTTGAAGCTAAATCATATATATCACAAGTATTTGAAGGTAAACCATTTGTTTCGCATTTATTCGAAGCTAAGCCTTCTACTTCGCATTGATTTGATGCTAAATCATGTGTTTCGCATGGATTTGAAGCTAACTCTTTTTTTTCGCATGCTGTTGAAGCTAAATCATATATATCACAAGTATTTGAAGCTAAACCATTTGTTTCGCATTTATTCGAAGCTAAGCCTTCTACTTCGCATTGATTTGAGGCTAAATCATTTGTTTCGCTTGGTTTTGAAGCTAACTCGTTTTTTTCACATGCTGTTGAAGCTAAATCATGTATATCACAAGTATTTGAAGCTATATCATACGTTTCGCATGGATTCCAAGACAACCCTTCTAATTCGCATTGATTTGAAGCTAAATCATGTGTTTCGCATGGATTTGAAGCTAACTCGTTTGTTTCGCATGCTGTTGAAGCTAAATCATGTATATCACAAGTATTTGAAGCTAAACCATTTGTATCGGATGGGATCGAAGATAAGCCTCCTACTTCGCATTGATTTGAAGCTAAATCATGTGTTTCGCTTGGATTTGAATATAACTCATTTGTTTCGCATGCTGTTGAAGCTAAATCATGTATATCACAAGTATTTGAAGCTAAACCATTTGCTTCGCATGGATTCGAAGATCAGCCTTCTACTTCGCATTGATTTGATGCTAAATCACTTGTTTCGCATGGATTTGAAGCTAGCTCGTTTCTTTCGCATGCTGTTCAAGCTAAATCATGTATATCACAAGTATTTGAAGCTAAACCATTTGTTTCGCATGGATTCGAAGATAAGCCTTCTACTTCGCATTGATTTGATGCTAAATCATGTGTTTCGCATGGATTTGAAGCTAGCTCGTTTGTTTCGCATGCTGTTGAAGCTAAATCATGTATATCACAAGTATTTGAAGCTAAACCATTTGTATCGGATAGGATCGAAGATAAGCCTCCTACTTCGCATTGATTTGAAGCTAAATCATGTGTTTCGCATGGATTTGAAGCTAACTCTTTTGTTTCGCATGCTGTTGAAGCTAAATCATATATATCACAAGTATTTGAAGGTAAACCATTTGTTTCGCATTTATTCGTAGCTAAGCCTTCTACTTCGCATTGATTTGAGGCTAAATCATGTGTTTCGCATGGATTTGAAGCTAACTCGTTTGTTTCGCATGTTGTTGAATCTAAATCATGTATATCACAAGTATTTGAAGCTAAACCATTTGTTACGCATGGATTCGAAGATCAGCCTTCTACTTAGCATTGATTTGAATCTGAATCATGTGTTTCGCATGGATTTGAAGCTAACTCGTTTGTTTCGCATGCTGTTGAAGCTAAATCATATATATCACAAGTATTTGAAGCTAAACCATTTGTTTCGCATTTATTCGAACCTAAGCCTTCTACTTCGCATTGATTTGAGGCTAAATCATTTGTTTCGCTTGGTTTTGAAGCTAACTCGTTTTTTTCACATGCTGTTGAAGCTAAATCATGTATATCACAAGTATTTGAAGCTATATCATACGTTTCGCATGGATTCCAAGACAACCCTTCTAATTCGCATTGATTTGAAGCTAAATCATGTGTTTCGCATGGATTTGAAGCTTACTCGTTTGTTTCGCATGCTGTTGAAGCTAAATCATGTATATCACAAATATTTGAAGCTAAACCATTTGTTACGCATGGATTCGAAGATCAGCCTTCTACTTAGCATTGATTTGATGCTAAATCATGTGTTTCGCATGGATTTGAAGCTAACTCGTTTGTTTCGCATGCTGTTGAAGCTAAATCATGTATATCACAAGTATTTGAAGCTAAACCATTTGTATCGGATGGGATCGAAGATAAGCCTCCTACTTCGCATTGATTTGAAGCTAAATCATGTGTTTCGCATGGATTTGAAGCTAACTCGTTTGTTTCGCATGCTGTTGAAGCTAAATCATATATATCACAAGTATTTGAAGCTAAACCATTTGTTTCGCATTTATTCGAAGCTAGGCCTTCTACTTCGCATTGATTTGAGGCTAAATCATGTGTTTCGCTTGGTTTTGAAGCTAACTCGTTTTTTTCGCATGCAGTTGTAGCTAAATCATGTATATCACAAGTATTTGAAGCTTAACCATTTGTTTCGCATGGATTCGAAGATAAGCCTTCTACTTCGCATTGATTTGAGGCTAAATCTTATGTTTCGCATGGATTTGAAGCTAACTCGTTTGTTTCGCATGCTGTTGAATCTAAATCATGTATATCACAAGTATTTGAAGCTAAACCATTTGTATCGGATGGGATCGAAGATAAGCCTCCTACTTCGCATTGATTTGAATCTGAATCATATGTTTCGCATGGATTTGAAGCTAACTCGTTTGTTTCGCATGCTGTTGAAGCTAAATCATATATATCACAAGTATTTGAAGCTAAACCATTTGTTTCGCATTTATTCGAAGCTAAGCCTTCTACTTCGCATTGATTTGAGGCTAAATCATTTGTTTCGCTTGGTTTTGAAGCTAACTCGTTTTTTTCACATGCTGTTGAAGCTAAATCATGTATATCACAAGTATTTGAAGCTATATCATACGTTTCGCATGGATTCCAAGACAACCCTTCTAATTCGCATTGATTTGAAGCTAAATCATGTGTTTCGCATGGATTTGAAGCTAACTCGTTTGTTTCGCATGCTGTTGAAGCTAAATCATGTATATCACAAATATTTGAAGCTAAACCATTTGTTACGCATGGATTCGAAGATCAGCCTTCTACTTAGCATTGATTTGATGCTAAATCATGTGTTTCGCATGGATTTGAAGCTAACTCGTTTGTTTCGCATGCTGTTGAATCTGAATCATGTATATCACAAGTATTTGAAGCTAAACTATTTGTTACGCATGGATTCGAAGATAAGCCATCTACTTCGCATTGATTTTAATCTAAATCATGTGTTTCGCATGGATTTGAAGCTAACTCGTTTGTTTCGCATGCTGTTGTAGCTAAATCATGTACATCACATGTATTTGAAGCTAAATCATTTGTATCGCATGGAATCGAAGATAAGCCTCCTACTTCGCATTGATTTGAAGCTAAATCATGTGTTCGCATGGATTTGAAGCTAACTTGTTTGATTCGCGAGCAGTTGAAGCTAAATCAAGTGTATCACAAGTATTTGAAGCTAAACCATTTGCTTCGCATGGATTCGAAGATCAGCCTTCTACTTCGCATTGATTTGAAGCTAAATCATGTTTTCCGCATGGATTCGAAGCTAACTCGTTTATTTCGCATGCAGTTGAAGCTAAATCATGTATATCACAAGTATTTGAAGCTAAACCATTTGTTTCGAATGGATTCGATGATAAGCCTTCTACTTCGCATTGATTTTAATCTAAATCATGTGTTTCGCAAGGATTTGAAGCTAACTCGTTTGTTTCGCATGCAGTTGAAGCTGAATCATGTACATCACAAGTATTTGAAGCTAAACTATTCGTTTCACATGGATTCGAATCTAACTCGTTTGTTTCGCATGCAGTTGAAGCTAAATCACGTATATCACAAGCATTTGCAGCTAAACCATTTGTTTCGCATGGATACGAAGATAAGTCTTCTACTTCGCATTGATTTGATGCTAAATCATGTGTTTCGCATGGATTCGAAGCTAACTCGTTTGTTTCGCATGTAGTTGAAGCTAAATCACGTATATCACAAGTATTTGCAGCTAAACCATTTGTTTCGCATGGATACGAAGATAACCCTTCTAATTCGCATTGATTTGAGGCTAAATCATGTGTTTCGCTTGGAATTGAAGCTAACTCGTTTTTTTCGATAGTAGTTGAAGCTAAATCATGCATATCACAAGTATTTGAAGCTAAACCATTTGATTCCCATGGTTTTGAAGCTAAGCTTTCTACTTCGCATTGATTTGAAGATAAATCATGTGTTTCGCTTGGATTTGAATATAACTCATTTGTTTCGCATGCTGTTGAAGCTAAATCATGTATATCACAAGTATTTGAAGCTAAACCATTTGCTTCGCATGGATTCGAAGATCAGCCTTCTACTTCGCATTGATTTGATGCTAAATCACTTGTTTCGCATGGATTTGAAGCTAGCTCGTTTCTTTCGCATGCTGTTCAAGCTAAATCATGTATATCACAAGTATTTGAAGCTAAACCATTTGTATCGCATGGGATCGAAGATAAGCCTCCTACTTCGCATTGATTTGAAGCTAAATCATGTGTTTCGCATGGATTTGAAGCTAACTCGTTTGTTTCGCATGCTGTTGAAGCTAAATCATATATATCACAAGTATTTGAAGCTAAACCATTTGTTTCGCATTTATTCGAAGCTAAGCCTTCTACTTCGCATTGATTTGAGGCTAAATCATGTGTTTCGCATGGATTTGAAGCTAACTCTTTTTTTCGCATGCTGTTGAAGCTATATCATATATATCACAAGTATTTGAAGCTAAACCATTTGTTTCGCATTTATTCGAAGCTAAGCCTTCTACTTCGCATTGATTTGAGGCTAAATCATTTGTTTCGCTTGGTTTTGAAGCTAACTCGTTTTTTTCACATGCTGTTGAAGCTAAATCATGTATATCACAAGTATTTGAAGCTATATCATACGTTTCGCATGGATTCCAAGACAACCCTTCTAATTCGCATTGATTTGAAGCTAAATCATGTGTTTCGCATGGATTTGAAGCTTACTCGTTTGTTTCGCATGCTGTTGAAGCTAAATCATGTATATCACAAATATTTGAAGCTAAACCATTTGTTACGCATGGATTCGAAGATCAGCCTTCTACTTAGCATTGATTTGATGCTAAATCATGTGTTTCGCATGGATTTGAAGCTAACTCGTTTGTTTCGCATGCTGTTGAAGCTAAATCATGTATATCACAAGTATTTGAAGCTAAACCATTTGTATCGGATGGGATCGAAGATAAGCCTCCTACTTCGCATTGATTTGAAGCTAAATCATGTGTTTCGCATGGATTTGAAGCTAACTCGTTTGTTTCGCATGCTGTTGAAGCTAAATCATATATATCACAAGTATTTGAAGCTAAACCATTTGTTTCGCATTTATTCGAAGCTAGGCCTTCTACTTCGCATTGATTTGAGGCTAAATCATGTGTTTCGCTTGGTTTTGAAGCTAACTCGTTTTTTTCGCATGCAGTTGTAGCTAAATCATGTATATCACAAGTATTTGAAGCTTAACCATTTGTTTCGCATGGATTCGAAGATAAGCCTTCTACTTCGCATTGATTTGAGGCTAAATCTTATGTTTCGCATGGATTTGAAGCTAACTCGTTTGTTTCGCATGCTGTTGAATCTAAATCATGTATATCACAAGTATTTGAAGCTAAACCATTTGTATCGGATGGGATCGAAGATAAGCCTCCTACTTCGCATTGATTTGAATCTGAATCATATGTTTCGCATGGATTTGAAGCTAACTCGTTTGTTTCGCATGCTGTTGAAGCTAAATCATATATATCACAAGTATTTGAAGCTAAACCATTTGTTTCGCATTTATTCGAAGCTAAGCCTTCTACTTCGCATTGATTTGAGGCTAAATCATTTGTTTCGCTTGGTTTTGAAGCTAACTCGTTTTTTTCACATGCTGTTGAAGCTAAATCATGTATATCACAAGTATTTGAAGCTATATCATACGTTTCGCATGGATTCCAAGACAACCCTTCTAATTCGCATTGATTTGAAGCTAAATCATGTGTTTCGCATGGATTTGAAGCTAACTCGTTTGTTTCGCATGCTGTTGAAGCTAAATCATGTATATCACAAATATTTGAAGCTAAACCATTTGTTACGCATGGATTCGAAGATCAGCCTTCTACTTAGCATTGATTTGATGCTAAATCATGTGTTTCGCATGGATTTGAAGCTAACTCGTTTGTTTCGCATGCTGTTGAATCTGAATCATGTATATCACAAGTATTTGAAGCTAAACTATTTGTTACGCATGGATTCGAAGATAAGCCATCTACTTCGCATTGATTTTAATCTAAATCATGTGTTTCGCATGGATTTGAAGCTAACTCGTTTGTTTCGCATGCTGTTGTAGCTAAATCATGTACATCACATGTATTTGAAGCTAAATCATTTGTATCGCATGGAATCGAAGATAAGCCTCCTACTTCGCATTGATTTGAAGCTAAATCATGTGTTCGCATGGATTTGAAGCTAACTTGTTTGATTCGCGAGCAGTTGAAGCTAAATCAAGTGTATCACAAGTATTTGAAGCTAAACCATTTGCTTCGCATGGATTCGAAGATCAGCCTTCTACTTCGCATTGATTTGAAGCTAAATCATGTTTTCCGCATGGATTCGAAGCTAACTCGTTTATTTCGCATGCAGTTGAAGCTAAATCATGTATATCACAAGTATTTGAAGCTAAACCATTTGTTTCGAATGGATTCGATGATAAGCCTTCTACTTCGCATTGATTTTAATCTAAATCATGTGTTTCGCAAGGATTTGAAGCTAACTCGTTTGTTTCGCATGCAGTTGAAGCTGAATCATGTACATCACAAGTATTTGAAGCTAAACTATTCGTTTCACATGGATTCGAATCTAACTCGTTTGTTTCGCATGCAGTTGAAGCTAAATCACGTATATCACAAGCATTTGCAGCTAAACCATTTGTTTCGCATGGATACGAAGATAAGTCTTCTACTTCGCATTGATTTGATGCTAAATCATGTGTTTCGCATGGATTCGAAGCTAACTCGTTTGTTTCGCATGTAGTTGAAGCTAAATCACGTATATCACAAGTATTTGCAGCTAAACCATTTGTTTCGCATGGATACGAAGATAACCCTTCTAATTCGCATTGATTTGAGGCTAAATCATGTGTTTCGCTTGGAATTGAAGCTAACTCGTTTTTTTCGATAGTAGTTGAAGCTAAATCATGCATATCACAAGTATTTGAAGCTAAACCATTTGATTCCCATGGTTTTGAAGCTAAGCTTTCTACTTCGCATTGATTTGAAGATAAATCATGTGTTTCGCTTGGATTTGAATATAACTCATTTGTTTCGCATGCTGTTGAAGCTAAATCATGTATATCACAAGTATTTGAAGCTAAACCATTTGCTTCGCATGGATTCGAAGATCAGCCTTCTACTTCGCATTGATTTGATGCTAAATCACTTGTTTCGCATGGATTTGAAGCTAGCTCGTTTCTTTCGCATGCTGTTCAAGCTAAATCATGTATATCACAAGTATTTGAAGCTAAACCATTTGTATCGCATGGGATCGAAGATAAGCCTCCTACTTCGCATTGATTTGAAGCTAAATCATGTGTTTCGCATGGATTTGAAGCTAACTCGTTTGTTTCGCATGCTGTTGAAGCTAAATCATATATATCACAAGTATTTGAAGCTAAACCATTTGTTTCGCATTTATTCGAAGCTAAGCCTTCTACTTCGCATTGATTTGAGGCTAAATCATGTGTTTCGCATGGATTTGAAGCTAACTCTTTTTTTCGCATGCTGTTGAAGCTATATCATATATATCACAAGTATTTGAAGCTAAACCATTTGTTTCGCATTTATTCGAAGCTAAGCCTTCTACTTCGCATTGATTTGAGGCTAAATCATTTGTTTCGCTTGGTTTTGAAGCTAACTCGTTTTTTTCACATGCTGTTGAAGCTAAATCATGTATAACACAAGTATTTGAAGCTATATCATACGTTTCGCATGGATTCCAAGACAACCGTTCTAATTCGCATTGATTTGAAGCTAAATCATGTGTTTCGCATGGATTTGAAGCTAACTCGTTTGTTTCGCATGATGTTGAAGCTAAATCATGTATATCACAAGTATTTGAAGCTAAGCCATTTGTTTCGCATCGATTCGAAGATAAGCCTTCTACTTCGCATTGATTTTAATCTGAATCATGTGTTTCGCATGGATTTAAAGCTAACTCGTTTGTTTCGCATGCAGTTGAAGCTGAATCATGTATATCACAAGTATTTGGAGCTAAACTATTCGTTTCGCATGGATACGAAGATAAGCCTTCCACTTCGCATTGATTTGAAGCTAACTCATGTGTTTCGCATGGATTTGAAGCTAACTCGTTTGTTTCGCATGCTGTTGAAGCTAAATCATAGATATCACAAGTATTTGAAGCTTAACCATTTGTTTCGCATGGATTCGAAGATAAGCCTTCTACTTCGCATTGATTTGAGGCTAAATCTTATGTTTCGCATGGATTTGAAGCTAACTCGTTTGTTTCGCATGCTGTTGAATCTAAATCATGTATATCACAAGTATTTGAAGCTAAACCATTTGTATCGGATGGGATCGAAGATAAGCCTCCTACTTCGCATTGATTTGAAGCTAAATCATGTGTTTCGCATGGATTTGAAGCTAACTCGTTTGTTTCGCATGCTGTTGAAGCTAAATCATATATATCACAAGTATTTGAAGCTAAACCATTTGTTTCGCATTTATTCGAAGCTAAGCCTTCTACTTCGCATTGATTTGAGGCTAAATCATGTGTTTCGCTTGGTTTTGAAGCTAACTCGTTTTTTTCGCATGCAGTTGTAGCTAAATCATGTATATCACAAGTATTTGAAGCTTAACCATTTGTTTCGCATGGATTCGAAGATAAGCCTTCTACTTCGCATTGATTTGAGGCTAAATCTTATGTTTCGCATGGATTTGAAGCTAACTCGTTTGTTTCGCATGCTGTTGAATCTAAATCATGTATATCACAAGTATTTGAAGCTAAACCATTTGTATCGGATGGGATCGAAGATAAGCCTCCTACTTCGCATTGATTTGAATCTGAATCATATGTTTCGCATGGATTTGAAGCTAACTCGTTTGTTTCGCATGCTGTTGAAGCTAAATCATATATATCACAAGTATTTGAAGCTAAACCATTTGTTTCGCATTTATTCGAAGCTAAGCCTTCTACTTCGCATTGATTTGAGGCTAAATCATTTGTTTCGCTTGGTTTTGAAGCTAACTCGTTTTTTTCACATGCTGTTGAAGCTAAATCATGTATATCACAAGTATTTGAAGCTATATCATACGTTTCGCATGGATTCCAAGACAACCCTTCTAATTCGCATTGATTTGAAGCTAAATCATGTGTTTCGCATGGATTTGAAGCTAACTCGTTTGTTTCGCATGCTGTTGAAGCTAAATCATGTATATCACAAATATTTGAAGCTAAACCATTTGTTACGCATGGATTCGAAGATCAGCCTTCTACTTAGCATTGATTTGATGCTAAATCATGTGTTTCGCATGGATTTGAAGCTAACTCGTTTGTTTCGCATGCTGTTGAATCTGAATCATGTATATCACAAGTATTTGAAGCTAAACCATTTGTATCGCATGGGATCGAAGATAAGCCTCCTACTTCGCATTGATTTGAAGCTAAATCATGTGTTTCGCATGGATTTGAAGCTAACTCGTTTGTTTCGCATGCTGTTGAAGCTAAATCATGTATATCACAAGTATTTGAAGCTAAACCATTTGTATCGCATGGGATAGAAGATAAGCCTCCTACTTCGCATTGATTTGAAGCTAAATCATGTGTTTCGCATGGATTTGAAGCTAACTCGTTTGTTTCGCATGCTGTTGAAGCTAAATCATATATATCACAAGTATTTGAAGCTAAACCATTTGTTTCGCATTTATTCGAAGCTAAGCCTTCTACTTCGCATTGATTTGAGGCTAAATCATGTGTTTCGCTTGGTTTTGAAGCTAACTCGTTTTTTTCGCATGCAGTTGTAGCTAAATCATGTATATCACAAGTATTTGAAGCTAAACCATTTGTTTCGCATGGATTCGAAGATAAGCCTTCTACTTCGCATTGATTTGATGCTAAATCATGTGTTTCGCATGGATTTGGAGCTAGCTCGTTTGTTTCGCATGCTGTTGAAGCTAAATCATGTATATCACAAGTATTTGAAGCTAAACCATTTGTATCGGATGGGATCGAAGATAAGCCTCCTACTTCGCATTGATTTGAAGCTAAATCATGTGTTTCGCATGGATTTGAAGATAACTCTTTTGTTTCGCATGCTGTTGAAGCTAAATCATAGATATCACAAGTATTTGAAGGTAAACCATTTGTTTCGCATTTATTCGAAGCTAAGCCTTCTACTTCGCATTGATTTGAGGCTAAATCATGTGTTTCGCATGGATTTGAAGCTAACTCGTTTGTTTCGCATGTTGTTGAATCTAAATCATGTATATCACAAGTATTTGAAGCTAAACCATTTGTATCGGATGGGATCGAAGATAAGCCTCCTACTTCGCATTGATTTGAAGCTAAATCATGTGTTTCGCATGGATTTGAAGCTAACTCGTTTGTTTCGCATGCTGTTGAAGCTAAATCATATATATCACAAGTATTTGAAGCTAAACCATTTGTTTCGCATTTATTCGAAGCTAGGCCTTCTACTTCGCATTGATTTGAGGCTAAATCATGTGTTTCGCTTGGTTTTGAAGCTAACTCGTTTTTTTCGCATGCAGTTGTAGCTAAATCATGTATATCACAAGTATTTGAAGCTTAACCATTTGTTTCGCATGGATTCGAAGATAAGCCTTCTACTTCGCATTGATTTGAGGCTAAATCTTATGTTTCGCATGGATTTGAAGCTAACTCGTTTGTTTCGCATGCTGTTGAATCTAAATCATGTATATCACAAGTATTTGAAGCTAAACCATTTGTATCGGATGGGATCGAAGATAAGCCTCCTACTTCGCATTGATTTGAATCTGAATCATATGTTTCGCTTGGATTTGAAGCTAACTCGTTTGTTTCGCATGCTGTTGAAGCTAAATCATATATATCACAAGTATTTGAAGCTAAACCATTTGTTTCGCATTTATTCGAAGCTAAGCCTTCTACTTCGCATTGATTTGAGGCTAAATCATTTGTTTCGCTTGGTTTTGAAGCTAACTCGTTTTTTTCACATGCTGTTGAAGCTAAATCATGTATATCACAAGTATTTGAAGCTATATCATACGTTTCGCATGGATTCCAAGACAACCCTTCTAATTCGCATTGATTTGAAGCTAAATCATGTGTTTCGCATGGATTTGAAGCTAACTCGTTTGTTTCGCATGCTGTTGAAGCTAAATCATGTATATCACAAATATTTGAAGCTAAACCATTTGTTACGCATGGATTCGAAGATCAGCCTTCTACTTAGCATTGATTTGATGCTAAATCATGTGTTTCGCATGGATTTGAAGCTAACTCGTTTGTTTCGCATGCTGTTGAATCTGAATCATGTATATCACAAGTATTTGAAGCTAAACTATTTGTTACGCATGGATTCGAAGATAAGCCATCTACTTCGCATTGATTTTAATCTAAATCATGTGTTTCGCATGGATTTGAAGCTAACTCGTTTGTTTCGCATGCTGTTGTAGCTAAATCATGTACATCACATGTATTTGAAGCTAAATCATTTGTATCGCATGGAATCGAAGATAAGCCTCCTACTTCGCATTGATTTGAAGCTAAATCATGTGTTCGCATGGATTTGAAGCTAACTTGTTTGATTCGCGAGCAGTTGAAACTAAATCAAGTGTATCACAAGTATTTGAAGCTAAACCATTTGCTTCGCATGGATTCGAAGATCAGCCTTCTACTTCGCATTGATTTGAAGCTAAATCATGTTTTCCGCATGGATTCGAAGCTAACTCGTTTATTTCGCATGCAGTTGAAGCTAAATCATGTATATCACAAGTATTTGAAGCTAAACCATTTGTTTCGAATGGATTCGATGATAAGCCTTCTACTTCGCATTGATTTTAATCTAAATCATGTGTTTCGCAAGGATTTGAAGCTAACTCGTTTGTTTCGCATGCAGTTGAAGCTGAATCATGTACATCACAAGTATTTGAAGCTAAACTATTCGTTTCACATGGATTCGAATCTAACTCGTTTGTTTCGCATGCAGTTGAAGCTAAATCACGTATATCACAAGCATTTGCAGCTAAACCATTTGTTTCGCATGGATACGAAGATAAGTCTTCTACTTCGCATTGATTTGATGCTAAATCATGTGTTTCGCATGGATTCGAAGCTAACTCGTTTGTTTCGCATGTAGTTGAAGCTAAATCACGTATATCACAAGTATTTGCAGCTAAACCATTTGTTTCGCATGGATACGAAGATAACCCTTCTAATTCGCATTGATTTGAGGCTAAATCATGTGTTTCGCTTGGAATTGAAGCTAACTCGTTTTTTTCGATAGTAGTTGAAGCTAAATCATGCATATCACAAGTATTTGAAGCTAAACCATTTGATTCCCATGGTTTTGAAGCTAAGCTTTCTACTTCGCATTGATTTGAAGATAAATCATGTGTTTCGCTTGGATTTGAATATAACTCATTTGTTTCGCATGCTGTTGAAGCTAAATCATGTATATCACAAGTATTTGAAGCTAAACCATTTGCTTCGCATGGATTCGAAGATCAGCCTTCTACTTCGCATTGATTTGATGCTAAATCACTTGTTTCGCATGGATTTGAAGCTAGCTCGTTTCTTTCGCATGCTGTTCAAGCTAAATCATGTATATCACAAGTATTTGAAGCTAAACCATTTGTATCGCATGGGATCGAATATAAGCCTCCTACTTCGCATTGATTTGAAGCTAAATCATGTGTTTCGCATGGATTTGAAGCTAACTCGTTTGTTTCGCATGCTGTTGAAGCTAAATCATATATATCACAAGTATTTGAAGCTAAACCATTTGTTTCGCATTTATTCGAAGCTAAGCCTTCTACTTCGCATTGATTTGAGGCTAAATCATGTGTTTCGCATGGATTTGAAGCTAACTCTTTTTTTCGCATGCTGTTGAAGCTATATCATATATATCACAAGTATTTGAAGCTAAACCATTTGTTTCGCATTTATTCGAAGCTAAGCCTTCTACTTCGCATTGATTTGAGGCTAAATCATTTGTTTCGCTTGGTTTTGAAGCTAACTCGTTTTTTTCACATGCTGTTGAAGCTAAATCATATATATCACAAGTATTTGAAGGTAAACCATTTGTTTCGCATTTATTCGAAGCTAAGCCTTCTACTTCGCATTGATTTGAAGCTAAACCATTTGTTACGCATGGATTCGAAGATCAGCCTTCTACTTAGCATTGATTTGAATCTGAATCATGTGTTTCGCATGGATTTGAAGCTAACTCGTTTGTTTCGCATGCTGTTGAAGCTAAATCATATATATCACAAGTATTTGAAGCTAAACCATTTGTTTCGCATTTATTCGAAGCTAAGCCTTCTACTTCGCATTGATTTGAGGCTAAATCATGTGTTTCGCTTGGTTTTGAAGCTAACTCGTTTTTTTCGCATGCAGTTGTAGCTAAATCATGTATATCACAAGTATTTGAAGCTAAACCATTTGTTTCGCATGGATTCCAAGACAACCCTTCTAATTCGCATTGATTTGAAGCTAAATCATGTGTTTCGCATGGATTTGAAGCTAACTTGTTTGTTTCGCATGCTGTTGAAGCTAAATCATGTATATCACAAATATTTGAAGCTAAACCATTTGTTTCGCATTTATTCGTAGCTAAGCCTTCTACTTCGAATTGATTTGAGGCTAAATCATGTGTTTCGCATGGATTTGAAGCTAACTCGTTTGTTTCGCATGTTGTTGAATCTAAATCATGTATATCACAAGTATTTGAAGCTAAACCATTTGTTACGCATGGATTCGAAGATCAGCCTTCTACTTAGCATTGATTTGAATCTGAATCATGTGTTTCGCATGGATTTGAAGCTAACTCGTTTGTTTCGCATGCTGTTGAAGCTAAATCATATATATCACAAGTATTTGAAGCTAAACCATTTGTTTCGCATTTATTCGAAGCTAAGCCTTCTACTTCGCATTGATTTTAATCTCAATCATGTGTTTCGCATGGATTTAAAGCTAACTCGTTTGTTTCGCATGCTGTTGAAGCTATATCATATATATCACAAGTATTTGAAGCTAAACCATTTGTTTCGCATTTATTCGAAGCTAAGCCTTCTACTTCGCATTGATTTGAGGCTAAATCATTTGTTTCGCTTGGTTTTGAAGCTAACTCGTTTTTTTCACATGCTGTTGAAGCTAAATCATGTATATCACAAGTATTTGAAGCTATATCATACGTTTCGCATGGATTCCAAGACAACCCTTCTAATTCGCATTGATTTGAAGCTAAATCATGTGTTTCGCATGGATTTGAAGCTTACTCGTTTGTTTCGCATGCTGTTGAAGCTAAATCATGTATATCACAAATATTTGAAGCTAAACCATTTGTTACGCATGGATTCGAAGATCAGCCTTCTACTTAGCATTGATTTGATGCTAAATCATGTGTTTCGCATGGATTTGAAGCTAACTCGTTTGTTTCGCATGCTGTTGAAGCTAAATCATGTATATCACAAGTATTTGAAGCTAAACCATTTGTATCGGATGGGATCGAAGATAAGCCTCCTACTTCGCATTGATTTGAAGCTAAATCATGTGTTTCGCATGGATTTGAAGCTAACTCGTTTGTTTCGCATGCTGTTGAAGCTAAATCATATATATCACAAGTATTTGAAGCTAAACCATTTGTTTCGCATTTATTCGAAGCTAGGCCTTCTACTTCGCATTGATTTGAGGCTAAATCATGTGTTTCGCTTGGTTTTGAAGCTAACTCGTTTTTTTCACATGCTGTTGAAGCTAAATCATGTACATCACATGTATTTGAAGCTAAATCATTTGTATCGCATGGAATCGAAGATAAGCCTCCTACTTCGCATTGATTTGAAGCTAAATCATGTGTTCGCATGGATTTGAAGCTAACTTGTTTGATTCGCGAGCAGTTGAAGCTAAATCAAGTGTACCACATGTATTTGAAGCTAAACCATTTGCTTCGCATGGATTCGAAGCTAAGCCTTCTACTTCGCATTGATTTGAAGCTAAATCATGTTTTCCGCATGGATTCGAAGCTAACTCGTTTATTTCGCATGCAGTTGAAGCTAAATCATGTATATCACAAGTATTTGAAGCTAAACCATTTGTTTCGAATGGATTCGAAGATAAGCCTTCTACTTCGCATTGATTTGAATCTGAATCATGTGTTTCGCATGGATTTGAAGCTAACTCGTTTGTTTCGCATGCTGTTGAAGCTAAATCATGTATATCACAAGTATTTGAAGCTAAGCCATTTGTTTCGCATCGATTCGAAGATAAGCCTTCTACTTCGCATTGATTTTAATCTAAATCATGTGTTTCGCATGGATTTAAAGCTAACTCGTTTGTTTCGCATGCAGTTGAAGCTGAATCATGTATATCACAAGTATTTGAAGCTAAACTATTCGTTTCGCATGGATACGAAGATAAGCCTTCCACTTCGCATTGATTTGAAGCTAACTCATGTGTTTCGCATGGATTTGAAGCTAACTCGTTTGTTTCGCATGCTGTTGAAGCTAAATCATGTATATCACAAGTATTTGAAGCTAAACCATTTGTATCGCATGGGATCGAAGATAAGCCTCCTACTTCGCATTGATTTGAAGCTAAATCATGTGTTTCGCATGGATTTGAAGCTAACTCGTTTGTTTCGCATGCTGTTGAAGCTAAATCATGTATATCACAAGTATTTGAAGCTAAACCATTTGTATCGCATGGGATCGAAGACAAGCCTCCTACTTCGCATTGATTTGAAGCTAAATCATGTGTTTCGCATGGATTTGAAGCTAACTCGTTTGTTTCGCATGCTGTTGAAGCTAAATCATGTATATCACAAGTATTTGAAGCTAAACCATTTGTATCGCATGGGATAGAAGATAAGCCTCCTACTTCGCATTGATTTGAAGCTAAATCATGTGTTTCGCATGGATTTGAAGCTAACTCGTTTGTTTCGCATGCTGTTGAAGCTAAATCATATATATCACAAGTATTTGAAGCTAAACCATTTGTTTCGCATTTATTCGAAGCTAAGCCTTCTACTTCGCATTGATTTGAGGCTAAATCATGTGTTTCGCTTGGTTTTGAAGCTAACTCGTTTTTTTCGCATGCAGTTGTAGCTAAATCATGTATATCACAAGTATTTGAAGCTAAACCATTTGTTTCGCATGGATTCGAAGATAAGCCTTCTACTTCGCATTGATTTGATGCTAAATCATGTGTTTCGCATGGATTTGAAGCTAGCTCGTTTGTTTCGCATGCTGTTGAAGCTAAATCATGTATATCACAAGTATTTGAAGCTAAACCATTTGTATCGGATGGGATCGAAGATAAGCCTCCTACTTCGCATTGATTTGAAGCTAAATCATGTGTTTCGCATGGATTTGAAGCTAACTCTTTTGTTTCGCATGCTGTTGAAGCTAAATCATAGATATCACAAGTATTTGAAGGTAAACCATTTGTTTCGCATTTATTCGAAGCTAAGCCTTCTACTTCGCATTGATTTGAGGCTAAATCATGTGTTTCGCATGGATTTGAAGCTAACTCGTTTGTTTCGCATGTTGTTGAATCTAAATCATGTATATCACAAGTATTTGAAGCTAAACCATTTGTTACGCATGGATTCGAAGATCTGCCTTCTACTTAGCATTGATTTGAATCTGAATCATGTGTTTCGCATGGATTTGAAGCTAACTCGTTTGTTTCGCATGCTGTTGAAGCTAAATCATATATATCACAAGTATTTGAAGCTAAACCATTTGTTTCGCATTTATTCGAAGCTAAGCCTTCTACTTCGCATTGATTTGAGGCTAAATCATGTGTTTCGCTTGGTTTTGAAGCTAACTCGTTTTTTTCGCATGCAGTTGTAGCTAAATCATGTATATCACAAGTATTTGAAGCTAAACCATTTGTTTCGCATGGATTCGAAGATAAGCCTTCTACTTCGCATTGATTTGATGCTAAATCATGTGTTTCGCATGGATTTGAAGCTAGCTCGTTTGTTTCGCATGCTGTTGAAGCTAAATCATGTATATCACAAGTATTTGAAGCTAAACCATTTGTATCGGATAGGATCGAAGATAAGCCTCCTACTTCGCATTGATTTGAAGCTAAATCATGTGTTTCGCATGGATTTGAAGCTAACTCGTTTGTTTCGCATGCTGTTGAAGCTAAATCATGTATATCACAAGTATTTGAAGCTAAACCATTTGTATCGCATGGGATCGAAGACAAGCCTCCTACTTCGCATTGATTTGAAGCTAAATCATGTGTTTCGCATGGATTTGAAGCTAACTCGTTTGTTTCGCATGCTGTTGAAGCTAAATCATGTATATCACAAGTATTTGAAGCTAAACCATTTGTATCGCATGGGATAGAAGATAAGCCTCCTACTTCGCATTGATTTGAAGCTAAATCATGTGTTTCGCATGGATTTGAAGCTAACTCGTTTGTTTCGCATGCTGTTGAAGCTAAATCATATATATCACAAGTATTTGAAGCTAAACCATTTGTTTCGCATTTATTCGAAGCTAAGCCTTCTACTTCGCATTGATTTGAGGCTAAATCATGTGTTTCGCTTGGTTTTGAAGCTAACTCGTTTTTTTCGCATGCAGTTGTAGCTAAATCATGTATATCACAAGTATTTGAAGCTAAACCATTTGTTTCGCATGGATTCGAAGATAAGCCTTCTACTTCGCATTGATTTGATGCTAAATCATGTGTTTCGCATGGATTTGAAGCTAGCTCGTTTGTTTCGCATGCTGTTGAAGCTAAATCATGTATATCACAAGTATTTGAAGCTAAACCATTTGTATCGGATGGGATCGAAGATAAGCCTCCTACTTCGCATTGATTTGAAGCTAAATCATGTGTTTCGCATGGATTTGAAGCTAACTCTTTTGTTTCGCATGCTGTTGAAGCTAAATCATAGATATCACAAGTATTTGAAGGTAAACCATTTGTTTCGCATTTATTCGAAGCTAAGCCTTCTACTTCGCATTGATTTGAGGCTAAATCATGTGTTTCGCATGGATTTGAAGCTAACTCGTTTGTTTCGCATGTTGTTGAATCTAAATCATGTATATCACAAGTATTTGAAGCTAAACCATTTGTTACGCATGGATTCGAAGATCTGCCTTCTACTTAGCATTGATTTGAATCTGAATCATGTGTTTCGCATGGATTTGAAGCTAACTCGTTTGTTTCGCATGCTGTTGAAGCTAAATCATATATATCACAAGTATTTGAAGCTAAACCATTTGTTTCGCATTTATTCGAAGCTAAGCCTTCTACTTCGCATTGATTTGAGGCTAAATCATGTGTTTCGCTTGGTTTTGAAGCTAACTCGTTTTTTTCGCATGCAGTTGTAGCTAAATCATGTATATCACAAGTATTTGAAGCTAAACCATTTGTTTCGCATGGATTCGAAGATAAGCCTTCTACTTCGCATTGATTTGATGCTAAATCATGTGTTTCGCATGGATTTGAAGCTAGCTCGTTTGTTTCGCATGCTGTTGAAGCTAAATCATGTATATCACAAGTATTTGAAGCTAAACCATTTGTATCGGATAGGATCGAAGATAAGCCTCCTACTTCGCATTGATTTGAAGCTAAATCATGTGTTTCGCATGGAATTGTAGCTAACTCTTTTGTTTCGCATGCTGTTGAAGCTAAATATATATATCACAAGTATTTGAAGGTAAACCATTTGTTTCGCATTTATTCGAAGCTAAGCCTTCTACTTCGCATTGATTTGATGCTAAATCATGTGTTTCGCATGGATTTGAAGCTAACTCTTTTTTTTCGCATGCTGTTGAAGCTAAATCATATATATCACAAGTATTTGAAGCTAAACCATTTGTTTCGCATTTATTCGAAGCTAAGCCTTCTACTTCGCATTGATTTGAGGCTAAATCATTTGTTTCGCTTGGTTTTGAAGCTAACTCGTTTTTTTCACATGCTGTTGAAGCTAAATCATGTATATCACAAGTATTTGAAGCTATATCATACGTTTCGCATGGATTCCAAGACAACCCTTCTAATTCGCATTGATTTGAAGCTAAATCATGTGTTTCGCATGGATTTGAAGCTAACTCGTTTGTTTCGCATGCTGTTGAAGCTAAATCATGTATATCACAAGTATTTGAAGCTAAACCATTTGTATCGGATGGGATCGAAGATAAGCCTCCTACTTCGCATTGATTTGAAGCTAAATCATGTGTTTCGCATGGATTTGAAGCTAACTCGTTTGTTTCGCATGCTGTTGAAGCTAAATCATATATATCACAAGTATTTGAAGCTAAACCATTTGTTTCGCATTTATTCGAAGCTAGGCCTTCTACTTCGCATTGATTTGAGGCTAAATCATGTGTTTCGCTTGGTTTTGAAGCTAACTCGTTTTTTTCGCATGCAGTTGTAGCTAAATCATGTATATCACAAGTATTTGAAGCTAAACCATTTGTTTCGCATGGATTCGAAGATAAGCCTCCTACTTCGCATTGATTTGAATCTGAATCATGTGTTTCGCATGGATTTGAATCTAACTCGTTTCTTTCGCATGCTGTTGAAGCTAAATCATGTATATCACAAGTATTTGAAGCTAAACCATTTGTATCGCATGGGATCGAAGATAAGCCTCCTACTTCGCATTGATTTGAAGCTAAATCATGTGTTTCGCATGGATTTGAAGCTAACTCGTTTGTTTCGCATGCTGTTGAAGCTAAATCATATATATCACAAGTATTTGAAGCTAAACCATTTGTTTCGCATTTATTCGAAGCTAAGCCTTCTACTTCGCATTGATGTGAGGCTAAATCATGTGTTTCGCTTGGTTTTGAAGCTAACTCGTTTTTTTCGCATGCAGTTGTAGCTAAATCATATATATCACAAGTATTTGAAGCTAAACCATTTGTTTCGCATTTATTCGAAGCTAAGCCTTCTACTTCGCATTGATTTGAGGCTAAATCATTTGTTTCGCATGGATTTGAAGCTAGCTCGTTTGTTTCGCATGCTGTTGAAGCTAAATCATGTATATCACAAGTATTTGAAGCTAAACCATTTGTATCGGATAGGATCGAAGATAAGCCTCCTACTTCGCATTGATTTGAAGCTAAATCATGTGTTTCGCATGGATTTGAAGCTAACTCTTTTGTTTCGCATGCTGTTGAAGCTAAATCATATATATCACAAGTATTTGAAGGTAAACCATTTGTTTCGCATTTAATCGTAGCTAAGCCTTCTACTTCGCATTGATTTGAGGCTAAATCATGTGTTTCGCATGGATTTGAAGCTAACTCGTTTGTTTCGCATGTTGTTGAATCTAAATCATGTATATCACAAGTATTTGAAGCTAAACCATTTGTTACGCATGGATTCGAAGATCAGCCTTCTACTTAGCATTCATTTGAATCTGAATCATGTGTTTCGCATGGATTTGAAGCTAACTCGTTTGTTTCGCATGCTGTTGAAGCTAAATCATGTATATCACAAGTATTTGAAGCTAAGCCATTTGTTTCGCATCGATTCGAAGATAAGCCTTCTACTTCGCATTGATTTTAATCTAAATCATGTGTTTCGCATGGATTTAAAGCTAACTCGTTTGTTTCGCATGCAGTTGAAGCTGAATCATGTATATCACAAGTATTTGAAGCTAAACTATTCGTTTCGCATGGATACGAAGATAAGCCTTCCACTTCGCATTGATTTGAAGCTAACTCATGTGTTTCGCATGGATTTGAAGCTAACTCGTTTGTTTCGCATGCTGTTGAAGCTAAATCATGTATATCACAAGTATTTGAAGCTAAACCATTTGTATCGCATGGGATCGAAGATAAGCCTCCTACTTCGCATTGATTTGAAGCTAAATCATGTGTTTCGCATGGATTTGAAGCTAACTCGTTTGTTTCGCATGCTGTTGAAGCTAAATCATGTATATCACAAGTATTTGAAGCTAAACCATTTGTATCGCATGGGATCGAAGATAAGCCTCCTACTTCGCATTGATTTGAAGCTAAATCATGTGTTTCGCATGGATTTGAAGCTAACTCGTTTGTTTCGCATGTTGTTGAATCTAAATCATGTATATCACAAGTATTTGAAGCTAAACCATTTGTTACGCATGGATTCGAAGATCAGCCTTCTACTTAGCATTGATTTGAATCTGAATCATGTGTTTCGCATGGATTTGAAGCTAACTAGTTTGTTTCGCATGCTGTTGAAGCTAAATCATGTATATCACAAGTATTTGAAGCTAAACCATTTGTTTCGCATTTATTCGAAGCTAAGCCTTCTACTTCGCATTGATTTGAGGCTCAATCATGTGTTTCGCATGGATTTGAAGCTAACTCTTTTTTTTCGCATGCTGTTGAAGCTATATCATATATATCACAAGTATTTGAAGCTAAACCATTTGTTTCGCATTTATTCGAAGCTAAGCCTTCTACTTCGCATTGATTTGAGGCTAAATCATTTGTTTCGCTTGGTTTTGAAGCTAACTCGTTTTTTTCACATGCTGTTGAAGCTAAATCATGTATATCACAAGTATTTGAAGCTATATCATACGTTTCGCATGGATTCCAAGACAACCCTTCTAATTCGCATTGATTTGAAGCTAAATCATGTGTTTCGCATGGATTTGAAGCTTACTCGTTTGTTTCGCATGCTGTTGAAGCTAAATCATGTATATCACAAATATTTGAAGCTAAACCATTTGTTACGCATGGATTCGAAGGTCAGCCTTCTACTTAGCATTGATTTGATGCTAAATCATGTGTTTCGCATGGATTTGAAGCTAACTCGTTTGTTTCGCATGCTGTTGAAGCTAAATCATGTATATCACAAGTATTTGAAGCTAAACCATTTGTTACGCATGGATTCGAAGATCAGCCTTCTACTTAGCATTGATTTGAATCTGAATCATGTGTTTCGCATGGATTTGAAGCTAACTAGTTTGTTTCGCATGCTGTTGAAGCTAAATCATATATATCACAAGTATTTGAAGCTAAACCATTTGTTTCGCATTTATTCGAAGCTAAGCCTTCTACTTCGCATTGATTTGAGGCTAAATCATTTGTTTCGCTTGGTTTTGAAGCTAACTCGTTTTTTTCACATGCTATTGAAGCTAAATCATGTATATCACAAGTATTTGAAGCTAAACCATTTGTTTCGCATTTATTCGAAGCTAAGCCTTCTACTTCGCATTGATTTGAGGCTAAATCATGTGTTTCGCATGGATTTGAAGCTAACTCTTTTTTTTCGCATGCTGTTGAAGCTATATCATATATATCACAAGTATTTGAAGCTAAACCATTTGTTTCGCATTTATTCGAAGCTAAGCCTTCTACTTCGCATTGATTTGAGGCTAAATCATTTGTTTCGCATGGATTTGAAGCTAACTCGTTTGTTTCGCATGCTGTTGAAGCTAAATCATGTATATCACAAGTATTTGAAGCTAAACCATTTGTATCGCATGGGATCGAAGATAAGCCTCCTACTTCGCATTGATTTGAAGCTAAATCATGTGTTTCGCATGGATTTGAAGCTAACTCGTTTGTTTCGCATGCTGTTGAAGCTAAATCATGTATATCACAAGTATTTGAAGCTAAACCATTTGTATCGCATGGGATCGAAGATAAGCCTCCGACTTCGCATTGATTTGAAGCTAAATCATGTTTTCCGCATGGATTCCAAGCTAACTCGTTTATTTCGCATGCAGTTGAAGCTAAATCATGTATATCACAAGTATTTGAAGCTAAACCATTTGTTTCGAATGGATTCGAATATAAGCCTTCTACTTCGCATTGATTTTAATCTAAATCATGTGTTTCGCAAGTATTTGAAACTAACTCGTTTGTTTCGCATGCAGTTGTAGCTGAATCATGTACATCACAAGTATTTGAAGCTAAACTATTCGTTTCGCATGGATTCGAAGCTAACTCGTTTGTTTCGCATGCAGTTGAAGCTAAATCACGTATATCACAAGTATTTGCAGCTAAACCATTTGTTTCGCATGGATACGAAGATAAGTCTTCTACTTCGCATTGATTTGATGCTAAATCATGTGTTTCGCATGGATTCGAAGCTAACTCGTTTGTTTCGCATGCAGTTGAAGCTAAATCACGTATATCACAAGTATTTGCAGCTAAACCATTTGTTTAGCATGGATACGAAGATAACCCTTCTAATTCGCATTGATTTGAGGCTAAATCATGTGTTTCGCTTGGAATTGAAGCTAACTCGTTTTTTTCGATAGTAGTTGAAGCTAAATCATGCATATCACAAGTATTTGAAGCTAAACAATTTGATTCCCATGGTTTTGAAGCTAAGCTTTCTACTTCGCATTGATTTGAAGATAAATCATGTGTTTCGCTTGGATTTGAATATAACTCATTTGTTTCGCATGCTGTTGAAGCTAAATCATGTATATCACAAGTATTTGAAGCTAAACCATTTGCTTCGCATGGATTCGAAGATCAGCCTCCTACTTCGCATTGATTTGATGCTAAATCACTTGTTTCGCATGGATTTGAAGCTAGCTCGTTTCTTTCGCATGCTGTTGAAGCTAAATCATGTATATCACAAGTATTTGAAGCTAAACCATTTGTATCGCATGGGATCGAAGATAAGCCTCCTACTTCGCATTGATTTGAAGCTAAATCATGTGTTTCGCATGGATTTGAAGCTAACTCGTTTGTTTCGCATGCTGTTGAAGCTAAATCATGTATATCACAAGTATTTGAAGCTAAACCATTTGTATCGCATGGGATCGAAGATAAGCCTCCGACTTCGCATTGATTTGAAGCTAAATCATGTTTTCCGCATGGATTCGAAGCTAACTCGTTTATTTCGCATGCAGTTGAAGCTAAATCATGTATATCACAAGTATTTGAAGCTAAACCATTTGTTTCGAATGGATTCGAAGATAAGCCTTCTACTTCGCATTGATTTTAATCTAAATCATGTGTTTCGCAAGGATTTGAAGCTAACTCGTTTGTTTCGCATGCAGTTGAAGCTGAATCATGTACATCACAAGTATTTGATGCTAAACTATTCGTTTCGCATGGATTCGAAGCTAACTCGTTTGTTTCGCATGCAGTTGAAGCTAAATCACGTATATCACAAGTATTTGCAGCTAAACCATTTGTTTCGCATGGATACGAAGATAAGTCTTCTACTTCGCATTGATTTGAGGCTAAATCATGTGTTTCGCTTGGAATTGAAGCTAACACGTTTTTTTCGATAGTAGTTGAAGCTAAATCATGCATATCACAAGTATTTGAAGCTAAACAATTTGATTCCCATGGTTTTGAAGCTAAGCTTTCTACTTCGCATTGATTTGAAGATAAATCATGTGTTTCGCTTGGATTTGAATATAACTCATTTGTTTCGCATGCTGTTGAAGCTAAATCATGTATATCACAAGTATTTGAAGCTAAACCATTTGCTTCGCATGGATTCGAAGATCAGCCTCCTACTTCGCATTGATTTGATGCTAAATCACTTGTTTCGCATGGATTTGAAGCTAGCTCGTTTCTTTCGCATGCTGTTGAAGCTAAATCATGTATATCACAAGTATTTGAAGCTAAACCATTTGTATCGCATGGGATCGAAGATAAGCCTCCTACTTCGCATTGATTTGAAGCTAAATCATGTGTTTCGCATGGATTTGAAGCTAACTCGTTTGTTTCGCATGCTGTTGAAGCTAAATCATATATATCACAAGTATTTGAAGCTAAACCATTTGTTTCGCATTTATTCGAAGCTAAGCCTTCTACTTCGCATTGATTTGAGGCTAAATCATTTGATTCGCTTGGTTTTGAAGCTAACTCGTTTTTTTCACATGCTGTTGAAGCTAAATCATGTATAACACAAGTATTTGAAGCTATATCATACGTTTCGCATGGATTCCAAGACAACCGTTCTAATTCGCATTGATTTGAAGCTAAATCATGTGTTTCGCATGGATTTGAAGCTAACTCGTTTGTTTCGCATGCTGTTGAAGCTAAATCATGTATATCACAAGTATTTGAAGCTAAGCCATTTGTTTCGCATCGATTCGAAGATAAGCCTTCTACTTCGCATAGATTTTAATCTAAATCATGTGTTTCGCATGGATTTAAAGCTAACTCGTTTGTTTCGCATGCAGTTGAAGCTAAATCATGTATATCACAAGTATTTGAAGCTAAACCATTTGTATCGCATGTGATCGAAGATAAGCCTCCTACTTCGCATTGATTTGAAGCTAAATCATGTTTTCCGCATGGATTCGAAGCTAACTCGTTTATTTCGCATGCAGTTTAAGCTAAATCATGTATATCACAAGTATTTGAAGCTAAACCATTTGTTTCGAATGGATTCGAAGATAAGCCTTCTACTTCGCATTGATTTTAATCTAAATCATGTGTTTCGCAAGGATTTGAAGCTAACTCTTTTGTTTCGCATGCAGTTGAAGCTAAATCATATATATCACAAGTATTTGAAGCTAAACCATTTGTTTCGCATTTATTCGAAGCTAAGCCTTCTACTTCGCATTGATTTGAGGCTAAATCATGTGTTTCGCTTGGAATTGAAGCTAACTCGTTTTTTTCGATAGTAGTTGAACCTAAATCATGCATATCACAAGTATTTGAAGCTAAACAATTTGATTCCCATGGTTTTGAAGCTAAGCTTTCTACTTCGCATTGATTTGAAGATAAATCATGTGTTTCGCTTGGATTTGAATATAACTCATTTGTTTCGCATGCTGTTGAAGCTAAATCATGTATATCACAAGTATTTGAAGCTAAACCATTTGCTTCGCATGGATTCGAAGATCAGCCTCCTACTTCGCATTGATTTGATGCTAAATCACTTGTTTCGCATGGATTTGAAGCTAGCTCGTTTCTTTCGCATGCTGTTGAAGCTAAATCATGTATATCACAAGTATTTGAAGCTAAACCATTTGTATCGCATGGGATCGAAGATAAGCCTCCTACTTCGCATTGATTTGAAGCTAAATCATGTGTTTCGCATGGATTTGAAGCTAACTCGTTTGTTTCGCATGCTGTTGAAGCTAAATCATATATATCACAAGTATTTGAAGCTAAACCATTTGTTTCGCATTTATTCGAAGCTAAGCCTTCTACTTCGCATTGATTTGAGGCTAAATCATTTGATTCGCTTGGTTTTGAAGCTAACTCGTTTTTTTCACATGCTGTTGAAGCTAAATCATGTATAACACAAGTATTTGAAGCTATATCATACGTTTCGCATGGATTCCAAGACAACCGTTCTAATTCGCATTGATTTGAAGCTAAATCATGTGTTTCGCATGGATTTGAAGCTAACTCGTTTGTTTCGCATGCTGTTGAAGCTAAATCATGTATATCACAAGTATTTGAAGCTAAGCCATTTGTTTCGCATCGATTCGAAGATAAGCCTTCTACTTCGCATAGATTTTAATCTAAATCATGTGTTTCGCATGGATTTAAAGCTAACTCGTTTGTTTCGCATGCAGTTGAAGCTAAATCATGTATATCACAAGTATTTGAAGCTAAACCATTTGTATCGCATGGGATCGAAGATAAGCCTCCTACTTCGCATTGATTTGAAGCTAAATCATGTTTTCCGCATGGATTCGAAGCTAACTCGTTTATTTCGCATGCAGTTTAAGCTAAATCATGTATATCACAAGTATTTGAAGCTAAACCATTTGTTTCGAATGGATTCGAAGATAAGCCTTCTACTTCGCATTGATTTTAATCTAAATCATGTGTTTCGCAAGGATTTGAAGCTAACTCGTTTGTTTCGCATGCAGTTGAAGCTGAATCATGTACATCACAAGTTTTTGAAGCTAAACTATTCGTTTCGCATGGATTCGAAGCTAACTCGTTTGTTTCGCATGCAGTTGAAGCTAAATCACGTATATCACAAGTATTTGCAGCTAAACCATTTGTTTCGCATGGATACGAAGATAAGTCTTCTAATTCGCATTGATTTGATGCTAAATCATGTGTTTCGCATGGATTCGAAGCTAACTCGTTTGTTTCGCATGCAGTTGAAGCTAAATCACGTATATCACAAGTATTTGCAGCTAAACCATTTGTTTCGCATGGATACGAAGATAACCCTTCTAATTCGCATTGATTTGAGGCTAAATCATGTGTTTCGCTTAGAATTGAAGCTAACTCGTTTTTTTCGATAGTAGTTGAAGCTAAATCATGCATATCACAAGTATTTGAAGCTAAACCATTTGATTCCCACGGTTTTGAAGCTAAGCTTTCTACTTCGCATTGATTTGAAGATAAATCATGTGTTTCGCTTGGATTTGAATATAACTCATTTGTTTCGCATGCTGTTGAAGCTAAATCATGTATATCACAAGTACTTGAAGCTAAACCATTTGCTTCGCATGGATTCGAAGATCAGCCTCCTACTTCGCATTGATTTGATGCTATATCACTTGTTTCGCATGGATTTGAAGCTAGCTCGTTTCTTTCGCATGCTGTTGAAACTAAATCATGTACATCACAAGTATTTGAAGCTAAACCATTTGTATCGCATGGGATCGAAGATAAGCCTCCTACTTCGCATTGATTTGAAGCTAAATCATGTGTTTCGCATGGATTTGAAGCTAACTCGTTTGTTTCGCATGCTGTTGAAGCTAAATCATATATATCACAAGTATTTGAAGCTAAACCATTTGTTTCGCATTTATTCGAAGCTAAGCCTTCTACTTCGCATTGATTTGAGGCTAAATCATGTGTTTCGCATGGATTTGAAGCTAACTCTTTTTTTTCGCATGCTGTTGAAGCTATATCATATATATCACAAGTATTTGAAGCTAAACCATTTGTTTCGCATTTATTCGAAGCTAAGCCTTCTACTTCGCATTGATTTGAGGCTAAATCATGTGTTTCGCATGGATTTGAAGCTAACTCGTTTGTTTCGCATGCTGTTGAAGCTAAATCATGTATATCACAAGTATTTTAAGCTAAGCCATTTGTTTCGCATCGATTCGAAGATAAGCCTTCTACTTCGCATTGATTTTAATCTAAATCATGTGTTTCGCATGGATTTAAAGCTAACTCGTTTGTTTCGCATGCAGTTGAAGCTGAATCATGTATATCACAAGTATTTGAAGCTAAACTATTCGTTTCGCATGGATACGAAGATAAGCCTTCCACTTCGCATTGATTTGAAGCTAACTCATGTGTTTCGCATGGATTTGAAGCTAACTCGTTTGTTTCGCATGCTGTTGAAGCTAAATCATGTATATCACAAGTATTTGAAGCTAAACCATTTGTATCGCATGGGATCGAAGATAAGCCTCCTACTTCGCATTGATTTGAAGCTAAATCATGTGTTTCGCATGGATTTGAAGCTATCTCGTTTGTTTCGCATGCTGTTGAAGCTAAATCATGTATATCACAAGTATTTGAAGCTGAACCATTTGTATCGCATGGGATCGAAGATAAGCCTCCTACTTCGCATTGATTTGAAGCTAAATCATGTTTTCCGCATGGATTCGAAGCTAACTCGTTTATTTCGCATGCAGTTGAAGCTAAATCATGTATATCACAAGTATTTGAAGCTAAACCATTTGTTTCGAATGGATTCGAAGATAAGCCTTCTACTTCGCATTGATTTTAATCTAAATCATGTGTTTCGCAAGGATTTGAAGCTAACTCGTTTGTTTCGCATGCAGTTGAAGCTGAATCATGTACATCACAAGTATTTGAAGCTAAACTATTCGTTTCGCATGGATTCGAAGCTAACTCGTTTGTTTCGCATGCAGTTGAAGCTAAATCACGTATATCACAAGTATTTGCAGCTAAACCATTTGTTTCGCATGGATACGAAGATAAGTCTTCTACTTCGCATTGATTTGATGCTAAATCATGTGTTTCGCATGGATTCGAAGCTAACTCGTTTGTTTCGCATGCAGTTGAAGCTAAATCACGTATATCACAAGTATTTGCAGCTAAACCATTTGTTTCGCATGGATACGAAGATAACCCTTCTAATTCGCATTGATTTGAGGCTAAATCATGTGTTTCGCTTGGAATTGAAGCTAACTCGTTTTTTTCGATAGTAGTTGAAGCTAAATCATGCATATCACAAGTATTTGAAGCTAAACCATTTGATTCCCATGGTTTTGAAGCTAAGCTTTCTACTTCGCATTGATTTGAAGATAAATCATGTGTTTCGCTTGGATTTGAATATAACTCATTTGTTTCGCATGCTGTTGAAGCTAAATCATGTATATCACAAGTATTTGAAGCTAAACCATTTGCTTCGCATGGATTCGAAGATCAGCCTTCTACTTCGCATTGATTTGATGCTAAATCACTTGTTTCGCATGGATTTGAAGCTAGCTCGTTTCTTTCGCATGCTGTTGAAGCTAAATCATGTATATCACAAGTATTTGAAGCTAAACCATTTGTATCGCATGGGATCGAAGATAAGCCTCCTACTTCGCATTGATTTGAAGCTAAATCATGTGTTTCGCATGGATTTGAAGCTAACTCGTTTGTTTCGCATGCTGTTGAAGCTAAATCATATATATCACAAGTATTTGAAGCTAAACCATTTGTTTCGCATTTATTCGAAGCTAAGCCTTCTACTTCGCATTGATTTGAGGCTAAAACATGTGTTTCGCATGGATTAGAAGCTAACTCTTTTTTTTCGCATGCTGTTGAAGCTATATCATATATATCACAAGTATTTGAAGCTAAACCATTTGTTTCGCATTTATTCGAAGCTAAGCCTTCTACTTCGCATTGATTTGAGGCTAAATCATTTGTTTCGCTTGGTTTTGAAGCTAACTCGTTTTTTTCACATGCTGTTGAAGCTAAATCATGTATATCACAAGTATTTGAAGCTAAGCCATTTGTTTCGCATCGATTCGAAGATAAGCCTTCTACTTCGCATTGATTTTAATCTAAATCATGTGTTTCGCATGGATTTAAAGCTAACTCGTTTGTTTCGCATGCAGTTGAAGCTGAATCATGTATATCACAAGTATTTGAAGCTAAACTATTCGTTTCGCATGGATACGAAGATAAGCCTTCCACTTCGCATTGATTTGAAGCTAACTCATGTGTTTCGCATGGATTTGACGCTAACTCGTTTGTTTCGCATGCTGTTGAAGCTAAATCATGTATATCACAAGTATTTGAAGCTAAACCATTTGTATCGCATGGGATCGAAGATAAGCTTCCTACTTCGCATTGATTTGAAGCTAAATCATGTGTTTCGCATGGATTTGAAGCTAACTCGTTTGTTTCGCATGCTGTTGAAGCTAAATCATGTATATCACAAGTATTTGAAGCTAAACCATTTGTATCGCATGGAATCGAAGATAAGCCTCCTACTTCGCATTGATTTGAAGCTAAATCATGTTTTCCGCATGGATTCGAAGCTAACTCGTTTATTTCGCATGCAGTTGAAGCTAAATCATGTATATCACAAGTATTTGAAGCTAAACCATTTGTTTCGAATGGATTCGAAGATAAGCCTTCTACTTCGCATTGATTTTAATCTAAATCATGTGTTTCGCAAGGATTTGAAGCTAACTCGTTTGTTTCGCATGCAGTTGAAGCTGAATCATGTACATCACAAGTATTTGAAGCTAAACTATTCGTTTCGCATGGATTCGAAGCTAACTCGTTTGTTTCGCATGCAGTTGAAGCTAAATCACGTATATCACAAGTATTTGCAGCTAAACTATTTGTTTCGCATGGATACGAAGATAACCCTTCTAATTCGCATTGATTTGAGGCTAAATCATGTGTTTCGCTTGGAATTGAAGCTAACTCGTTTTTTTCGATAGTAGTTGAAGCTAAATCATGCATATCACAAGTATTTGAAGCTAAACCATTTGATTCCCATGGTTTTGAAGCTAAGCTTTCTACTTCGCATTGATTTGAAGATAAATCATGTGTTTCGTTTGGATTTGAATATAACTCATTTGTTTCGCATGCTGTTGAAGCTAAATCATGTATATCACAAGTATTTGAAGCTAAACCATTTGCTTCGCATGGATTCGAAGATCAGCCTTCTACTTCGCATTGATTTGATGCTAAATCACTTGTTTCGCATGGATTTGAAGCTAGCTCGTTTCTTTCGCATGCTGTTGAAGCTAAATCATGTATATCACAAGTATTTGAAGCTAAACCATTTGTATCGCATGGGATCGAAGATAAGCCTCCTACTTCGCATTGATTTGAAGCTAAATCATGTGTTTCGCATGGATTTGAAGCTAACTCGTTTGTTTCGCATGCTGTTGAAGCTAAATCATATATATCACAAGTATTTGAAGCTAAACCATTTGTTTCGCATTTATTCGAAGCTAAGCCTTCTACTTCGCATTGATTTGAGGCTAAATCATGTGTTTCGCATGGATTTGAAGCTAACTCTTTTTTTTCGCATGCTGTTGAAGCTATATCATATATATCACAAGTATTTGAAGCTAAACCATTTGTTTCGCATTTATTCGAAGCTAAGCCTTCTACTTCGCATTGATTTGAGGCTAAATCATTTGTTTCGCTTGGTTTTGAAGCTAACTCGTTTTTTTCACATGCTGTTGAAGCTAAATCATGTATAACACAAGTATTTGAAGCTATATCATACGTTTCGCATGGATTTCAAGACAACCGTTCTAATTCGCATTGATTTGAAGCTAAATCATGTGTTTCGCATGGATTTGAAGCTAACTCGTTTGTTGCGCATGCTGTTGAAGCTAAATCATGTATATCACAAGTATTTGAAGCTAAGCCATTTGTTTCGCATCGATTCGAAGATAAGCATTCTACTTCGCATTGATTTTAATCTAAATCATGTATTTCGCATGGATTTAAAGCTAACTCGTTTGTTTCGCATGCAGTTGAAGCTGAATCATGTATATCACAAGTATTTGAAGCAAAACTATTCGTTTCGCATGGATACGAAGATAAGCCTTCCACTTCGCATTGATTTGAAGCTAACTCATGTGTTTCGCATGGATTTGAAGCTAACTCGTTTGTTTCGCATGCTGTTGAAGCTAAATCATGTATATCACAAGTATTTGAAGCTAAACCATTTGTATCGCATGGGATCGAAGATAAGCCTCCTACTTCGCATTGATTTGAAGCTAAATCATGTGTTTCGCATGGATTTGAAGCTAACTCGTTTGTTTCGCATGCTGTTAAAGCTAAATCATATATATCACAAGTATTTGAAGCTAAACCATTTGTTTCGCATGGATTCGAAGATCAGCCTTCTACTTCGCATTGATTTGAAGCTAAATCATGTGTTTCGCATGTATTTGAAGATAACTCGTTTGTTTCGCATGCTGTTGAAGCTAAATCAAATGTATCACAATTATTTGAAGCTAAACCATTTGTTTCGCATGGATACGAAGAAAACCCTTCTACTTCGCATTAATTTGAAGCTAAACCATGTGTTTCGCATGGATTATAAGCTAACTCGTTTGTTTCGCATGCAGTTGAAGCTAAATCATGTATATCACAAGTATTAGAAGCTAAACCATTTGTTTCGCATGGATTCGAAGATAAGCCTTCTACTTCGCATTGATTTTAATCTAAATCATCTGTTTCGCATGTATTTGAAGCTAACTCGTTTGTTTCGCATGCTGTTGTAGCTAAATCATGTACATCACATGTATTTGAAGCTAAACCATTTGTATCGCATGGAATCGAAGATAAGCCTCCTACTTTGCATTGATTTGAAGCTAAATCATGTGTTTCCCATGGATTTGAAGCTAACTCGTTTGTTTCGCATGCTGTTGAAGCTAAATCATGTATATCACAAGTATTTGAAGCTAAACCATTTGTTTCGCATTTATTCGAAGCTAAGCCTTCTACTTCGCATTGATTTGAAGCTAAATCATGTGTTTCGCATGGATTTGAAGCTAACTCGTTTGTTTCGCATGCTGTTGAAGCTAAATCATATATATCACTAGTATTTGAAGCTAAACCATTTGTTTTGCATTTATTCGAAGCTAAGCCTTCTACTTCGCATTGATTTGAGGCTAAATCATGTGTTTCGCTTGGTTTTGCAGCTAACTCGTTTTTTTCGCATGCAGTTGTAGCTAAATCATGTATATCACAAGTATTTGAAGCTAAACCATTTGTTTCGCATGGATTCGAAGATAAGCCTTCTACTTCGCATTGATTTGATGCTAAATCATGTGTTTCGCATGGATTTGAAGCTAGCTCGTTTGTTTCGCATGCTGTTGTAGCTAAATCATGTACATCACATGTATTTGAAGCTAAACCATTTGTATCGCATGGAATCGAAGATAAGCCTCCTACTTCGCATTGATTTGAAGCTAAATCATGTGTTCGCATGGATTTGAAGCTAACTCGTTTGATTCGCGAGCAGTTGAAGCTAAATCAAGTGTATCACAAGTATTTGAATCTAAACCATTTGCTTCGCATGGATTCGAAGATCAGCCTTCTACTTCGCATTGATTTGAGGCTAAATCATTTGTTTCGCTTGGTTTTGAAGCTAACTCGTTTTTTTCACATGCTGTTGAAGCTAAATCATGTATATCACAAGTATTTGAAGCCAAACCATTTGTTTCGCATTTATTCGAAGCTAAGCCTTCTACTTCGCATTGATTTGAGGCTAAATCATGTGTTTCGCATGGATTTGAAGCTAACTCTTTTTTTTCGCATGCTGTTGAAGCTATATCATATATATCACGAGTATTTGAAGCTAAACCATTTGTTTTGCATTTATTCGAAGCTAAGCCTTCTACTTCGCATTGATTTGAGGCTAAATCATTTGTTTCGCTTGGTTTTGAAGCTAACTCGTTTTTTTCACATGCTGCTGAAGCTAAATCATGTATATCACAAGTATTTGAAGCTATATCATACGTTTCGCATGGATTCCAAGACAACCCTTCTAATTCGCATTGATTTGAAGCTGAATCATGTGTTTCGCATGGATTTGAAGCTAACTCGTTTGTTTCGCATGCTGTTGAAGCTAAATCATGTATATCACAAATATTTGAAGCTAAACCATTTGTTACGCATGGATTCGAAGATCAGCCTTCTACTTAGCATTGATTTGATGCTAAATCATGTGTTTCCCATGGATTTGAAGCTAACTCGTTTTTTTCGCATGCTGTTGAAGCTAAATCATGTATATCACAAGTATTTGAAGCTAAACCATTTGTATCGGATGGGATCGAAGATAAGCCTCCTACTTCGCATTGATTTGAAGCTAAATCATGTGTTTCGCATGGATTTGAAGCTAACTCGTTTGTTTCGCATGCTGTTGAAGCTAAATCATATATATCACTAGTATTTGAAGCTAAACCATTTGTTTTGCATTTATTCGAAGCTAAGCCTTCTACTTCGCATTGATTTGAGGCTAAATCATGTGTTTCGCTTGGTTTTGCAGCTAACTCGTTTTTTTCGCATGCAGTTGTAGCTAAATCATGTATATCACAAGTATTTGAAGCTAAACCATTTGTATCGGATGGGATCGAAGATAAGCCTCCTACTTCGCATTGATTTGAAGCTAAATCATGTGTTTCGCATGGATTTGAAGCTAACTCTTGTGTTTCGCATGCTGTTGAAGCTAAATCATATATATCACAAGTATTTGAAGGTAAACCATTTGTTTCGCATTTATTCGAAGCTAAGCCTTCTACTTCGCATTGATTAGAGGCTAAATCATGTGTTTCGCATGGATTTGAAGCTAACTCGTTTGTTTCGCATGTTGTTGAATCTATATCATGTATATCACAAGTATTTGAAGCTAAACCATTTGTTACGCATGGATTCGAAGATCAGCCTTCTACTTAGCATTGATTTCAATCTGAATCATGTGTTTCGCATGGATTTGAAGCTAACTCGTTTGTTTCGCATGCTGTTGAAGCTAAATCATATATATCACAAGTATTTGAAGCTAAACCATTTGTTTCGCATTTATTCGAAGCTAAGCCTTCTACTTCGCATTGATTTGAGGCTAAATCATTTGTTTCGCTTGGTTTTGAAGCTAACTCGTTTTTTTCACATGCTGTTGAAGCTAAATCATGTATATCACAAGTATTTGAAGCTAAACCATTTGTTTCGCATTTATTCGAAGCTAAGCCTTCTACTTCGCATTGATTTGAGGCTAAATCATGTGTTTCGCATGGATTTGAAGCTAACTCTTTTTTTTCGCATGCTGTTGAAGCTATATCATATATATCACAAGTATTTGAAGCTAAACCATTTGTTTCGCATTTATTCGAAGCTAAGCCTTCTACTTCGCATTGATTTGTGGCTAAATCATTTGTTTCGCTTGGTTTTGAAGCTATCTCGTTTTTTTCACATGCTGTTGAAGCTAAATCATGTATATCACAAGTATTTGAAGCTATATCATACGTTTCGCATGGATTCCAAGACAACCCTTCTAATTCGCATTGATTTGAAGCTAAATCATGTGTTTCGCATGGATTTGAAGCTTACTCGTTTGTTTCGCATGCTGTTGAAGCTAAATCATGTATATCACAAATATTTGAAGCTAAACCATTTGTTACGCATGGATTCGAAGATCAGCCTTCTACTTAGCATTGATTTGATGCTAAATCATGTGTTTCGCATGGATTTGAAGCTAACTCGTTTGTTTCGCATGCTGTTGAAGCTAAATCATGTATATCACAAGTATTTGAAGCTAAACCATTTGTATCGGATGGGATCGAAGATAAGCCTCCTACTTCGCATTGATTTGAAACTAAATCATGTGTTTCGCATGGATTTGAAGCTAACGCGTTTGTTTCGCATGCTGTTGAAGCTAAATCATATATATCGCAAGTATTTGAAGCTAAACCATTTGTTTCGCATTTATTCGAAGCTAGGCCTTCTACTTCGCATTGATTTGAGGCTAAATCATGTGTTTCGCTTGGTTTTGAAGCTGACTCGTTTTTTTCGCATGCAGTTGTAGCTAAATCATGTATATCACAAGTATTTGAAGCTAAACCATTTGTTTCGCATGGATTCGAAGATAAGCCTTCTACTTCGCATTGATTTGAGGCTAAATCATATGTTTCGCATGGATTTGAAGCTAACTCGTTTGTTTCGCATGCTGTTGAATCTAAATCATGTATATCACAAGTATTTGAAGCTAAACCATTTGTATCGGATGGGATCGAAGATAAGCCTCCTACTTCGCATTGATTTGAATCTGAATCATGTGTTTCGCATGGATTTGAAGCTAACTCGTTTGTTTCGCATGCTGTTGAAGCTAAATCATATATATCACAAGTATTTGAAGCTAAACCATTTGTTTCGCATTTATTCGAAGCTAAGCCTTCTACTTCGCATTGATTTGAGGCTAAATCATTTGTTTCGCTTGGTTTTGAAGCTAACTCGTTTTTTTCACATGCTGTTGAAGCTAAATCATGTATATCACAAGTATTTGAAGCTAAACCATATGTTTCGCATTTATTCGAAGCTAAGCCTACTACTTCGCATTGATTTGAGGCTAAATCATGTGTTTCGCATGGATTTGAAGCTAACTCTTTTTTTTCGCATGCTGTTGAAGCTAAATCATGTACATCACATGTATTTGAAGCTAAACCATTTGTATCGCATGGAATCGAAGCTAAGCCTTCTACTTCGCATTGATTTGAGGCTAAATCATTTGTTTCGCTTGGTTTTGAAGCTAACTCGTTTTTTTCACATGCTGTTGAAGCTAAATCATGTATATCACAAGTATTTGAAGCTATATCATACGTTTCGCATGGATTCCAAGACAACCCTTCTAATTCGCATTGATTTGAAGCTAAATCATGTGTTTCGCATGGATCTGAAGCTAACTCGTTTGTTTCGCATGCTGTTGAAGCTAAATCATGTATATCACAAATATTTGAAGCTAAACCATTTGTTACGCATGGATTCGAAGATCAGCCTTCTACTTAGCATTGATTTGATGCTAAATCATGTGTTTCGCATGGATTTGAAGCTAACTCGTTTGTTTCGCATGCTGTTGAAGCTAAATCATGTATATCACAAGTATTTGAAGCTAAACCATTTGTATCGGATG
Source organism: Megalopta genalis (assembly GCF_051020955.1). Taxonomy (NCBI): domain Eukaryota; kingdom Metazoa; phylum Arthropoda; class Insecta; order Hymenoptera; family Halictidae; genus Megalopta; species Megalopta genalis. Next base: position 267,569 of record NW_027476288.1, read on the forward strand.
GGATCGAAGATAAGCCTCCTACTTCGCATTGATTTGAATCTGAATCATGTGTTTCGCATGGATTTGAATCTAACTCGTTTCTTTCGCATGCTGTTGAAGCTAAATCATGTATATCACAAGTATTTGAAGCTAAACCATTTGTATAGCATGGGATCGAAGATAAGCCTCCTACTTCGCATTGATTTGAAGCTAAATCATGTGTTTCGCATGGATTTGAAGCTAACTCGTTTGTTTCGCATGCTGTTGAAGCTAAATCATATATATCACAAGTATTTGAAGCTAAACCATTTGTTTCGCATTTATTCGAAGCTAAGCCTTCTACTTCGCATTGATTTGAGGCTAAATCATGTGTTTCGCTTGGTTTTGAAGCTAACTCGTTTTTTTCGCATGCAGTTGTAGCTAAATCATGTATATCACAAGTATTTGATGCTAAACCATTTGTTTCGCATGGATTCGAAGATAAGCCTTCTACTTCGCATTGATTTGATGCTAAATCATGTGTTTCGCATGGATTTGAAGCTAGCTCGTTTGTTTCGCATGCTGTTGAAGCTAAATCATGTATATCACAAGTATTTGAAGCTAAACCATTTGTATCGGATGGGATCGAAGATAAGCCTCCTACTTCGCATTGATTTGAAGCTAAATCATGTGTTTCGCATGGATTTGAAGCTAACTCTTTTGTTTCGCATGCTGTTGAAGCTAAATCATATATATCACAAGTATTTGAAGGTAAACCATTTGTTTCGCATTTATTCGAAGCTAAGCCTTCTACTTCGCATTGATTTGAGGCTAAATCATGTGTTTCGCATGGATTTGAAGCTAACTCGTTTGTTTCGCATGCTGTTGAATCTAAATCATGTATATCACAAGTATTTGAAGCTAAACCATTTGTTATGCATGGATTCGAAGATCAGCCTTCTACTTAGCATTGATTTGAATCTGAATCATGTGTTTCGCATGGATTTGAAGCTAACTCGTTTGTTTCGCATGCTGTTGAAGCTAAATCATGTATATCACAAGTATTTGAAGCTAAACCATTTGTATCGGATGGGATCGAAGATAAGCCTCCTACTTCGCATTGATTTGAAGCTAAATCATGTGTTTCGCATGGATTTGAAGCTAACTCGTTTGTTTCGCAAGCTGTTGAATGTAAATCATATATATCACAAGTATTTGAAGCTGAACCATTTGTTTCGCATTTGTTCGAAGCTAAGCCTTCTACTTCGCATTGATTTGAGGCTAAACCATGTGTTTCGCTTGGTTTTGAAGCTAACTCGTTTTTTTCGCATTTGTTCGAAGCTAAGCCTTCTACTTCGCATTGATTTGAGGCTAAACCATTTGTTTCGCATGGATTCGAAGATAAGCCTTCTACTTCGCATTGATTTGATGCTAAATCATGTGTTTCGCATGGATTTGAAGCTAGCTCGTTTGTTTCGCATGCTGTTGAAGCTAAATCATATATATCACAAGTATTTGAAGGTAAACCATTTGTTTCGCATTTATTCGAAGCTAAGCCTTCTACTTCGCATTGATTTGAGGCTAAATCATGTGTTTCGCATGGATTTGAAGCTAACTCGTTTGTTTCGCATGCTGTTGAATCTAAATCATGTATATCACAAGTATTTGAAGCTATATCATACTTTTCGCATGGATTCCAAGACAAACCTTCTAATTCGCATTGATTTGAATCTGAATCATGTGTTTCGCATGGATTTGAAGCTAACTCGTTTGTTTCGCATGCTGTTGAAGCTAAATCATGTATATCACAAGTATTTGAAGCTAAACCATTTGTTTCGCATTTATTCGAAGCTAAGACTTCTACTTCGCATTGATTTGAGGCTAAATCATGTGTTTCGCATTGATTTGAAGCTAACTCTTTTTTTTCGCATGCTGTTGAAGCTATATCATATATATCACAAGTATTTGAAGCTAAACCATTTGTTTTGCATTTATTCGAAGCTAAGCCTTCTACTTCGCATTGATTTGAGGCTAAATCATTTGTTTCGCTTGGTTTTGAAGCTAACTCGTTTTTTTCACATGCTGTTGAAGCTAAATCATCTATATCACAAGTATTTGAAGCTATATCATACGTTTCGCATGGATTCCAAGACAACCCTTCTAATTCGCATTGATTTGAAGCTAAATCATGTGTTTCGCATGGATCTGAAGCTAACTCGTTTGTTTCGCATGCTGTTGAAGCTAAATCATGTATATCACAAATATTTGAAGCTAAACCATTTGTTACGCATGGATTCGAAGATCAGCCTTCTACTTAGCATTGATTTGATGCTAAATCAGGTGTTTCGCATGGATTTGAAGCTAACTCTTTTGTTTCGCATGCTGTTGAAGCTAAATCATATATATCACAAGTATTTGAAGGTAAACCATTTGTTTCGCATTTATTCGAAGCTAAGCCTTCTACTTCGCATTGATTTGAGGCTAAATCATGTGTTTCGCATGGATTTGAAGCTAACTCGTTTGTTTCGCATGCTGTTGAAGCTAAATCATGTACATCACATGTATTTGAAGCTAAACCATTTGTATCGCATGGAATCGAAGATAAGCCTTCTACTTCGCTTTGATTTGAGGCTAAATCATGTGTTTCGCTTGGTTTTGAAGCTAACTCGTTTTTTTCGCATGCAGTTGTAGCTAAATCATGTATATCACAAGTATTTGAAGCTAAACCATTTGTTTCGCATGGATTCGAAGATAAGCCTTCTACTTCGCATTGATTTGATGCTAAATCATGTGTTTCGCATGGATTTGAAGTTAGCTCGTTTGTTTCGCATGCTGTTGAAACTAAATCATGTATATCACAAGTATTTGAAGCTAAACCATTTGTATCGGATGGGATCGAAGATAAGCCTCCTACTTCGCATTGATTTGAAGCTAAATCATGTGTTTCGCATGGATTTGAAGCTAACTCTTTTGTTTCGCATGCTGTTGAAGCTAAATCATATATATCACAAGTATTTGAAGGTAAACCATTTGTTTCGCATTTATTCGAAGCTAAGCCTTCTACTTCGCATTGATTTGAGGCTAAATCATGTGTTTCGCATGGATTTGAAGCTAACTCGTTTGTTTCGCATGCTGTTGAATCTAAATCATGTATATCACAAGTATTTGAAGCTAAACCATTTGTTACGCATGGATTCGAAGATCAGCCTTCTACTTAGCATTGATTTGATTCTAAATCATGTGTTTCGCATGGATTTGAAGCTAACTCGTTTGTTTCGCATGCTGTTGAAGCTAAATCATGTATATCACAAGTATTTGAAGCTAAACCATTTGTATCGGATGGGATCGAAGATAAGCCTCCTACTTCGCATTGATTTGAATCTGAATCATGTGTTTCGCATGGATTTGAAGCTAACTCGTTTGTTTCGCATGCTGTTGAAGCTAAATCATATATATCACAAGTATTTGAAGCTAAACCATTTGTTACGCATGGATTCGAAGATCAGCCTTCTACTTAGCATTGATTTGATTCTAAATCATGTGTTTCGCATGGATTTTAAGCTAGCTCGTTTGTTTCGCATGCAGTGGAAGCTAAATCATGTATATCACAAGTATTTGCAGCTAACCCATTTGTTTCGCATGGATTCGAAGATAACCCTATTTACTTCGCATTGATTTGAAGCTAAATCATGTGTTTCGCATGGATTTGAATCTAACTCGTACATTTCGCATGCTGTTGAAGCTAAATCATGTATATCACAAGTATATGAAGCTGATCCATTTGTTTCGCATGGATTCGAAGATAAGCCTTCCACTTCGCATTGATTTGATGCTAAATCATGTGTTCGCATGGATTTGAAGCTAACTTGTTTGTTTCGCATGCAGTTGAATCTAAATCATGTATATCACAAGTATAAGAAGCTAATCCATTTGTTTCGCATGGATTCGAAGATAAGCCTTCTACTTCGCATTGATTTGAAGCTAAATCATGTGTTTCGCTTGGATTTGAAGCTAACTCGTTTTTTTCGCTAGTAGTTGAAGCTAAATCATGCATATCACAAGTATTTGAAGCCAAACCATTTGTTTCGCATGGATTCGAAGATAAGCCTTCAACTTCGCATTGATTTTAATCTAAATCATGTGTTTCGCATGGATTTGAAGCTAACTCGTTTGTTTCGCATGCAGTTGAAGCTGAATCATGTATATCACAAGTATTTGAAGCTAAACTATTCGTTTCGTATGGATTCGAAGATAAGCCTTCTACTTCGCATTGATTTGAAGCTAAATCATGTGTTTCGCATGGATTATAAGCTAACTCGTTTGTTTCGCATGCAGTTGAAGCTAAATCGTGTATATCACAAGTATATGAAGCTGATCCATTTGTTTCGCATGGATTCGAAGATAAGCTTTCCACTTCGCATTGATTTGATGCTAAATCATGCGTTTCGCATGGATTTGAAGCTAACTCGTTTGTTTCGCATGCTGTTGAAGCTAACTCAAGTGGATCCCAAGTATTTGAAGCTAAACCATTTGCTTCGCATGGATTCGAAGATTAGCCTTCTACTTCGCATTGATTTGATGCTAAATCATGTGTTTCGCATGGATTTGAAGCTAACTCGTTTGTTTCCCATGCTGTTGAAGCTAAATCATGTACATCACATGTATTTGAAGCTAAACCATTTGTATCGCATGGAATCGAAGATAAGCATCCTACTTCGCATTAATTTGAATCTGAATCATGTGTTTCGCATGGATTTGAAGCTAACTCGTTTGTTTCGCATGCTGTTGAAGCTAAATCATATATATCACAAGTATTAGAAGCTAAACCATTTGGCTCGCATTTATTCGAAGCTAAGCCATCTACTTTGCATTGATTTGAGGCTAAATCATGTGTTTCGCTTGGTTTTGAAGCTAACTCGTTTTTTTCGCATGCAGTTGTAGCTAAATCATGTATATCACAAGTATTTGAAGCTATATCATTTGTTTCGCATGGATTCGAAGCTAAGCCTTCTACTTCGCATTGATTTGATGCTAAGTCATTTGTTTCGCATGGATTTGAATCTAACTCGTTTGTTTCGCATGCTGTTGAAGCTAAATCATGCATATCACAAGTATTTGAAGCTAAACCATTTGTATCGGATGGGATCGAAGATAAGCCTCCTACTTCGCATTAATTTGAATCTGAATCATGTGTTTCGCATGGATTTGAAGCTAACTCGTTTGTTTCGCATGCTGTTGAAGCTAAATCATATATATCACAAGTATTTGAAGCTAAACCATTTGTTACGCATGGATTCGAAGATCAGCCTTCTACTTAGCATTGATTTGATTCTAAATCATGTGTTTCGCATGGATTTTAAGCTAGCTCGTTTGTTTCGCATGCAGTGGAAGCTAAATCGTGTATATCACAAGTATTTGCAGCTAACCCATTTGTTTCGCATGGATTCGAAGATAACCCTATTTACTTCGCATTGATTTGAAGCTAAATCATGTGTTTCGCATGGATTTGAATCTAACTCGTACATTTCGCATGCTGTTGAAGCTAAATCATGTATATCACAAGTATATGAAGCTGATCCATTTGTTTCGCATGGATTCGAAGATAAGCCTTCCACTTCGCATTGATTTGATGCTAAATCATGTGTTTCGCATGGATTTGAATCTAACTCGTTTGTTTCGCATGCTGTTCAAGCTAACTCAAGTGTATCACAAGTATTTGAAGCTAAACCATTTGCTTCGCATGGAATCGAAAATAAGCCTCCTACTTCGCATTGATTTGAAGCTAAATCATGTGTTCCGCATGGATTTTATGCTAACTCGTTTGTTTCGCGTGCAGTTGAAGCTAAATCATGTACATCACATGTATTTGAAGCTAAACCATTTGTATCGCATGGAATCGAAGATAAGCCTCCTACTTCGCATTGATTTGAAGCTAAATCATGTGTTCGCATGGATTTGAAGCTAACTTGTTTGATTCGCGAGCAGTTGAAGCTAAATCAAGTGTATCACAAGTATTTGAAGCTGAACCATTTGCTTCGCATGGATACGAAGATCAGCCTTCTACTTCGCATTGATTTGAAGCTAAATCATGTGTTCCGCATGGATTTTAAGCTAACTCGTTTGTTTCGCATGCAGTTGAAGCTAAATCATGTATATCACAAGTATTTGAAGCTAAACCATTTGTTTCGCATGGATTCGAAGATAAGCCTTCTACTTCGCATTGATTTTAATCTAAATCATGTGTTTCGCAAGGATTTTAAGCTAACTCGTTTGTTTCGGATGCTGTTGAAGCTAAATCATGTATATCACAAGTATTTGAAGCTATATGATTTGTTTTGCATGGATTCGAAGATAACCCTTCTAATTCGCATTGATTTGAGGCTAAATCATGTGTTTCGCTTGGATTTGAAGCTAACTCGTTTTCTTCGCTAGTAGTTGAAGCTAAATCATGCATATCACAAGTATTTGAAGCTAAACCATTTGGTTCGCATTTATTCGAAGTAAGCCATCTACTTCGGATTGATTTGAGGCTAAATCATGTGTTTCGCTTGGTGTTGAAGCTAACTCGTTTTTTTCGCATGCAGTTGTAGCTAAATCATGTATATCACAAGTATTTGAAGCTAAACCATTTGTTTCGCATGGATTCGAAGATAAGCCTTCTACTTCGCATTGATTTTAATCTAAATCATGTGTTTCGCATGGATTTGAAGCTAACTCGTTTGTTTCGCATGCAGTTGAACATGAATCATGTACATCACAAGTATTTGAAGCTAATCTATACGTTTCGCATGGATTCGAAGTTAACTCGTTTGTTTCGCATGCAGTTGAACATGAATCATGTACATCACAAGTATTTGAAGCTAATCTATACATTTCGCATGGATTCGAAGTTAACTCGTTTGTTTCGCATGCAGTTGAAGCTAAATCACGTATATCACAAGTATTTGCAGCTAAATCATTTGTTTCGCATGGATACGAAGATAATCCTTCTACTTCGCATTGATTTGAAGCTAAATCATGTGTTTCGCATGGATTTGAATCTAACTCGTTTATTTCGCATGCTGTTGAAGCTAAATCATGTATATCACAAGTATTTGAAGCTAAACCATTTGATTTGCACGGATTTGAAGCTAAGCCTTCTAGTTCGCATTGATTTGAAGATAAATCATGTGATTCGCATGGATTTGTAGCTAACTCGTTTGTGTCGCATGCAGTTGAAGCTAAATCATGTATATCACAAGTATTTGAAGCTAAACCATTTGCCTCGCATGGATTCGAAGATAAGCCTTCTACTTCGCATTGATTTGAAGCTAAATCATGTGTTTCGCATGGATTTGAATCTAACTCGTTCGTTTCGGATGCTGTTGAATCTAATTCATGTATATCAAAAGTAATTGAAGCTACATCATTTGTTTCGCATGGATTCGAAGATAACCCTTCTAATTCGCATTGATTTGAGGCTAAATCATGTGTTTCGCTTGGATTTTAAGCTAACTCGTTTTTTTCGCTAGTAGTTGAAGCTAAATCATGCATATCACAAGTATTTGAAGCTAAACCATTTGGTTCGCATTTATTCGAACCTAAGCCCTCTACTTCGCATTGATTTGAGGCTAAATCATGTGTTTCGCTTGGTTTTGAATCTAACTCGTTTTTTTCACATGCAGTTGTAGCTAAATCATGTATATCACAAGTATTTGAAGCTAAACTATTCGTTTCGCATGGATTCGAAGATAAGCCTTCCACTTCGCATTGATTTGAAGCTAAATCATGTGTTTCGCATGGATTATAAGCTAACTCGTTTGTTTCGCATGCAGTTGAAGCTAAATCGTGTATATCACAAGTATATGAAGCTGATCCATTTGTTTCGCATGGATTCGAAGATAAGCTTTCCACTTCGCATTGATTTGATGCTAAATCATGCGTTTCGCATGGATTTGAAGCTAACTCGTTTGTTTCGCATGCTGTTGAAGCTAACTCAAGTGGATCCCAAGTATTTGAAGCTAAACCATTTGCTTCGCATGGATTCGAAGATTAGCCTTCTACATCGCATTGATTTGATGCTAAATCATGTGTTTCGCATGGATTTGAAGCTAACTCGTTTGTTTCCCATGCTGTTGAAGCTAAATCATGTACATCACATGTATTTGAATCTAAACCATTTGTATCGCATGGAATCGAAGATAAGCCTCCTACTTCGCATTAATTTGAATCTGAATCATGTGTTTCGCATGGATTTGAAGCTAACTCGTTTGTTTCGCATGCTGTTGAAGCTAAATCATATATATCACAAGTATTAGAAGCTAAACCATTTGGCTCGCATTTATTCGAAGCTAAGCCATCTACTTTGCATTGATTTGAGGCTAAATCATGTGTTTCGCTTGGTTTTGAAGCTAACTCGTTTTTTTCGCATGCAGTTGTAGCTAAATCATGTATATCACAAGTATTTGAAGCTATATCATTTGTTTCGCATGGATTCGAAGCTAAGCCTTCTACTTCGCATTGATTTGATGCTAAGTCATTTGTTTCGCATGGATTTGAATCTAACTCGTTTGTTTCGCATGCTGTTGAAGCTAAATCATGCATATCACAAGTATTTGAAGCTAAACCATTTGTATCGGATGGGATCGAAGATAAGCCTCCTACTTCGCATTAATTTGAATCTGAATCATGTGTTTCGCATGGATTTGAATCTAACTCGTACATTTCGCATGCTGTTGAAGCTAAATCATGTATATCACAAGTATATGAAGCTGATCCATTTGTTTCGCATGGATTCGAAGATAAGCCTTCCACTTCGCATTGATTTGATGCTAAATCATGTGTTTCGCATGGATTTGAATCTAACTCGTTTGTTTCGCATGCTGTTGAAGCTAACTCAAGTGTATCACAAGTATTTGAAGCTAAACCATTTGCTTCGCATGGAATCGAAAATAAGCCTCCTACTTCGCATTGATTTGAAGCTAAATCATGTGTTCGCATGGATTTGAAGCTAACTTGTTTGATTCGCGAGCAGTTGAAGCTAAATCAAGTGTATCACAAGTATTTGAAGCTAAACCATTTGCTTCGCATGGATTCGAAGATCAGCCTTCCACTTCGCATTGATTTGATGCTAAATCATGTGTTTCGCATGGATTTGAAGCTAACTCGTTTGTTTCGCATGCTGTTGAATCTAACTCAAGTGTATCACAAGTATTTGAAGCTAAACCATTTGCTTCGCATGGAATCGAAAATAAGCCTCCTACTTCGCATTGATTTGAAGCTAAATCATGTGTTCGCATGGATTTGAGTGTAACTCATTTGTTTCGCATGCTGTTGAAGCTAAATCATGTATGTCACAAGTATTTGAAGCAAAACCATTTGCTTCGCATGAATTCGAAGATCAGCCTTCTAGTTCGCATTGATTCGATGCTAAATCATGTGTTTCGCATGGATTTGAAGCTAACTCGTTTGTTTCGCATGCTGTTGAAGCTAAATCACGTATATCACAAGTATTTGAAGCTAAACCATTTGTTACGCATGGTTTCGAAGATCAGCCTTCTACTTCGCATTGATTTGATGCTAAATCATGTGTTTCCCATTGATTTGAAGCTAACTCGTTTGTTTCGCATGCTGTTGAAGCTAAATCATGTATATCACAAGTATTTGAAGCTAAACCATTTGTATCGCATGGGATCGAAGATAAGCCCCCTACTTCGCATTGATTTGAAGCTAAATCATGTGTTTCGCTTGGTTTTGAAGCTAACTCGTTTTTTTCGCATGCAGTTGTAGCTAAATCATGTATATCACAAGTATTTGAAGCTAAGCCATTTGTTTCGCATGGATTCGAAGATAAGTCTTCTACTTCGCATTGATTTTAATCTAAATCATGTGTTTCGCATGGATTTAAAGCTAACTCGTTTGTTTCGCATGCAGTTGAAGCTGAATCATGTATATCACAAGTATTTGAAGCTAAACTATTCGTTTCGCATGGATACGAAGATAAGCCTTCCACTTCGCATTGGTTTGAAGCTAAACTATTCGTTTCGCATGGATTCGAAGCTAACTCGTTTGTTTCGCATGCAGTTGAAGCTAAACCACGTATATCACAAGTATTTGAAGCTAAACCATTTGTTTCGCATGGATTCGAAGATCAGCCTTCTACTTCGCATTGATTTGATGCTAAATCATGTGTTTCGCATGGATTTGAAGCTAGCTCGTTTGTTTCGCATGCTACTGAAGCTAAATCATGTATATAACAAGTAATTGAAGCTATATCATTTGTTTCGCATGGATTCGAAGATAAGCCTTCTACTTCGCATTGATTTTAATCTAAATCATGTGTTTCGCATGGATTTGAAGCTAACCCGTTTGTTTCGCATGCTGTTGAAGCTAAATCATGTATATCACAAGTATTTGAAGCTAAACCATTTGCTTCGCATGGATTCGAAGATCAGCCTTCTACTTCGCATTGATTTGATGCTAAATCATGTGTTTCGCATGGATTTGAAGCTAGCTCGTTTCTTTCGCATGCAGTTGAAGCTGAATCATGTATATCACAAGAATTTGAAGCTAAACTATTCGTTTCGCATGGATTCGTAGATAAGCCTACCACTTCGCATTCATTTGAAGATAAATCATGTGTTTCGCTTGGATTTGAGTGTATCTCATTTGTTTCGCATGCTGTTGAAGATAAATCATGTATATCACAAGTATTTGAAGCTAAACCATTTGCTTCGCATGGATTCGAAGATCAGCCTTCTACTTCGCATTGATTCAATGCTAAATCATGTGTTTCGCATGGATTTGAAGCTAACTCGTTTGTTTCGCATGCTGTTGAAGCTAAATCATGTATATCACAAGTATTTGAAGCTATATCATACATTTCGCATGGATTCCAAGATAACCCTTCTAATTCGCATTGATTTGAATCTAAATCATGTGTTTCGCATGGATTTGAAGCTAACTCGTCTGTTTCGCATGCTGTTGAAGCTAAATCATGTATATCACAAGTATTTGCAGCTAAACCATTTGTTACGCATGGATTCGAAGATCAGCCTTCTACTTCGCATTGATTTGATGCTAAATCATGTGTTTCCCATTGATTTGAAGCTAACTCGTTTGTTTCGCATGCTGTTGAAACTAAATCATGTATATCACAAGTATTTGAAGCTAAACCATTTGTTACGCATGGATTCGAAGATCAGCCTTCTACTTAGCATTGATTTGATGCTAAATCATGTGTTTCGCATGGATTTGAAGCTAACTCGTTTGTTTCGAATTGCTGTTGAAGCTAAATCATGTATATCACAAGTATTTGAAGCTAAACCATTTGTATCGGATGGGATCGAAGGTAAGCCTCCTACTTCGCATTGATTTGAATCTGAATCATGTGTTTCGCATGGATTTGAAGCTAACTCGTTTCTTTCGCATGCTGTTGAAGCTAAATCATGTATATCACATGTATTTGAAGCTAAACCATTTGTTTCGCATTTATTCGAAGCTAAGCCTTCTACTTCGCTTTGATTTGAGGCTAAATCATGTGTTTCGCTTGGTTTTGAAGCTAACTCGTTTTTTTCGCATGCAGTTGTAGCTAAATCATGTATATCACAAGTATTTGAAGCTAAACCATTTGTTTCGCATAGATTCGAAGATAAGCCTTCTACTTCGCATTGATTTGATGCTAAATCATGTGTTTCGCATGGATTTGAAGCTAGCTCGTTTGTTTCGCATGCTGTTGAAGCTAAATCATGTATAACACAAGTATTTGAAGCTAAACCATTTGTATCGCATGGGATCGAAGATAAGCCTCCTACTTCGCATTGATTTGAAGCTAAATCATGTGTTTCGCATGGATTTGAAGCTAACTCGTTTGTTTCGCTTGCTGTTGAAGCTAAATCATATATATCACAAGTATTTGAAGCTAAACCATTTGTTTCGCGTGGATTCGAAAATCAGCCTTCTACTTCGCATTGATTTGAAGCTAAATCATGTGTTTCGCATGTATTTGAAGATAACTCGTTTGTTTCGCATGCTGTTGAAGCTAAATCAAATGTATCACAAGTATTTGAAGCTAAACCATTTGTTTCGCATGGATACGAAGATAACCCTTCTACTTCGCATTAATTTGAAGCTAAACCATGTGTTTCGCATGGATTTTAAGCTAACTCGTTTGTTTCGCATGCAGTTGAAGCTAAATCATGTATATCACAAGTATTTGAAGCTAAACCATTTGTTTCGCATGGATTCGAAGATAAGCCATCTACTTCGCATTGATTTGATGCTAAATCATGTGTTTCGCATGGATTTGAAGCTAGCTCGTTTGTTTCGCATGCTGTTGAAGCTAAATCATGTATATCACAAGTATTTGAAGCTAAACCATTTGTATCGGATGGGATCGAAGATAAGCCTCCTACTTCGCATTGATTTGAAGCTAAATCATGTGTTTCGCATGGATTTGAAGCTAACTCTTTTGTTTCGCATGCTGTTGAAGCTAAATCATATATATCACAAGTATTTGAAGGTAAACCATTTGTTTCGCATTTATTCGAAGCTAAGCCTTCTACTTCGCATTGATTTGAGGCTAAATCATGTGTTTCGCATGGATTTGAAGCTAACTCGTTTGTTTCGCATGCTGTTGAAGCTAAATCATATATATCACAAGTATTTGAAGCTAAACCATTTGTTTCGCATGGATTCGAAGATCAGCCTTCTACTTCGCATTGATTTGAAGCTAAATCATGTGTTTCGCATGTATTTGAAGATAACTCGTTTGTTTCGCATGCTGTTGAAGCTAAATCAAATGTATCACAAGTATTTGAAGCTAAACCATTTGTTTCGCATGAATACGAAGATAACCCTTCTACTTCGAAATATATTTGAAGCTAAACCATGTGTTTCGCATGGATTATAAGCTAACTCGTTTGTTTCGCATGCAGTTGAAGCTAAATCATGTATATCACAAGTATTTGAAGCTAAACCATTTGTATCGGATGGGATCGAAGATAAGCCTCCTACTTCGCATTGATTTGAATCTGAATCATGTGTTTCGCATGGATTTGAAGCTAACTCGTTTCTTTCGCATGCTGTTGCAGCTAAATCATGTATATCACAAGTATTTGAAGCTAAACCATTTGTTCCGTATTTATTCGAAGCTAAGCCTTCTACTTCGCATTGATTTGAGGCTAAATCATGTGTTTCGCTTGGTTTTGAAGCTAACTCGTTTTTTTCGCATGCAGTTGTAGCTAAATCATGTATATCACAAGTATTTGAAGCTAAACCATTTGTTTCGCATGGATTCGAAGATAAGCCTTCTACTTCGCATTGATTTGATGCTAAATCATGTGTTTCGCATGGATTTGAAGCTAACTCGTTTGTTTCGCATGCTGTTGAAGCTAAATCATGTATATCACAAGTATTTGAAGCTAAACCATTTGTTGCGCATGGATTCGAAGATCAGCCTTCTACTTAGCATTGACTTGATGCTAAATCATGTGTTTCGCATGGATTTGAAGCTAACTCGTTTGTTTCGCATGCTGTTGAAGCTAAATCATGTATACCACAAGTATTTGAAGCTAAACCATTTGTTTCGCATGGATTCGAAGATAAGCCTTCTACTTCGCATTGATTTGATGCTAAATCATGTGTTTCGCATGGATTTGAAGCTAACTCGTTTGTTTCGCATGCTGTTGAAGCTAAATCATGTATATCACAAGTATTTGAAGCTAAACCATTTGTTGCGCATGGATTCGAAGATCAGCCTTCTACTTAGCATTGACTTGATGCTAAATCATGTGTTTCGCATGGATTTGAAGCTAACTCGTTTGTTTCGCATGCTGTTGAAGCTAAATCATGTATATCACAAGTATTTGAAGCTAAACCATTTGTATCGGATGGGATCGAAGATAAGCCTCCTACTTCGCATTGATTTGAATCAGAATCATGTGTTTCGCATGGATTTGAAGCTAACTCGTTTCTTTCGCATGCTGTTGAAGCTAAATCATGTATATCACAAGTATTTGAAGCTAAACCATTTGTATCGCATGGGATCGAAGATAAGCCTCCTACTTCGCATTGATTTGAAGCTAAATCATGTGTTTCGCATGGATTTGAAGCTAACTCGTTTGTTTCGCATGCTGTTGAAGCTAAATCATATATATCACAAGTATTTGAAGCTAAACCATTTGTTTCGCATTCATTCGAAGCTAAGCCTTCTACTTCGCATTGATTTGAGGCTAAATCATGTGTTTCGCTTGGTTTTGAAGCTAACTCGTTTTTTTCGCATGCAGTTGTAGCTAAATCATGTATATCACAAGTATTTGAAGCTAAACCATTTGTTTCGCATGGATTCGAAGATAAGCCTTCTACTTCGCATTGATTTGATGCTAAATCATGTGTTTCGCATGGATTTGAAGCTAACTCGTTTGTTTCGCATGCTGTTGAAGCTAAATCATGTATATCACAAGTATTTGAAGCTAAACCATTTGTTGCGCATGGATTCGAAGATCAGCCTTCTACTTAGCATTGACTTGATGCTAAATCATGTGTTTCGCATGGATTTGAAGCTAACTCGTTTGTTTCGCATGCTGTTGAAGCTAAATCATGTATACCACAAGTATTTGAAGCTAAACCATTTGTTTCGCATGGATTCGAAGATAAGCCTTCTACTTCGCATTGATTTGATGCTAAATCATGTGTTTCGCATGGATTTGAAGCTAACTCGTTTGTTTCGCATGCTGTTGAAGCTAAATCATGTATATCACAAGTATTTGAAGCTAAACCATTTGTTGCGCATGGATTCGAAGATCAGCCTTCTACTTAGCATTGACTTGATGCTAAATCATGTGTTTCGCATGGATTTGAAGCTAACTCGTTTGTTTCGCATGCTGTTGAAGCTAAATCATGTATATCACAAGTATTTGAAGCTAAACCATTTGTATCGGATGGGATCGAAGATAAGCCTCCTACTTCGCATTGATTTGAATCAGAATCATGTGTTTCGCATGGATTTGAAGCTAACTCGTTTCTTTCGCATGCTGTTGAAGCTAAATCATGTATATCACAAGTATTTGAAGCTAAACCATTTGTATCGCATGGGATCGAAGATAAGCCTCCTACTTCGCATTGATTTGAAGCTAAATCATGTGTTTCGCATGGATTTGAAGCTAACTCGTTTGTTTCGCATGCTGTTGAAGCTAAATCATATATATCACAAGTATTTGAAGCTAAACCATTTGTTTCGCATTCATTCGAAGCTAAGCCTTCTACTTCGCATTGATTTGAGGCTAAATCATGTGTTTCGCTTGGTTTTGAAGATAACTCGTTTTTTTCGCATGCAGTTGTAGCTAAATCATGTATATCACAAGTATTTGAAGCTAAACCATTTGTTTCGCATGGATTCGAAGATAAGCCTTCTACTTCGCATTGATTTGATGCTAAATCACTTGTTTCGCATGGATTTGAAGCTAGCTCGTTTCTTTCGCATGCTGTTGAAGCTAAATCATGTATATCACAAGTATTTGAAGCTAAACCATTTGTATCGCATGGGATCGAAGATAAGCCTCCTACTTCGCATTGATTTGAAGCTAAATCATGTGTTTCGCATGGATTTGAAGCTAACTCGTTTGTTTCGCATGCTGTTGAAGCTAAATCATGTATATCACAAGTATTTGAAGCTAAACCATTTGTATCGGATGGGATCGAAGATAAGCCTCCTACTTCGCATTGATTTGAATCTGAATCATGTGTTTCGCATGGAATGAAGCTAACTCGTTTCTTTCGCATGCTGTTGAAGCTAAATCATGTATATCACAAGTATTTGATGCTAAACCATTTGTATCGCATGGGATCGAAGATAAGCCTCCTACTTCGCATTGATTTGACGCTAAATCATGTGTTTCGCATGGATTTGAAGCTAACTCGTTTGTTTCGCATGCTGTTGAAGCTAAATCATATATATCACAAGTATTTGAAGGTAAACCATTTGTTTCGCATTTATTCGAAGCTAAGCCTTCTACTTCGCATTGATTTGAGGCTAAATCATGTGTTTCGCTTGGTTTTGAAGCTAACTCGTTTTTTTCGCATGCAGTTGTAGCTAAATCATGTATATCACAAGTATTTGAAGCTAAACCATTTGTTTCGCATGGATTCGAAGATAAGCCTTCTACTTCGCGTTGATTTGATGCTAAATCATGTGTTTCGCATGGATTTGAAGCTAGCTCGTTTATTTCGCATGCTGTTGAAGCTAAATCATATATATCACAAGTATTTGAAGGTAAACCATTTGTTTCGCATTTATTCGAAGCTAAGCCTTCTACTTCGCATTGATTTGAGGCTAAATCATGTGTTTCGCATGGATTTGAAGCTAACTCGTTTGTTTCGCATGCTGTTGAATCTAAATCATGTATATCACAAGTATTTGAAGCTAAACCATTTGTTACGCATGGATTCGAAGATCAGCCTTCTACTTAGCATTGATTTGATTCTAAATCATGTGTTTCGCATGGATTTGAAGCTAACTCGTTTGTTTCGCATGCTGTTGAAGCTAAATCATGTATATCACAAGTATTTGAAGCTAAACCATTTGTATCGGATGGGATCGAAGATAAGCCTCCTACTTCGCATTGATTTGAAGCTAAATCATGTGTTCGCATTGATTTGATGCTAACTTGTTTGATTCGCGAGCAGTTGAAGCTAAATCAAGTGTATCACAAGTATTTGAAGCTAAACCATTTGCTTCGCATGGATTCGAAGATCAGCCTTCTACTTCGCATTGATTTGAAGCTAAATCATGTTTTCCGCATAGATTCGAAGCTAACTCGTTTATTTCGCATGCAGTTGAAGCTAAATCATGTATATCACAAGTATTTGAAGCTAAACCATTTGTTTCGAATGGATTCGAAGATAAGCCTTCTACTTCGCATTGATTTTAATCTAAATCATGTGTTTCGCAAGGATTTGAAGCTAACTCGTTTGTTTCGCATGCAGTTGAAGCTGAATCATGTACATCACAAGTATTTGAAGCTAAACTATTCGTTTCGCATGGATTCGAAGCTAACTCGTTTGTTTCGCATGCAGTTGAAGCTAAATCACGTATATCACAAGTATTTGCAGCTAAACCATTTGTTTCGCATGGATACGAAGATAAGTCTTCTACTTCGCATTGATTTGATGCTAAATCATGTGTTTCGCATGGATTCGAAGCTAACTCGTTTGTTTCGCATGCAGTTGAAGCTAAATCACGTATATCACAAGTATTTGCAGCTAAACCATTTGTTTCGCATGGATACGAAGATAACCCTTCTAATTCGCATTGATTTGAGGCTAAATCATGTGTTTCGCTTGGATTTGAAGCTAACTCGTTTTTTTCGATAGTAGTTGAAGCTAAATCATGCATATGACAAGTATTTGAAGCTAAACCATTTGATTCCCATGGTTTTGAAGCTAAGCTTTCTACTTCGCATTGATTTGAAGATAAATCATGTGTTTCGCTTGGATTTGAATATAACTCATTTGTTTCGGAAGCTGTTGAAGCTAAATCATGTATATCACAAGTATTTGAAGCTAAACCATTTGCTTCGCATGGATTTGAAGATCAGCCTTCTACTTCGCATTGATTTGATGCTAAATCACTTGTTTCGCATGGATTTGAAGCTAGCTCGTTTCTTTCGCATGCTGTTGAAGCTAAATCATGTATATCACAAGTATTTGAAGCTAAACCATTTGTATCGCATGGGATCGAAGATAAGCCTCCTACTTCGCATTGATTTGAAGCTAAATCATGTGTTTCGCATGGATTTGAAGCTAACTCTTTTTTTCGCATGCTGTTGAAGCTATATTATATATATCACAAGTATTTGAAGCTACACCATTTGTTTCGCATTTATTCGAAGATAAGCCTTCTACTTCGCATTGATTTGAGGCTAAATCATTTGTTTCGCTTGGTTTGAAGCTAACTCGTTTTTTTCGCATGCAGTTGTAGCTAAATCATGTATATCACAAGTATTTGAAGCTAAACCATTTGTTTCGCATGGATTCAAAGATAAGCCTTCTACTTCGCATTGATTTGATGCTAAATCATGTGTTTCGCATGGATTTGAAGCTAGCTCGTTTGTTTCGCATGCTGTTGAAGCTAAATCATGTATATCACAAGTATTTGAAGCTAAGCCATTTGTTTCGCATCGATTCGAAGATAAGCCTTCTACTTCGCATTGATTTTAATCTAAATCGTGTGTTTCGCATGGATTTAAAGCTAACTCGTTTGTTTCGCATGCAGTTGAAGCTGAATCATGTATATCACAAGTATTTGAAGCTAAACCATTTGTATCGCATGGGATCGAAGATAAGCCTCCTACTTCGCATTGATTTGAAGCTAAATCATGTGTTTCGCATGGATTTGAAGCTAACTCTTTTTTTTCGCATGCTGTTGAAGCTATATCATATATATCACAAGTATTTGAAGCTACACCATTTGTTTCGCATTTATTCGAAGCTAAGCCTTCTACTTCGCATTGATTTGAGGCTAAATCATTTGTTTCGCTTGGTTTTGAAGCTAACTCGTATTTTTCACATGCTGTTGAAGCTAAATCATGTATATCACAAGTATTTGAAGCTATATCATACGTTTCGCATGGATTCCAACACAACCCTTCTAATTCGCATTGATTTGAAGCTAAATCATGTGTTTCGCATGGATTTGAAGCTAACTCGTTTGTTTCGCATGCTGTTGAAGCTAAATCATGTATATCACAAATATTTGAAGCTAAACCATTTGTTACGCATCGATTCGAAGATCAGCCTTCTACTTAGCGTTGATTTGATGCTAAATCATGTGTTTCGCATGGATTTGAAGCTAACTCGTTTGTTTGGCATGCTGTTGAAGCTAAATCATGTATATCACAAGTATTTGAAGCTAAACCATTTGTATCGGATGGGACCGAGGATAAGCCTCCTACTTCGCTTTGATTTGAATCTGAATCATGTGTTTCGCATGGATTTGAAGCTAACTCGTTTCTTTCGCATGCTGTTGAAGCTAAATCATGTATATCACAAGTACTTGAAGCTAAACCATTTGTATCGCATGGGATCGAAGATAAGCCTCCTACTTCGCATTGATTTGAAGCCAAATCATGTGTTTCGCATGGATTTGAAGCTAACTTGTTTGTTTCGCATGCTGTTGAAGCTAAATCATATATATCACAAGTATTTGAAGCTAAACCATTTGTTTCGCATGGATTCGAAGATCAGCCTTCTACTTCGCATTGATTTGAGGCGAAATCATGTGTTTCGCTTGGTTTTGAAGCTAACTCGTTTTTTTCGCATGCAGTTGTAGCTAAATCATGTATATCACAAGTATTTGAAGCTAAACCATTTGTTTCGCATGGATTCGAAGATAAGCCTTCTACTTCGCATTGATTTGATGCTAAATCATGTGTTTCGCATGGATTTAAAGCTAACTCGTTTGTTTCGCATGCAGTTGAAGCTGAATCATGTATATCACAAGTATTTGAAGCTAAACTATTCGTTTCGCATGGATACGAAGATAAGCCTTCCACTTCGAATTGATTTGAAGCTAACTCATGTGTTTTGCATGGATTTGAAGCTAACTCGGTTGTTTCGCATGCTGTTGAAGCTAAATCATGTATATCACAAGTATTTGAAGCTAAACCATTTGTATCGCATGGGATCGAAGATAAGCCTCCTACTTCGCATTGATTTGAAGCTAAATCATGTGTTTCGCATGGATTTGAAGCTAACTCGTTTGTTTCGCATGCTGTTGAAGCTAAATCATATATATCACAAGTATTTGAAGCTAAACCATTTGTTTCGCATGGATTCGAAGATAAGCCTTCTACTTCGCATTGATTTGATGCTAAATCATGTGTTTCGCATGGATTTAAAGCTAACTCGTTTGTTTCGCATGCAGTTGAAGCTAAATCATGTATATCACAAGTATTTGAAGCGAAACCATTTGTATCGCATGGGATCGAAGATAAGCCTCCTACTTCGCATTGATTTGAAGCTAAATCATGTGTTTCGCATGGATTATAAGCTAACTCGTTTGTTTCGCATGCAGTTGAAGCTAAATCATGTATATCACAAGTATTTGAAGCTAAACCATTTGTATCGCATGGGATCGAAGATAAGCCTCCTACTTCGCATTGATTTGAAGCTAAATCATGTGTTTCGCATGGATTTGAAGCTAACTCGTTTGTTTCGCATGCTGTTGTAGCTAAATCATGTACATCACATGTATTTGAAGCTAAACCATTTGTATCGTATGGAATCGAAGATAAGCCTCCTACTTCGCATTGATTTGAAGCTAAATCATGTGTTCGCATGGATTTGAATCTAACTTGTTTGATTCGCGAGCAGTTGAAGCTAAATCAAGTGTATCACAAGTATTTGAAGCTAAACCATTTGCTTCGCATGGATTCGAAGATCAGCCTTCTACTTCGCATTGATTTGAAGCTAAATCATGTTTTTCGCATGGATTTTAAGCTAACTCGTTTGTTTCGCATGCAGTTGAAGCTAAATCATGTATATCACAAGTATTTGAAGCTAAACCATTTGTTTCGAATGGATTCGAAGATAAGCCTTCTACTTCGCATTGATTTTAATCTAAATCATGTGTTTCGCAAGGATTTGAAGCTAACTCGTTTGTTTCGCATGCAGTTGAAGCTGAATCATGTACATCACAAGTATTTGAAGCTAAACTATTCGTTTCGCATGGATTCGAAGCTAACTCGTTTGTTTCGCATGCAGTTGAAGCTAAATCACGTATATCACAAGTATTTGCAGCTAAACCATTTGTTTCGCATGGATACGAAAATAAGTCTTCTACTTCGCATTGATTTGATGCTAAATCATGTGTTTCGCATGGATTCGAAGCTATCTCGTTTGTTTCGCATGCAGTTGAAGCTAAATCACGTATATCACAAGTATTTGCAGCTAAACCATTTGTTTCGCATAGATACGAAGATAACCCTTCTAATTCGCATTGATTTGAGGCTAAATCATGTGTTTCGCTTGGATTTGAAGCTAACTCGTTTTTTTCGATAGTAGTTGAAGCTAAATCATGCATATCACAAGTATTTGAAGCTAAACCATTTGATTCCCATGGTTTTGAAGCTAAGCTTTCTACTTCGCATTGATTTGAAGACAAATCATGTGTTTCGCTTGGATTTGAATATAACTCATTTGTTTCGCATGCTGTTGTAGCTAAATCATGTACATCACATGTATTTGAAGCTAAACCATTTGTATCGCATGGAATCGAAGATAAGCCTCCTACTTCGCATTGATTTGAAGTTAAATCATGTGTTCGCATGGATTTGAATCTAACTTGTTTGATTCGCGAGCAGTTGAAGCTAAATCAAGTGTATCACAAGTATTTGAAGCTAAACCATTTGCTTCGCATGGATTCGAAGATCAGCCTTCTACTTCGCATTGATTTGAAGCTAAATCATGTTTTTCGCATGGATTTTAAGCTAACTCGTTTGTTTCGCATGCAGTTGAAGCTAAATCATGTATATCACAAGTATTTGAAGCTAAACCATTTGTTTCGAATGGATTCGAAGATAAGCCTTCTACTTCGCATTGATTTTAATCTAAATCATGTGTTTCGCAAGGATTTGAAGCTAACTCGTTTGTTTCGCATGCAGTTGAAGCTGAATCATGTACATCACAAGTATTTGAAGCTAAACTATTCGTTTCGCATGGATTCGAAGCTAACTCGTTTGTTTCGCATGCAGTTGAAGCTAAATCACGTATATCACAAGTATTTGCAGCTAAACCATTTGTTTCGCATGGATACGAAAATAAGTCTTCTACTTCGCATTGATTTGATGCTAAATCATGTGTTTCGCATGGATTCGAAGCTATCTCGTTTGTTTCGCATGCAGTTGAAGCTAAATCACGTATATCACAAGTATTTGCAGCTAAACCATTTGTTTCGCATAGATACGAAGATAACCCTTCTAATTCGCATTGATTTGAGGCTAAATCATGTGTTTCGCTTGGATTTGAAGCTAACTCGTTTTTTTCGATAGTAGTTGAAGCTAAATCATGCATATCACAAGTATTTGAAGCTAAACCATTTGATTCCCATGGTTTTGAAGCTAAGCTTTCTACTTCGCATTGATTTGAAGACAAATCATGTGTTTCGCTTGGATTTGAATATAACTCATTTGTTTCGCATGCTGTTGAAGCTAAATCATGTATATCACAAGTATTTGAAGCTAAACCATTTGCTTTGCATGGATTCGAAGATCAGCCTTCTACTTCGCATTGATTTGATGCTAAATCATGTGTTTCGCATGGATTTGAAGCTAACTCGTTTCTTTCGCATGCTGTTGAAGCTAAATCATGTATATCACAAGTATTTGAAGCTAAACCATTTGTATCGCATGGGATCGAAGATAAGCCCCCTACTTCGCATTGATTTGAAGCTAAATCATGTGTTTCGCATGGATTTGAAGCTAACTCGTTTGTTTCGCATGCTGTTGAAGCTAAATCATATATATCACAAGTATTTCAAGCTAAACCATTTGTTTCGCATTTATTCGAAGCTAAGCTTTCTACTTCGCATTGATTTGAGGCTAAATCATGTGTTTCGCTTGGTTTTGAAGCTAACTCGTTTTTTTCGCATGCAGTTGTAGCTAAATCATGTATATCACAAGTATTTGCAGCTAAACCATTTGTTTCGCATGGATTCGAAGATAAGCCTTCTACTTCGCATTGATTTGATGCTAAATCATGTGTTTCGCATGGATTTGAAGCTAGCTCGTTTGTTTCGCATGCTGTTGAAGCTAAATCATGTATATCACAAGTATTTGAAGCTAAGCCATTTGTTTCGCATCGATTCGAAGATAAGCCTTCTACTTCGCATTGATTTTAATCTAAATCATGTGTTTCGCATGGATTTAAAGCTAACTCGTTTGTTTCGCATGCTGTTGAAGCTAAATCATGTATATCACAAGTATTTGAAGCTAAACTATTCGTTTCGCATGGATACGAAGATAAGCCTTCCACTTCGCATTGATTTGAAGCTAACTCATGTGTTTCGCATGGATTTGAAGCTAACTCGTTTGTTTCGCATGCTGTTGAAGCTAAATCATGTATATCACAAGTATTTGAAGCTAAACCATTTGTATCGCATGGGATCGAAGATAAGCCTCCTACTTCGCATTGATTTGAAGCTAAATCATGTGTTTTGCATGGATTTGAAGCTAACTCGTTTGTTTCGCATGCTGTTGAAGCTAAATCATATATATCACAAGTATTTGAAGCTAAACCAGTTGTTTCGCATGGATTCGAAGATCAGCCTTCTACTTCGCATTGATTTGAAGCTAAATCATGTGTTTCGCATGTATTTGAAGATAACTCGTTTGTTTCGCATGCTGTTGAAGCTAAATCAAATGTATCACAAGTATTTGAAGCTAAACCATTTGTTTCGCATTTATTCGAAGCTAAGCCTTCTACTTCGCATTGATTTGAGGCTAAATCATGTGTTTCGCTTGGTTTTGAAGATAACTCGTTTTTTTCGCATGCAGTTGTAGCTAAATCATGTATATCACAAGTATTTGAAGCTAAACCATTTGTTTCGCATGGATTCGAAGATAAGCCTTCTACTTCGCATTGATTTGATGCTAAATCACTTGTTTCGCATGGATTTGAAGCTAGCTCGTTTCTTTCGCATGCTGTTGAAGCTAAATCATGTATATCACAAGTATTTGAAGCTAAACCATTTGTATCGCATGGGATCGAAGATAAGCCTCCTACTTCGCATTGATTTGAAGCTAAATCATGTGTTTCGCATGGATTTGAAGCTAACTCGTTTGTTTCGCATGCTGTTGAAGCTAAATCATATATATCACAAGTATTTGAAGCTAAACCATTTGTTTCGCATTTATTCGAAGCTAAGCCTTCTACTTCGCATTGATTTGAGGCTAAATCATGTGTTTCGCTTGGTTTTGAAGCTAACTCGTTTTTTTCACATGCTGTTGAAGCTAAATCATGTATAACACAAGTATTTGAAGCTATATCATACGTTTCGCATGGATTCCAAGACAACCGTTCTAATTCGCATTGATTTGAAGCTAAATCATGTGTTTCGCATGGATTGGAAGCTAACTCGTTTGTTTCGCATGCTGTTGAAGCTAAATCATGTATATCACAAATATTTGAAGCTAAACCATTTGTTACGCATGGATTCGAAGATCAGCCTTCTACTTAGCATTGATTTGATGCTAAATCATGTGTTTCGCATGGATTTGAAGCTAACTCGTTTGTTTCGCATGCTGTTGAAGCTAAATCATGTATATCACAAGTATTTGAAGCTAAACCATTTGTATCGGATGGGATCGAAGATAAGCCTCCTACTTCGCATTGATTTGAGGCTAAATCATGTGTTTCGCATGGATTTGAAGCTAACTCGTTTGTTTTGCATGCTGTTGAAGCTAAATCATATATATCACAAGTATTTGAAGCTAAACCATTTGTTTCGCATGGATTCGAAGATCAGCCTTCTACTTCGCATTGATTTGAAGCTAAATCATGTGTTTCGCATGTATTTGAAGATAACTCGTTTGTTTCGCATGCTGTTGAAGCTAAATCAAATGTATCACAAGTATTTGAAGCTAAACCATTTGTTTCGCATGGATACGAAGATAACCCTTCTACTTCGCATTAATTTGAAGCTAAACCATGTGTTTCGCATGGATTATAAGCTAACTCGTTTGCTTCGCATGCAGTTGAAGCTAAATCATGTATATCACAAGTATTAGAAGCTAAACCATTTGTTTCGCATGGATTCGAAGATAAGCCTTCTACTTCGCATTGATTTTAATCTAAATCATGTGTTTCGCATGGATTCGAAGATAAGCCTTCTACTTCGCATTGATTTTAATCTAAATCATGTGTTTCGCATGGATTTGAAGCTAACTCGTTCGTTTCGCATGCTGTTGTAGCTATATCATGTACATCACATGTATTTGAAGCTAAACCATTTGTATCGCATGGAATCGAAGATAAGCCTTCTACTTCGCATTGATTTGAGGCTAAATCATTTGTTTCGCTTGGTTTTGAAGCTAACTCGTTTTTTTCACATGCTGTTGAAGCTAAATCATGTATATCACAAGTATTTGAAGCTATATCATACGTTTCGCATGGATTCCAAGACAACCCTTCTAATTCGCATTGATTTGAAGCTAAATCATGTGTTTCGCATGGATTTGAAGCTAACTCGTTTGTTTCGCATGCTGTTGAAGCTAAATCATGTATATCACAAATATTTGAAGCTAAACCATTTGTTACGCATGGATTCGAAGATCAGCCTTCTACTTAGCGTTGATTTGATGCTAAATCATGTGTTTCGCATGGATTTGAAGCTAACTCGTTTGTTTCGCATGCTGTTGAAGCTAAATCATGTATATCACAAGTATTTGAAGCTAAACCATTTGTATCGGATGGGATCGAAGATAAGCCTCCTACTTCGCATTGATTTGAATCTGAATCATGTGTTTCGCATGGATTTGAAGCTAACTCGTTTCTTTCGCATGCTGTTGAAGCTAAATCATGTATGTCACAAGTATTTTAAGCTAAACCATTTGTATCGCATGGGATCGAAGATAAGCCTCCTACTTCGCATTGATTTGAAGCTAAATCATGTGTTTCGCATGGATTTGAAGCTAACTCGTTTGTTTCGCATGCAGTTGAAGCTAAATCATATATATCACAAGTATTTGAAGCTAAACCATTTGTTTCGCATTTATTCGAAACTAAGCCTCCTACTTCGCATTGATTTGAGGCTAAATCATGTGTTTCGCTTGGTTTTGAAGCTAACTCGTTTTTTTTAGCATGCAGTTGTAGCTAAATCATGTATATCACAAGTATGTGAAGCTAAACCATTTGTTTCGCATGGATTCGAAGATTAGCCTTCTACTTCGCATTGATTTGATGCTAAATCATGTGTTTCGCATGGATTTGAAGCTAGCTCGTTTGTTTCGCATGCTGTTGAAGCTAAATCATGTATATCACAAGTATTTGAAGCTAAACCATTTGTATCGGATGGGATCGAAGGTAAGCCTCCTACTTCGCATTGATTTGAGGCTAAATCATGTGTTTCGCTTGGTTTTGAAGCTAACTCGTTTTTTTCGTATGCAGTTGTAGCTAAATCATGTATATCACAAGTATTTGAAGCTAAACCATTTGTTTCGCATGGATTCGAAGATAAGCCTTCTACTTCGCATTGATTTGATGCTAAATCATGTGTTTCGCATGGATTTGAAGCTAGCTCGTTTGTTTCGCATGCTGTTGAAGCTAAATCATGTATATCACAAGTATTTGAAGCTAAGCCATTTGTTTCGCATCGATTCGAAGATAAGCCTTCTACTTCGCATTGATTTTAATCTACATCATGTGTTTCGCATGGATTTAAAGCTAACTCGTTTGTTTCGCATGCAGTTGAAGCTGAATCATGTATATCACAAGTATTTGAAGCTAAACTATTCGTTTCGCATGGATACGAAGATAAGCCTTCCACTTCACATTGATTTGAAGCTAACTCATGTGTTTCGCATGGATTTGAAGCTAACTCGTTTGTTTCGCATGCTGTTGAAGCTAAATCATGTATATCACAAGTATTTGAAGCTAAACCATTTGTATCGCATGGGATCGAAGATAAGCCTCCTACTTCGCATTGATTTGAAGCTAAATCATGTGTTTTGCATGGATTTGAAGCTAACTCGTTTGTTTCGCATGCTGTTGAAGCTAAATCATATATATCACAAGTATTTGAAGCTAAACCAGTTGTTTCGCATGGATTCGAAGATCAGCCTTCTACTTCGCATTGATTTGAAGCTAAATCATGTGTTTCGCATGTATTTGAAGATAACTCGTTTGTTTCGCATGCTGTTGAAGCTAAATCAAATGTATCACAAGTATTTGAAGCTAAACCATTTGTTTCGCATGGATACGAAGATAACCCTTCTACTTCGCATTAATTTGAAGCTAAACCACGTGTTTCGCATGGATTATAAGCTAACTCGTTTATTTCGCATGCAGGTGAAGCTAAATCATGTATATCAGAAGTATTAGAAGCTAAACCATTTGTTTCGCATGGATTCGAAGATAAGCCTTCTTCTTCGCATTGATTTTAATCTAAATCATGTGTTTCGCATGGATTTGAAGCTAACTCGTTTGTTTCGCATGCTGTTGTAGCTAAATCATGTACATCACATGTATTTGAAGCTAAACCATTTGTATCGCATGGAATCGAAGATAAGCCTCCTACTTCGCATTGATTTGAAGCTAAATCATGTGTTCGCATGGATTTGAATCTAACTTGTTTGATTCGCGAGCAGTTGAAGCTAAATCAAGTGTATCACAAGTATTTGAAGCTAAACCATTTGCTTCGCATGGATTCGAAGATCAGCCTTCTACTTCGCATTGATTTGAGGCTAAATCATGTGTTTCGCTTGGTTTTGAAGCTAACTCGTTTTTTTCGCATGCAGTTGTAGCTAAATCATGTATATCACAAGTATTTGAAGCTAAACCATTTGTTTCGCATGGATTCGAAGATAAGCCTTCTACTTCGCATTGATTTGATGCTAAATCATGTGTTTCGCATGGATTTGAAGCTAGCTCGTTTGTTTCGCATGCTGTTGAAGCTAAATCATGTATATCACAAGTATTTGAAGCTAAGCCATTTGTTTCGCATCGATTCGAAGATAAGCCTTCTACTTCGCATTGATTTTAATCTAAATCATGTGTTTCGCATGGATTTAAAGCTAACTCGTTTGTTTCGCATGCAGTTGAAGCTGAATCATGTATATCACAAGTATTTGAAGCTAAACTATTCGTTTCGCATGGATACGAAGATAAGCCTTCCACTTCGCATTGATTTGAAGCTAACTCATGTGTTTCGCATGGATTTGAAGCTAACTCGTTTGTTTCGCATGCTGTTGAAGCTAAATCATGTATATCACAAGTATTTGAAGCTAAACAATTTGTATCGCATGGGATCGAAGATAAGCCTCCTACTTCGCATTGATTTGAAGCTAAATCATGTGTTTTGCATGGATTTGAAGCTAACTCGTTTGTTTCGCATGCTGTTGAAGCTAAATCATATATATCACAAGTATTTGAAGCTAAACCAGTTGTTTCGCATGGATTCGAAGATCAGCCTTCTACTTCGCATTGATTTGAAGCTAAATCATGTGTTTCGCATGTATTTGAAGATAACTCGTTTGTTTCGCATGCTGTTGAAGCTAAATCAAATGTATCACAAGTATTTGAAGCTAAACCATTTGTTTCGCATTTATTCGAAGCTAAGCCTTCTACTTCGCATTGATTTGAGGCTAAATCATTTGTTTCGCTTGGTTTTGAAGCTAACTCGTATTTTTCACATGCTGTTGAAGCTAAATCATGTATATCACAAGTATTTGAAGCTATATCATACGTTTCGCATGGATTCCAACACAACCCTTCTAATTCGCATTGATTTGAAGCTAAATCATGTGTTTCGCATGGATTTGAAGCTAACTCGTTTGTTTCGCATGCTGTTGAAGCTAAATCATGTATATCACAAATATTTGAAGCTAAACCATTTGTTACGCATCGATTCGAAGATCAGCCTTCTACTTAGCGTTGATTTGATGCTAAATCATGTGTTTCGCATGGATTTGAAGCTAACTCGTTTGTTTGGCATGCTGTTGAAGCTAAATCATGTATATCACAAGTATTTGAAGCTAAACCATTTGTATCGGATGGGATCGAAGATAAGCCTCCTACTTCGCTTTGATTTGAATCTGAATCATGTGTTTCGCATGGATTTGAAGCTAACTCGTTTCTTTCGCATGCTGTTGAAGCTAAATCATGTATATCACAAGTACTTGAAGCTAAACCATTTGTATCGCATGGGATCGAAGATAAGCCTCCTACTTCGCATTGATTTGAAGCCAAATCATGTGTTTCGCATGGATTTGAAGCTAACTTGTTTGTTTCGCATGCTGTTGAAGCTAAATCATATATATCACAAGTATTTGAAGCTAAACCATTTGTTTCGCATGGATTCGAAGATCAGCCTTCTACTTCGCATTGATTTGAGGCGAAATCATGTGTTTCGCTTGGTTTTGAAGCTAACTCGTTTTTTTCGCATGCAGTTGTAGCTAAATCATGTATATCACAAGTATTTGAAGCTAAACCATTTGTTTCGCATGGATTCGAAGATAAGCCTTCTACTTCGCATTGATTTGATGCTAAATCATGT
Organism: Megalopta genalis; assembly: GCF_051020955.1. NCBI lineage: Eukaryota > Metazoa > Arthropoda > Insecta > Hymenoptera > Halictidae > Megalopta > Megalopta genalis. Next base: position 296,772 of record NW_027476288.1, read on the forward strand.
GTTTCGCATGGATTTAAAGCTAACTCGTTTGTTTCGCATGCAGTTGAAGCTGAATCATGTATATCACAAGTATTTGAAGCTAAACTATTCGTTTCGCATGGATACGAAGATAAGCCTTCCACTTCGCATTGATTTGAAGCTAACTCATGTGTTTCGCATGGATTTGAAGCTAACTCGTTTGTTTCGCATGCTGTTGAAGCTAAATCATATATATCACAAGTATTTGAAGCTAAACCATTTGTTTCGCATGGATTCGAAGATAAGCCTTCTACTTCGCATTGATTTGATGCTAAATCATGTGTTTCGCATGGATTTAAAGCTAACTCGTTTGTTTCGCATGCAGTTGAAGCTGAATCATGTATATCACAAGTATTTGAAGCTAAACTATTCGTTTTGCATGGATACGAAGATAAGCCTTCCACTTCGCATTGATTTGAAGCTAACTCATGTGTTTCGCATGGATTTGAAGCTAACTCGTTTGTGTCGCATGCTGTTGAAGCTAAATCATGTATATCACAAGTATTTGAAGCTAAACCATTTGTATCGCATGGGATCGAAGATAAGCCTCCTACTTCGCATTGATTTGAAGCTAAATCATGTGTTTCGCATGGATTATAAGCTAACTCGTTTGTTTCGCATGCAGTTGAAGCTAAATCATGTATATCACAAGTATTTGAAGCTAAACCATTTGTTTCGCATGGATTCGAAGATAAGCCTCCTACATCGCATTGATTTTAATCTAAATCATGTGTTTCGCATGGATTTGAAGCTAACCCGTTAGTTTCGCATGCTGTTGTAGCTAAATCATGTACATCACATGTATTTGAAGCTAAACCATTTGTATCGCATCGAATCGAAGATAAGCCTCCTACTTCGCATTGTTTTGAAGCTAAATCATGTGTTCGCATGGATTTGAAGCTAACTCGTTTGATTCGCGAGCAGTTGAAGCTAAATCAAGTGTATCACAAGTATTTGAAGCTAAACCATTTGCTTCGCATGGATTCGAAGATCAGCCTTCTACTTCGCATTGATTTGAAGCTAAATCATGTTTTCCGCATGGATTTTAAGCTAACTCGTTTGTTTCGAATGCAGTTGAAGCTAAATCATGTATATCACAAGTATTTGAAGCTAAACCATTTGTTTGGAATGGATTCGAAGATAAGCCTTCTACTTCGCATTGATTTTAATCTAAATCATGTGTTTCGCAAGGATTTGAAGCTAACTCGTTTGTTTCGCATGCAGTTGAAGCTGAATCATGTACATCACAAGTATTTGAAGCTAAACTATTCGTTTCGCATGGATTCGAAGCTAACTCGTTTGTTTCGCATGCAGTTGAAGCTAAACCACGTATATCACAAGTATTTGCATCTAAACCATTTGTTTCGCATGGATACGAAGATAAGCCTTCTACTTCGCATTGATTTGATGCTAAATCATGTGTTTCGCATGGATTTGAAGCTAGCTCGTTTGTTTCGCATGCTGTTGAAGCTAAATCATGTATATCACAAGTATTTGAAGCTAAACCATTTGTATCGGATGGGATCGAAGATAAGCCTCCTACTTCGCATTGATTTGAATCTGAATCATGTGTTTCGCATGGATTTGAAGCTAACTCGTTTCTTTCGCATGCTGTTGAAGCTAAATCATGTATATCACAAGTATTTGAAGCTAAACCATTTGTATCGCATGGGATCGAAGATAAGCCTCCTACTTCGCACTGATTTGAAGCTAAATCATGTATATCACAAGTACTTGAAGCTAAACCATTTGTATCGCATGGGATCGAAGATAAGCCTCCTACTTCGCATTGATTTGAAGCCAAATCATGTGTTTCGCATGGATTTGAAGCTAACTCGTTTGTTTCGCATGCTGTTGAAGCTAAATCATATATATCACAAGTATTTGAAGCTAAACCATTTGTTTCGCATTTATTCGAAGCTAAGCCTTCTACTTCGCATTGATTTGAGGCGAAATCATGTGTTTCGCTTGGTTTTGAAGCTAACTCGTTTTTTTCGCATGCAGTTGTAGCTAAATCATGTATATCACAAGTATTTGAAGCTAAACCACTTGTTTCGCATGGATTCGAAGATAAGCCTTCTACTTCGCATTGATTTGATGCTAAATCATGTGTTTCGCATGGATTTGAAGCTAGCTCGTTTGTTTCGCATGCTGTTGAAGCTAAATCATGTATATCACAAGTATTTGAAGCTAAACCATTTGTATCGCATGGGATCGAAGATAAGCCTCCTACTTCGCACTGATTTGAAGCTAAATCATGTATATCACAAGTACTTGAAGCTAAACCATTTGTATCGCATGGGATCGAAGATAAGCCTCCTACTTCGCATTGATTTGAAGCCAAATCATGTGTTTCGCATGGATTTGAAGCTAACTCGTTTGTTTCGCATGCTGTTGAAGCTAAATCATATATATCACAAGTATTTGAAGCTAAACCATTTGTTTCGCATTTATTCGAAGCTAAGCCTTCTACTTCGCATTGATTTGAGGCGAAATCATGTGTTTCGCTTGGTTTTGAAGCTAACTCGTTTTTTTCGCATGCAGTTGTAGCTAAATCATGTATATCACAAGTATTTGAAGCTAAACCACTTGTTTCGCATGGATTCGAAGATAAGCCTTCTACTTCGCATTGATTTGATGCTAAATCATGTGTTTCGCATGGATTTGAAGCTAGCTCGTTTGTTTCGCATGCTGTTGAAGCTCAATCATGTATATCACAAGTATTTGAAGCTAAACCATTTGTATCGGATGGGATCGAAGATAAGCCTCCTACTTCGCATTGATTTGAGGCTAAATCATGTGTTTCGCTTGGTTTTGAAGCTAACTCGTTTTTTTCGCATGCAGTTGTAGCTAAATCATGTATGTCACAAGTATTTGAAGCTAAGCCATTTGTTTCGCATCGATTCGAAGATAAGCCTTCTACTTCGCATTGATTTTAATCTAAATCATGTGCTCCGCATGGATTTAAAGCTAACTCGTTTGTTTCGCATGCAGTTGAAGCTGAATCATGTATATCACAAGTATTTGAAGCTAAACTATTCGTTTCGCGTGGATTCGAAGCTAACTCGTTTGTTTCGCATGCAGTTGAAGCTAAACCACGTATATCACAAGTATTTGCAGCTAAACCATTTGTTTCGCATGGATACGAAGATAAGCCTTCTACTTCGCATTGATTTGATGCTAAATCATGTGTTTCGCATGGATTTGAAACTAGCTCGTTTGTTTCGCATGCTGTTGAAGCTAAATCATGTATATCACAAGTATTTGAAGCTAAACCATTTGTATCGGATGGGTTCGAAGATAAGCCTCCTACTTCGCATTGATTTGAATCTGAATCATGTGTTTCGCATGGATTTGAAGCTAACTCGTTTCTTTCGCATGCTGTTGAAGCTAAATCATGTATATCACAAGTATTTGAAGCTAAACCATTTGTATCGCATGGGATCGAAGATAAGCCTCCTACTTCGCATTGATTTGAAGCTAAATCATGTGTTTCGCATGGATTTGAAGCTAACTCGTTTGTTTCGCATGCTGTTGAAGCTAAATCATGTATATCACAAATATTTGAAGCTAAACCATTTGTTACGCATGGATTCGAAGATCAGCCTTCTACTTAGCGTTGATTTGATGCTAAATCATGTGTTCGCATGGATTTGAATCTAACTTGTTTGATTCGCGAGCAGTTGAAGCTAAATCAAGTGTATCACAAGTATTTGAAGCTAAACCATTTGCTTCGCATGGATTCGAAGATCAGCCTTCTACTTCGCATTGATTTGAGGCTAAATCATGTGTTTCGCTTGGTTTTGAAGCTAACTCGTTTCTTTCGCATGCTGTTGAAGCTAAATCATGTATGTCACAAGTATTTTAAGCTAAACCATTTGTATCGCATGGGATCGAAGATAAGCCTCCTACTTCGCATTGATTTGAAGCTAAATCATGTGTTTCGCATGGATTTGAAGCTAACTCGTTTGTTTCGCATGCAGTTGAAGCTAAATCATATATATCACAAGTATTTGAAGCTAAACCATTTGTTTCGCATTTATTCGAAACTAAGCCTCCTACTTCGCATTGATTTGAGGCTAAATCATGTGTTTCGCTTGGTTTTGAAGCTAACTCGTTTTTTTAGCATGCAGTTGTAGCTAAATCATGTATATCACAAGTATGTGAAGCTAAACCATTTGTTTCGCATGGATTCGAAGATTAGCCTTCTACTTCGCATTGATTTGATGCTAAATCATGTGTTTCGCATGGATTTGAAGCTAGCTCGTTTGTTTCGCATGCTGTTGAAGCTAAATCATGTATATCACAAGTATTTGAAGCTAAACCATTTGTATCGGATGGGATCGAAGGTAAGCCTCCTACTTCGCATTGATTTGAGGCTAAATCATGTGTTTCGCTTGGTTTTGAAGCTAACTCGTTTTTTTCGTATGCAGTTGTAGCTAAATCATGTATATCACAAGTATTTGAAGCTAAACCATTTGTTTCGCATGGATTCGAAGATAAGCCTTCTACTTCGCATTGATTTGATGCTAAATCATGTGTTTCGCATGGATTTGAAGCTAGCTCGTTTGTTTCGCATGCTGTTGAAGCTAAATCATGTATATCACAAGTATTTGAAGCTAAGCCATTTGTTTCGCATCGATTCGAAGATAAGCCTTCTACTTCGCATTGATTTTAATCTAAATCATGTGTTTCGCATGGATTTAAAGCTAACTCGTTTGTTTCGCATGCAGTTGAAGCTGAATCATGTATATCACAAGTATTTGAAGCTAAACTATTCGTTTCGCATGGATACGAAGATAAGCCTTCCACTTCACATTGATTTGAAGCTAACTCATGTGTTTCGCATGGATTTGAAGCTAACTCGTTTGTTTCGCATGCTGTTGAAGCTAAATCATGTATATCACAAGTATTTGAAGCTAAACCATTTGTATCGCATGGGATCGAAGATAAGCCTCCTACTTCGCATTGATTTGAAGCTAAATCATGTGTTTTGCATGGATTTGAAGCTAACTCGTTTGTTTCGCATGCTGTTGAAGCTAAATCATATATATCACAAGTATTTGAAGCTAAACCAGTTGTTTCGCATGGATTCGAAGATCAGCCTTCTACTTCGCATTGATTTGAAGCTAAATCATGTGTTTCGCATGTATTTGAAGATAACTCGTTTGTTTCGCATGCTGTTGAAGCTAAATCAAATGTATCACAAGTATTTGAAGCTAAACCATTTGTTTCGCATGGATACGAAGATAACCCTTCTACTTCGCATTAATTTGAAGCTAAACCACGTGTTTCGCATGGATTATAAGCTAACTCGTTTATTTCGCATGCAGGTGAAGCTAAATCATGTATATCAGAAGTATTAGAAGCTAAACCATTTGTTTCGCATTTATTCGAAGCTAAGCCTTCTACTTCGCATTGATTTGAGGCTAAATCATTTGTTTCGCTTGGTTTTGAAGCTAACTCGTATTTTTCACATGCTGTTGAAGCTAAATCATGTATATCACAAGTATTTGAAGCTATATCATACGTTTCGCATGGATTCCAACACAACCCTTCTAATTCGCATTGATTTGAAGCTAAATCATGTGTTTCGCATGGATTTGAAGCTAACTCGTTTGTTTCGCATGCTGTTGAAGCTAAATCATGTATATCACAAATATTTGAAGCTAAACCATTTGTTACGCATCGATTCGAAGATCAGCCTTCTACTTAGCGTTGATTTGATGCTAAATCATGTGTTTCGCATGGATTTGAAGCTAACTCGTTTGTTTGGCATGCTGTTGAAGCTAAATCATGTATATCACAAGTATTTGAAGCTAAACCATTTGTATCGGATGGGATCGAAGATAAGCCTCCTACTTCGCTTTGATTTGAATCTGAATCATGTGTTTCGCATGGATTTGAAGCTAACTCGTTTGTTTCGCATGCAGTTGAAGCTGAATCATGTATATCACAAGTATTTGAAGCTAAACTATTCGTTTCGCATGGATACGAAGATAAGCCTTCCACTTCGCATTGATTTGAAGCTAACTCATGTGTTTCGCATGGATTTGAAGCTAACTCGTTTGTTTCGCATGCTGTTGAAGCTAAATCATATATATCACAAGTATTTGAAGCTAAACCATTTGTTTCGCATGGATTCGAAGATAAGCCTTCTACTTCGCATTGATTTGATGCTAAATCATGTGTTTCGCATGGATTTAAAGCTAACTCGTTTGTTTCGCATGCAGTTGAAGCTGAATCATGTATATCACAAGTATTTGAAGCTAAACTATTCGTTTTGCATGGATACGAAGATAAGCCTTCCACTTCGCATTGATTTGAAGCTAACTCATGTGTTTCGCATGGATTTGAAGCTAACTCGTTTGTGTCGCATGCTGTTGAAGCTAAATCATGTATATCACAAGTATTTGAAGCTAAACCATTTGTATCGCATGGGATCGAAGATAAGCCTCCTACTTCGCATTGATTTGAAGCTAAATCATGTGTTACGCATGGATTATAAGCTAACTCGTTTGTTTCGCATGCAGTTGAAGCTAAATCATGTATATCACAAGTATTTGAAGCTAAACCATTTGTATCGCATCGAATCGAAGATAAGCCTCCTACTTCGCATTGTTTTGAAGCTAAATCATGTGTTCGCATGGATTTGAAGCTAACTCGTTTGATTCGCGAGCAGTTGAAGCTAAATCAAGTGTATCACAAGTATTTGAAGCTAAACCATTTGCTTCGCATGGATTCGAAGATCAGCCTTCTACTTCGCATTGATTTGAAGCTAAATCATGTTTTCCGCATGGATTTTAAGCTAACTCGTTTGTTTCGAATGCAGTTGAAGCTAAATCATGTATATCACAAGTATTTGAAGCTAAACCATTTGTTTGGAATGGATTCGAAGATAAGCCTTCTACTTCGCATTGATTTTAATCTAAATCATGTGTTTCGCAAGGATTTGAAGCTAACTCGTTTGTTTCGCATGCAGTTGAAGCTGAATCATGTACATCACAAGTATTTGAAACTAAACTATTCGTTTCGCATGGATTCGAAGCTAACTCGTTTGTTTCGCATGCAGTTGAAGCTAAACCACGTATATCACAAGTATTTGCATCTAAACCATTTGTTTCGCATGGATACGAAGATAAGCCTTCTACTTCGCATTGATTTGATGCTAAATCATGTGTTTCGCATGGATTTGAAGCTAGCTCGTTTGTTTCGCATGCTGTTGAAGCTAAATCATGTATATCACAAGTATTTGAAGCTAAACCATTTGTATCGGATGGGATCGAAGATAAGCCTCCTACTTCGCATTGATTTGAATCTGAATCATGTGTTTCGCATGGATTTGAAGCTAACTCGTTTCTTTCGCATGCTGTTGAAGCTAAATCATGTATATCACAAGTATTTGAAGCTAAACCATTTGTATCGCATGGGATCGAAGATAAGCCTCCTACTTCGCACTGATTTGAAGCTAAATCATGTATATCACAAGTACTTGAAGCTAAACCATTTGTATCGCATGGGATCGAAGATAAGCCTCCTACTTCGCATTGATTTGAAGCCAAATCATGTGTTTCGCATGGATTTGAAGCTAACTCGTTTGTTTCGCATGCTGTTGAAGCTAAATCATATATATCACAAGTATTTGAAGCTAAACCATTTGTTTCGCATTTATTCGAAGCTAAGCCTTCTACTTCGCATTGATTTGAGGCGAAATCATGTGTTTCGCTTGGTTTTGAAGCTAACTCGTTTTTTTCGCATGCAGTTGTAGCTAAATCATGTATATCACAAGTATTTGAAGCTAAACCACTTGTTTCGCATGGATTCGAAGATAAGCCTTCTACTTCGCATTGATTTGATGCTAAATCATGTGTTTCGCATGGATTTGAAGCTAGCTCGTTTGTTTCGCATGCTGTTGAAGCTAAATCATGTATATCACAAGTATTTGAAGCTAAACCATTTGTATCGCATGGGATCGAAGATAAGCCTCCTACTTCGCACTGATTTGAAGCTAAATCATGTATATCACAAGTACTTGAAGCTAAACCATTTGTATCGCATGGGATCGAAGATAAGCCTCCTACTTCGCATTGATTTGAAGCCAAATCATGTGTTTCGCATGGATTTGAAGCTAACTCGTTTGTTTCGCATGCTGTTGAAGCTAAATCATATATATCACAAGTATTTGAAGCTAAACCATTTGTTTCGCATTTATTCGAAGCTAAGCCTTCTACTTCGCATTGATTTGAGGCGAAATCATGTGTTTCGCTTGGTTTTGAAGCTAACTCGTTTTTTTCGCATGCAGTTGTAGCTAAATCATGTATATCACAAGTATTTGAAGCTAAACCACTTGTTTCGCATGGATTCGAAGATAAGCCTTCTACTTCGCATTGATTTGATGCTAAATCATGTGTTTCGCATGGATTTGAAGCTAGCTCGTTTGTTTCGCATGCTGTTGAAGCTCAATCATGTATATCACAAGTATTTGAAGCTAAACCATTTGTATCGGATGGGATCGAAGATAAGCCTCCTACTTCGCATTGATTTGAGGCTAAATCATGTGTTTCGCTTGGTTTTGAAGCTAACTCGTTTTTTTCGCATGCAGTTGTAGCTAAATCATGTATGTCACAAGTATTTGAAGCTAAGCCATTTGTTTCGCATCGATTCGAAGATAAGCCTTCTACTTCGCATTGATTTTAATCTAAATCATGTGCTCCGCATGGATTTAAAGCTAACTCGTTTGTTTCGCATGCAGTTGAAGCTGAATCATGTATATCACAAGTATTTGAAGCTAAACTATTCGTTTCGCGTGGATTCGAAGCTAACTCGTTTGTTTCGCATGCAGTTGAAGCTAAACCACGTATATCACAAGTATTTGCAGCTAAACCATTTGTTTCGCATGGATACGAAGATAAGCCTTCTACTTCGCATTGATTTGATGCTAAATCATGTGTTTCGCATGGATTTGAAGCTAGCTCGTTTGTTTCGCATGCTGTTGAAGCTAAATCATGTATATCACAAGTATTTGAAGCTAAACCATTTGTATCGGATGGGATCGAAGATAAGCCTCCTACTTCGCATTGATTTGAATCTGAATCATGTGTTTCGCATGGATTTGAAGCTAACTCGTTTCTTTCGCATGCTGTTGAAGCTAAATCATGTATATCACAAGTATTTGAAGCTAAACCATTTGTATCGCATGGGATCGAAGATAAGCCTCCTACTTCGCATTGATTTGAAGCTAAATCATGTGTTTCGCATGGATTTGAAGCTAACTCGTTTGTTTCGCATGCTGTTGAAGCTAAATCATGTATATCACAAATATTTGAAGCTAAACCATTTGTTACGCATGGATTCGAAGATCAGCCTTCTACTTAGCGTTGATTTGATGCTAAATCATGTGTTCGCATGGATTTGAATCTAACTTGTTTGATTCGCGAGCAGTTGAAGCTAAATCAAGTGTATCACAAGTATTTGAAGCTAAACCATTTGCTTCGCATGGATTCGAAGATCACCCTTCTACTTCGCATTGATTTGAGGCTAAATCATGTGTTTCGCTTGGTTTTGAAGCTAACTCGTTTCTTTCGCATGCTGTTGAAGCTAAATCATGTATGTCACAAGTATTTTAAGCTAAACCATTTGTATCGCATGGGATCGAAGATAAGCCTCCTACTTCGCATTGATTTGAAGCTAAATCATGTGTTTCGCATGGATTTGAAGCTAACTCGTTTGTTTCGCATGCAGTTGAAGCTAAATCATATATATCACAAGTATTTGAAGCTAAACCATTTGTTTCGCATTTATTCGAAACTAAGCCTCCTACTTCGCATTGATTTGAGGCTAAATCATGTGTTTCGCTTGGTTTTGAAGCTAACTCGTTTTTTTAGCATGCAGTTGTAGCTAAATCATGTATATCACAAGTATGTGAAGCTAAACCATTTGTTTCGCATGGATTCGAAGATTAGCCTTCTACTTCGCATTGATTTGATGCTAAATCATGTGTTTCGCATGGATTTGAAGCTAGCTCGTTTGTTTCGCATGCTGTTGAAGCTAAATCATGTATATCACAAGTATTTGAAGCTAAACCATTTGTATCGGATGGGATCGAAGGTAAGCCTCCTACTTCGCATTGATTTGAGGCTAAATCATGTGTTTCGCTTGGTTTTGAAGCTAACTCGTTTTTTTCGTATGCAGTTGTAGCTAAATCATGTATATCACAAGTATTTGAAGCTAAACCATTTGTTTCGCATGGATTCGAAGATAAGCCTTCTACTTCGCATTGATTTGATGCTAAATCATGTGTTTCGCATGGATTTGAAGCTAGCTCGTTTGTTTCGCATGCTGTTGAAGCTAAATCATGTATATCACAAGTATTTGAAGCTAAGCCATTTGTTTCGCATCGATTCGAAGATAAGCCTTCTACTTCGCATTGATTTTAATCTAAATCATGTGTTTCGCATGGATTTAAAGCTAACTCGTTTGTTTCGCATGCAGTTGAAGCTGAATCATGTATATCACAAGTATTTGAAGCTAAACTATTCGTTTCGCATGGATACGAAGATAAGCCTTCCACTTCACATTGATTTGAAGCTAACTCATGTGTTTCGCATGGATTTGAAGCTAACTCGTTTGTTTCGCATGCTGTTGAAGCTAAATCATGTATATCACAAGTATTTGAAGCTAAACCATTTGTATCGCATGGGATCGAAGATAAGCCTCCTACTTCGCATTGATTTGAAGCTAAATCATGTGTTTTGCATGGATTTGAAGCTAACTCGTTTGTTTCGCATGCTGTTGAAGCTAAATCATATATATCACAAGTATTTGAAGCTAAACCAGTTGTTTCGCATGGATTCGAAGATCAGCCTTCTACTTCGCATTGATTTGAAGCTAAATCATGTGTTTCGCATGTATTTGAAGATAACTCGTTTGTTTCGCATGCTGTTGAAGCTAAATCAAATGTATCACAAGTATTTGAAGCTAAACCATTTGTTTCGCATGGATACGAAGATAACCCTTCTACTTCGCATTAATTTGAAGCTAAACCACGTGTTTCGCATGGATTATAAGCTAACTCGTTTATTTCGCATGCAGGTGAAGCTAAATCATGTATATCAGAAGTATTAGAAGCTAAACCATTTGTTTCGCATGGATTCGAAGATAAGCCTTCTTCTTCGCATTGATTTTAATCTAAATCATGTGTTTCGCATGGATTTGAAGCTAACTCGTTTGTTTCGCATGCTGTTGTAGCTAAATCATGTACATCACATGTATTTGAAGCTAAACCATTTGTATCGCATGGAATCGAAGATAAGCCTCCTACTTCGCATTGATTTGAAGCTAAATCATGTGTTCGCATGGATTTGAATCTAACTTGTTTGATTCGCGAGCAGTTGAAGCTAAATCAAGTGTATCACAAGTATTTGAAGCTAAACCATTTGCTTCGCATGGATTCGAAGATCAGCCTTCTACTTCGCATTGATTTGAGGCTAAATCATGTGTTTCGCTTGGTTTTGAAGCTAACTCGTTTTTTTCGCATGCAGTTGTAGCTAAATCATGTATATCACAAGTATTTGAAGCTAAACCATTTGTTTCGCATGGATTCGAAGATAAGCCTTCTACTTCGCATTGATTTGATGCTAAATCATGTGTTTCGCATGGATTTGAAGCTAGCTCGTTTGTTTCGCATGCTGTTGAAGCTAAATCATGTATATCACAAGTATTTGAAGCTAAGCCATTTGTTTCGCATCGATTCGAAGATAAGCCTTCTACTTCGCATTGATTTTAATCTAAATCATGTGTTTCGCATGGATTTAAAGCTAACTCGTTTGTTTCGCATGCAGTTGAAGCTGAATCATGTATATCACAAGTATTTGAAGCTAAACTATTCGTTTCGCATGGATACGAAGATAAGCCTTCCACTTCGCATTGATTTGAAGCTAACTCATGTGTTTCGCATGAATTTGAAGCTAACTCGTTTGTTTCGCATGCTGTTGAAGCTAAATCATGTATATCACAAGTATTTGAAGCTAAACCATTTGTATCGCATGGGATCGAAGATAAGCCTCCTACTTCGCATTGATTTGAAGCTAAATCATGTGTTTTGCATGGATTTGAAGCTAACTCGTTTGTTTCGCATGCTGTTGAAGCTAAATCATATATATCACAAGTATTTGAAGCTAAACCAGTTGTTTCGCATGGATTCGAAGATCAGCCTTCTACTTCGCATTGATTTGAAGCTAAATCATGTGTTTCGCATGTATTTGAAGATAACTCGTTTGTTTCGCATGCTGTTGAAGCTAAATCAAATGTATCACAAGTATTTGAAGCTAAACCATTTGTTTCGCATTTATTCGAAGCTAAGCCTTCTACTTCGCATTGATTTGAGGCTAAATCATTTGTTTCGCTTGGTTTTGAAGCTAACTCGTATTTTTCACATGCTGTTGAAGCTAAATCATGTATATCACAAGTATTTGAAGCTATATCATACGTTTCGCATGGATTCCAACACAACCCTTCTAATTCGCATTGATTTGAAGCTAAATCATGTGTTTCGCATGGATTTGAAGCTAACTCGTTTGTTTCGCATGCTGTTGAAGCTAAATCATGTATATCACAAATATTTGAAGCTAAACCATTTGTTACGCATCGATTCGAAGATCAGCCTTCTACTTAGCGTTGATTTGATGCTAAATCATGTGTTTCGCATGGATTTGAAGCTAACTCGTTTGTTTGGCATGCTGTTGAAGCTAAATCATGTATATCACAAGTATTTGAAGCTAAACCATTTGTATCGGATGGGATCGAAGATAAGCCTCCTACTTCGCTTTGATTTGAATCTGAATCATGTGTTTCGCATGGATTTGAAGCTAACTCGTTTCTTTCGCATGCTGTTGAAGCTAAATCATGTATATCACAAGTACTTGAAGCTAAACCATTTGTATCGCATGGGATCGAAGATAAGCCTCCTACTTCGCATTGATTTGAAGCCAAATCATGTGTTTCGCATGGATTTGAAGCTAACTTGTTTGTTTCGCATGCTGTTGAAGCTAAATCATATATATCACAAGTATTTGAAGCTAAACCATTTGTTTCGCATGGATTCGAAGATCAGCCTTCTACTTCGCATTGATTTGAGGCGAAATCATGTGTTTCGCTTGGTTTTGAAGCTAACTCGTTTTTTTCGCATGCAGTTGTAGCTAAATCATGTATATCACAAGTATTTGAAGCTAAACCATTTGTTTCGCATGGATTCGAAGATAAGCCTTCTACTTCGCATTGATTTGATGCTAAATCATGTGTTTCGCATGGATTTAAAGCTAACTCGTTTGTTTCGCATGCAGTTGAAGCTGAATCATGTATATCACAAGTATTTGAAGCTAAACTATTCGTTTCGCATGGATACGAAGATAAGCCTTCCACTTCGCATTGATTTGAAGCTAACTCATGTGTTTCGCATGGATTTGAAGCTAACTCGTTTGTTTCGCATGCTGTTGAAGCTAAATCATATATATCACAAGTATTTGAAGCTAAACCATTTGTTTCGCATGGATTCGAAGATAAGCCTTCTACTTCGCATTGATTTGATGCTAAATCATGTGTTTCGCATGGATTTAAAGCTAACTCGTTTGTTTCGCATGCAGTTGAAGCTGAATCATGTATATCACAAGTATTTGAAGCTAAACTATTCGTTTTGCATGGATACGAAGATAAGCCTTCCACTTCGCATTGATTTGAAGCTAACTCATGTGTTTCGCATGGATTTGAAGCTAACTCGTTTGTGTCGCATGCTGTTGAAGCTAAATCATGTATATCACAAGTATTTGAAGCTAAACCATTTGTATCGCATGGGATCGAAGATAAGCCTCCTACTTCGCATTGATTTGAAGCTAAATCATGTGTTTCGCATGGATTATAAGCTAACTCGTTTGTTTCGCATGCAGTTGAAGCTAAATCATGTATATCACAAGTATTTGAAGCTAAACCATTTGTTTCGCATGGATTCGAAGATAAGCCTCCTACATCGCATTGATTTTAATCTAAATCATGTGTTTCGCATGGATTTGAAGCTAACCCGTTAGTTTCGCATGCTGTTGTAGCTAAATCATGTACATCACATGTATTTGAAGCTAAACCATTTGTATCGCATCGAATCGAAGATAAGCCTCCTACTTCGCATTGTTTTGAAGCTAAATCATGTGTTCGCATGGATTTGAAGCTAACTCGTTTGATTCGCGAGCAGTTGAAGCTAAATCAAGTGTATCACAAGTATTTGAAGCTAAACCATTTGCTTCGCATGGATTCGAAGATCAGCCTTCTACTTCGCATTGATTTGAAGCTAAATCATGTTTTCCGCATGGATTTTAAGCTAACTCGTTTGTTTCGAATGCAGTTGAAGCTAAATCATGTATATCACAAGTATTTGAAGCTAAACCATTTGTTTGGAATGGATTCGAAGATAAGCCTTCTACTTGGCATTGATTTTAATCTAAATCATGTGTTTCGCAAGGATTTGAAGCTAACTCGTTTGTTTCGCATGCAGTTGAAGCTGAATCATGTACATCACAAGTATTTGAAGCTAAACTATTCGTTTCGCATGGATTCGAAGCTAACTCGTTTGTTTCGCATGCAGTTGAAGCTAAACCACGTATATCACAAGTATTTGCATCTAAACCATTTGTTTCGCATGGATACGAAGATAAGCCTTCTACTTCGCATTGATTTGATGCTAAATCATGTGTTTCGCATGGATTTGAAGCTAGCTCGTTTGTTTCGCATGCTGTTGAAGCTAAATCATGTATATCACAAGTATTTGAAGCTAAACCATTTGTATCGGATGGGATCGAAGATAAGCCTCCTACTTCGCATTGATTTGAATCTGAATCATGTGTTTCGCATGGATTTGAAGCTAACTCGTTTCTTTCGCATGCTGTTGAAGCTAAATCATGTATATCACAAGTATTTGAAGCTAAACCATTTGTATCGCATGGGATCGAAGATAAGCCTCCTACTTCGCACTGATTTGAAGCTAAATCATGTATATCACAAGTACTTGAAGCTAAACCATTTGTATCGCATGGGATCGAAGATAAGCCTCCTACTTCGCATTGATTTGAAGCCAAATCATGTGTTTCGCATGGATTTGAAGCTAACTCGTTTGTTTCGCATGCTGTTGAAGCTAAATCATATATATCACAAGTATTTGAAGCTAAACCATTTGTTTCGCATTTATTCGAAGCTAAGCCTTCTACTTCGCATTGATTTGAGGCGAAATCATGTGTTTCGCTTGGTTTTGAAGCTAACTCGTTTTTTTCGCATGCAGTTGTAGCTAAATCATGTATATCACAAGTATTTGAAGCTAAACCACTTGTTTCGCATGGATTCGAAGATAAGCCTTCTACTTCGCATTGATTTGATGCTAAATCATGTGTTTCGCATGGATTTGAAGCTAGCTCGTTTGTTTCGCATGCTGTTGAAGCTAAATCATGTATATCACAAGTATTTGAAGCTAAACCATTTGTATCGCATGGGATCGAAGATAAGCCTCCTACTTCGCACTGATTTGAAGCTAAATCATGTATATCACAAGTACTTGAAGCTAAACCATTTGTATCGCATGGGATCGAAGATAAGCCTCCTACTTCGCATTGATTTGAAGCCAAATCATGTGTTTCGCATGGATTTGAAGCTAACTCGTTTGTTTCGCATGCTGTTGAAGCTAAATCATATATATCACAAGTATTTGAAGCTAAACCATTTGTTTCGCATTTATTCGAAGCTAAGCCTTCTACTTCGCATTGATTTGAGGCGAAATCATGTGTTTCGCTTGGTTTTGAAGCTAACTCGTTTTTTTCGCATGCAGTTGTAGCTAAATCATGTATATCACAAGTATTTGAAGCTAAACCACTTGTTTCGCATGGATTCGAAGATAAGCCTTCTACTTCGCATTGATTTGATGCTAAATCATGTGTTTCGCATGGATTTGAAGCTAGCTCGTTTGTTTCGCATGCTGTTGAAGCTCAATCATGTATATCACAAGTATTTGAAGCTAAACCATTTGTATCGGATGGGATCGAAGATAAGCCTCCTACTTCGCATTGATTTGAGGCTAAATCATGTGTTTCGCTTGGTTTTGAAGCTAACTCGTTTTTTTCGCATGCAGTTGTAGCTAAATCATGTATGTCACAAGTATTTGAAGCTAAGCCATTTGTTTCGCATCGATTCGAAGATAAGCCTTCTACTTCGCATTGATTTTAATCTAAATCATGTGCTCCGCATGGATTTAAAGCTAACTCGTTTGTTTCGCATGCAGTTGAAGCTGAATCATGTATATCACAAGTATTTGAAGCTAAACTATTCGTTTCGCGTGGATTCGAAGCTAAGCCTTCTACTTCGCATTGATTTGAGGCTAAATCATTTGTTTCGCTTGGTTTTGAAGCTAACTCGTTTGTTTCGCATGCTGTTGAAGCTAAATCATGTATATCACAAGTATTTGAAGCTAAACCATTTGTATCGGATGGGATCGAAGATAAGCCTCCTACTTCGCATTGATTTGAATCTGAATCATGTGTTTCGCATGGATTTGAAGCTAACTCGTTTCTTTCGCATGCTGTTGAAGCTAAATCATGTATATCACAAGTATTTGAAGCTAAACCATTTGTATCGCATGGGATCGAAGATAAGCCTCCTACTTCGCATTGATTTGAAGCTAAATCATGTGTTTCGCATGGATTTGAAGCTAACTCGTTTGTTTCGCCTGCTGTTGAAGCTAAATCATATATATCACAAGTATTTGAAGCTAAACCATTTGTTTCGCATTTATTCGAAGCTAAGCCTTCTACTTCGCATTGATTTTAATCTAAATCATGTGTTTCGCATGGATTTGAAGCTAACCCGTTAGTTTCGCATGCTGTTGTAGCTAAATCATGTACATCACATGTATTTGAAGCTAAACCATTTGTATCGCATCGAATCGAAGATAAGCCTCCTACTTCGCATTGTTTTGAAGCTAAATCATGTGTTCGCATGGATTTGAAGCTAACTCGTTTGATTCGCGAGCAGTTGAAGCTAAATCAAGTGTATCACAAGTATTTGAAGCTAAACCATTTGCTTCGCATGGATTCGAAGATCAGCCTTCTACTTCGCATTGATTTGAAGCTAAATCATGTTTTCCGCATGGATTTTAAGCTAACTCGTTTGTTTCGCATGCAGTTGAAGCTAAATCATGTATATCACAAGTATTTGAAGCTAAACCATTTGTTTGGAATGGATTCGAAGATAAGCCTTCTACTTCGCATTGATTTTAATCTAAATCATGTGTTTCGCAAGGATTTGAAGCTAACTCGTTTGTTTCGCATGCAGTTGAAGCTGAATCATGTACATCACAAGTATTTGAAGCTAAACTATTCGTTTCGCATGGATTCGAAGCTAACTCGTTTGTTTCGCATGCAGTTGAAGCTAAACCACGTATATCACAAGTATTTGCAGCTAAACCATTTGTTTCGCATGGATACGAAGATAAGCCTTCTACTTCGCATTGATTTGATGCTAAATCATGTGTTTCGCATGGATTTGAAGCTAGCTCGTTTGTTTCGCATGCTGTTGAAGCTAAATCATGTATATCACAAGTATTTGAAGCTAAACCATTTGTATCGGATGGGATCGAAGATAAGCCTCCTACTTCGCATGGATTTGAAGCTAACTCGTTTCTTTCGCATGCTGTTGAAGCTAAATCATGTATATCACAAGTATTTGAAGCTAAACCATTTGTATCGCATGGGATCGAAGATAAGCCTCCTACTTCGCACTGATTTGAAGCTAAATCATGTATATCACAAGTACTTGAAGCTAAACCATTTGTATCGCATGGGATCGAAGATAAGCCTCCTACTTCGCATTGATTTGAAGCCAAATCATGTGTTTCGCATGGATTTGAAGCTAACTCGTTTGTTTCGCATGCTGTTGAAGCTAAATCATGTATATCACAAGTATTTGAAGCTAAACCATTTGTATCGCATGGGATCGAAGATAAGCCTCCTACTTCGCATTGATTTGAAGCTAAATCATGTGTTTCGCATGGATTATAAGCTAACTCGTTTGTTTCGCATGCAGTTGAAGCTAAATCATGTATATCACAAGTATTTGAAGCTAAACCATTTGTTTCGCATGGATTCGAAGATAAGCCTCCTACATCGCATTGATTTTAATCTAAATCATGTGTTTCGCATGGATTTGAAGCTAACCCGTTAGTTTCGCATGCTGTTGTAGCTAAATCATGTACATCACATGTATTTGAAGCTAAACCATTTGTATCGCATCGAATCGAAGATAAGCCTCCTACTTCGCATTGTTTTGAAGCTAAATCATGTGTTCGCATGGATTTGAAGCTAACTCGTTTGATTCGCGAGCAGTTGAAGCTAAATCAAGTGTATCACAAGTATTTGAAGCTAAACCATTTGCTTCGCATGGATTCGAAGATCAGCCTTCTACTTCGCATTGATTTGAAGCTAAATCATGTTTTCCGCATGGATTTTAAGCTAACTCGTTTGTTTCGCATGCAGTTGAAGCTAAATCATGTATATCACAAGTATTTGAAGCTAAACCATTTGTTTGGAATGGATTCGAAGATAAGCCTTCTACTTCGCATTGATTTTAATCTAAATCATGTGTTTCGCAAGGATTTGAAGCTAACTCGTTTGTTTCGCATGCAGTTGAAGCTGAATCATGTACATCACAAGTATTTGAAGCTAAACTATTCGTTTCGCATGGATTCGAAGCTAACTCGTTTGTTTCGCATGCAGTTGAAGCTAAACCACGTATATCACAAGTATTTGCAGCTAAACCATTTGTTTCGCATGGATACGAAGATAAGCCTTCTACTTCGCATTGATTTGATGCTAAATCATGTGTTTCGCATGGATTTGAAGCTAGCTCGTTTGTTTCGCATGCTGTTGAAGCTAAATCATGTATATCACAAGTATTTGAAGCTAAACCATTTGTATCGGATGGGATCGAAGATAAGCCTCCTACTTCGCATTGATTTGAATCTGAATCATGTGTTTCGCATGGATTTGAAGCTAACTCGTTTCTTTCGCATGCTGTTGAAGCTAAATCATGTATATCACAAGTATTTGAAGCTAAACCATTTGTTTCGCATGGATTCGAAGATAAGCCTTCTACATCGCATTGATTTTAATCTAAATCATGTGTTTCGCATGGATTTGAAGCTAACCCGTTAGTTTCGCATGCTGTTGTAGCTAAATCATGTACATCACATGTATTTGAAGCTAAACCATTTGTATCGCATCGAATCGAAGATAAGCCTCCTACTTCGCATTGTTTTGAAGCTAAATCATGTGTTCGCATGGATTTGAAGCTAACTCGTTTGATTCGCGAGCAGTTGAAGCTAAATCAAGTGTATCACAAGTATTTGAAGCTAAACCATTTGCTTCGCACGGATTCGAAGATCAGCCTTCTACTTCGCATTGATTTGAAGCTAAATCATGTTTTCCGCATGGATTTTAAGCTAACTCGTTTGTTTCGCATGCAGTTGAAGCTAAATCATGTATATCACAAGTATTTGAAGCTAAACCATTTGTTTGGAATGGATTCGAAGATAAGCCTTCTACTTCGCATTGATTTTAATCTAAATCATGTGTTTCGCAAGGATTTGAAGCTAACTCGTTTGTTTCGCATGCAGTTGAAGCTGAATCATGTACATCACAAGTATTTGAAGCTAAACTATTCGTTTCGCATGGATTCGAAGCTAACTCGTTTGTTTCGCATGCAGTTGAAGCTAAACCACGTATATCACAAGTATTTGCAGCTAAACCATTTGTTTCGCATGGATACGAAGATAAGCCTTCTACTTCGCATTGATTTGATGCTAAATCATGTGTTTCGCATGGATTTGAAGCTAGCTCGTTTGTTTCGCATGCTGTTGAAGCTAAATCATGTATATCACAAGTATTTGAAGCTAAACCATTTGTATCGGATGGGATCGAAGATAAGCCTCCTACTTCGCATGGATTTGAAGCTAACTCGTTTCTTTCGCATGCTGTTGAAGCTAAATCATGTATATCACAAGTATTTGAAGCTAAACCATTTGTATCGCATGGGATCGAAGATAAGCCTCCTACTTCGCACTGATTTGAAGCTAAATCATGTATATCACAAGTACTTGAAGCTAAACCATTTGTATCGCATGGGATCGAAGATAAGCCTCCTACTTCGCATTGATTTGAAGCCAAATCATGTGTTTCGCATGGATTTGAAGCTAACTCGTTTGTTTCGCATGCTGTTGAAGCTAAATCATGTATATCACAAGTATTTGAAGCTAAACCATTTGTATCGCATGGGATCGAAGATAAGCCTCCTACTTCGCATTGATTTGAAGCTAAATCATGTGTTTCGCATGGATTATAAGCTAACTCGTTTGTTTCGCATGCAGTTGAAGCTAAATCATGTATATCACAAGTATTTGAAGCTAAACCATTTGTTTCGCATGGATTCGAAGATAAGCCTTCTACATCGCATTGATTTTAATCTAAATCATGTGTTTCGCATGGATTTGAAGCTAACCCGTTAGTTTCGCATGCTGTTGTAGCTAAATCATGTACATCACATGTATTTGAAGCTAAACCATTTGTATCGCATCGAATCGAAGATAAGCCTCCTACTTCGCATTGTTTTGAAGCTAAATCATGTGTTCGCATGGATTTGAAGCTAACTCGTTTGATTCGCGAGCAGTTGAAGCTAAATCAAGTGTATCACAAGTATTTGAAGCTAAACCATTTGCTTCGCATGGATTCGAAGATCAGCCTTCTACTTCGCATTGATTTGAAGCTAAATCATGTTTTCCGCATGGATTTTAAGCTAACTCGTTTGTTTCGCATGCAGTTGAAGCTAAATCATGTATATCACAAGTATTTGAAGCTAAACCATTTGTTTGGAATGGATTCGAAGATAAGCCTTCTACTTCGCATTGATTTTAATCTAAATCATGTGTTTCGCAAGGATTTGAAGCTAACTCGTTTGTTTCGCATGCAGTTGAAGCTGAATCATGTACATCACAAGTATTTGAAGCTAAACTATTCGTTTCGCATGGATTCGAAGCTAACTCGTTTGTTTCGCATGCAGTTGAAGCTAAACCACGTATATCACAAGTATTTGCAGCTAAACCATTTGTTTCGCATGGATACGAAGATAAGCCTTCTACTTCGCATTGATTTGATGCTAAATCATGTGTTTCGCATGGATTTGAAGCTAGCTCGTTTGTTTCGCATGCTGTTGAAGCTAAATCATGTATATCACAAGTATTTGAAGCTAAACCATTTGTATCGGATGGGATCGAAGATAAGCCTCCTACTTCGCATTGATTTGAATCTGAATCATGTGTTTCGCATGGATTTGAAGCTAACTCGTTTCTTTCGCATGCTGTTGAAGCTAAATCATGTATATCACAAGTATTTGAAGCTAAACCATTTGTTTCGCATGGATTCGAAGATAAGCCTTCTACATCGCATTGATTTTAATCTAAATCATGTGTTTCGCATGGATTTGAAGCTAACCCGTTAGTTTCGCATGCTGTGTAGCTAAATCATGTACATCACATGTATTTGAAGCTAAACCATTTGTATCGCATCGAATCGAAGATAAGCCTCCTACTTCGCATTGTTTTGAAGCTAAATCATGTGTTCGCATGGATTTGAAGCTAACTCGTTTGATTCGCGAGCAGTTGAAGCTAAATCAAGTGTATCACAAGTATTTGAAGCTAAACCATTTGCTTCGCATGGATTCGAAGATCAGCCTTCTACTTCGCATTGATTTGAAGCTAAATCATGTTTTCCGCATGGATTTTAAGCTAACTCGTTTGTTTCGCATGCAGTTGAAGCTAAATCATGTATATCACAAGTATTTGAAGCTAAACCATTTGTTTGGAATGGATTCGAAGATAAGCCTTCTACTTCGCATTGATTTTAATCTAAATCATGTGTTTCGCAAGGATTTGAAGCTAACTCGTTTGTTTCGCATGCAGTTGAAGCTGAATCATGTACATCACAAGTATTTGAAGCTAAACTATTCGTTTCGCATGGATTCGAAGCTAACTCGTTTGTTTCGCATGCAGTTGAAGCTAAACCACGTATATCACAAGTATTTGCAGCTAAACCATTTGTTTCGCATGGATACGAAGATAAGCCTTCTACTTCGCATTGATTTGATGCTAAATCATGTGTTTCGCATGGATTTGAAGCTAGCTCGTTTGTTTCGCATGCTGTTGAAGCTAAATCATGTATATCACAAGTATTTGAAGCTAAACCATTTGTATCGGATGGGATCGAAGATAAGCCTCCTACTTCGCATGGATTTGAAGCTAACTCGTTTCTTTCGCATGCTGTTGAAGCTAAATCATGTATATCACAAGTATTTGAAGCTAAACCATTTGTATCGCATGGGATCGAAGATAAGCCTCCTACTTCGCACTGATTTGAAGCTAAATCATGTATATCACAAGTACTTGAAGCTAAACCATTTGTATCGCATGGGATCGAAGATAAGCCTCCTACTTCGCATTGATTTGAAGCCAAATCATGTGTTTCGCATGGATTTGAAGCTAACTCGTTTGTTTCGCATGCTGTTGAAGCTAAATCATGTATATCACAAGTATTTGAAGCTAAACCATTTGTATCGCATGGGATCGAAGATAAGCCTCCTACTTCGCATTGATTTGAAGCTAAATCATGTGTTTCGCATGGATTATAAGCTAACTCGTTTGTTTCGCATGCAGTTGAAGCTAAATCATGTATATCACAAGTATTTGAAGCTAAACCATTTGTTTCGCATGGATTCGAAGATAAGCCTTCTACATCGCATTGATTTTAATCTAAATCATGTGTTTCGCATGGATTTGAAGCTAACCCGTTAGTTTCGCATGCTGTTGTAGCTAAATCATGTACATCACATGTATTTGAAGCTAAACCATTTGTATCGCATCGAATCGAAGATAAGCCTCCTACTTCGCATTGTTTTGAAGCTAAATCATGTGTTCGCATGGATTTGAAGCTAACTCGTTTGATTCGCGAGCAGTTGAAGCTAAATCAAGTGTATCACAAGTATTTGAAGCTAAACCATTTGTTTCGCATGGATACGAAGATAAGCCTTCTACTTCGCATTGATTTGATGCTAAATCATGTGTTTCGCATGGATTTGAAGCTAGCTCGTTTGTTTCGCATGCTGTTGAAGCTAAATCATGTATATCACAAGTATTTGAAGCTAAACCATTTGTATCGGATGGGATCGAAGATAAGCCTCCTACTTCGCATTGATTTGAATCTGAATCATGTGTTTCGCATGGATTTGAAGCTAACTCGTTTCTTTCGCATGCTGTTGAAGCTAAATCATGTATATCACAAGTATTTGAAGCTAAACCATTTGTATCGCATGGGATCGAAGATAAGCCTCCTACTTCGCACTGATTTGAAGCTAAATCATGTATATCACAAGTACTTGACGCTAAACCATTTGTATCGCATGGGATCGAAGATAAGCCTCCTACTTCGCATTGATTTGAAGCCAAATCATGTGTTTCGCATGGATTTGAAGCTAACTCGTTTGTTTCGCATGCTGTTGAAGCTAAATCATATATATCACAAGTATTTGAAGCTAAACCATTTGTTTCGCATTTATTCGAAGCTAAGCCTTCTACTTCGCATTGATTTGAGGCGAAATCATGTGTTTCGCTTGGTTTTGAAGCTAACTCGTTTTTTTCGCATGCAGTTGTAGCTAAATCATGTATATCACAAGTATTTGAATCTAAACCACTTGTTTCGCATGGATTCGAAGATAAGCCTTCTACTTCGCATTGATTTGATGCTAAATCATGTGTTTCGCATGGATTTGATGCTAGCTCGTTTGTTTCGCATGCTGTTGAAGCTAAATCATGTATATCACAAGTATTTGAAGCTAAACCATTTGTATCGGATGGGATCGAAGATAAGCCTCCTACTTCGCATTGATTTGAGGCTAAATCATGTGTTTCGCTTGGTTTTGAAGCTAACTCGTTTTTTTCGCATGCAGTTGTAGCTAAATCATGTATGTCACAAGTATTTGAAGCTAAGCCATTTGTTTCGCATCGATTCGAAGATAAGCCTTCTACTTCGCATTGATTTGATGCTAAATCATGTGTTTCGCATGGATTTGAAGCTAGCTCGTTTGTTTCGCATGCTGTTGAAGCTAAATCATGTATATCACAAGTATTTGAAGCTAAACCATTTGTATCGCATGGGATCGAAGATAAGCCTCCTACTTCGCATTGATTTGAAGCTAAATCATGTGTTTCGCATGGATTTGAAGCTAACTCGTTTGTTTCGCCTGCTGTTGAAGCTAAATCATATATATCACAAGTATTTGAAGCTAAACCATTTGTTTCGCATTTATTCGAAGCTAAGCCTTCTACTTCGCATTGATTTGAGGCTAAATCATGTGTTTCGCTTGGTTTTGAAGCTAACTCGTTTTTTTCGCATGCAGTTGTAGCTAAATCATGTATATCACAAGTATTTGAAGCTAATCCATTTGTTTCGCATGGATTCGAAGATAAGCCTCCTACTTCGCATTGATTTGAAGCTAAATCATGTGTTTCGCATGGATTTGAAGCTAACTCTTTTGTTTCGCATGCTGTTGAAGCTAAATCATATATATCACAAGTATTTGAAGGTAAACCATTTGTTTCGCCTTTATTCGAAGCTAAGCCTTCTACTTCGCATTGATTTGAGGCTAAATCATGTGTTTCGCATGGATTTGAAGCTAACTCGTTTGTTTCGCATGCTGTTGAATCTAAATCATGTATATCACAAGTATTTGAAGCTAAACCATTTGTATCGGATGGGATCGAAGATAAGCCTCCTACTTCGCATTGATTTGAATCTGAATCATGTGTTTCGCATGGATTTGAAGCTAACTCGTTTGTTTCGCATGCTGTTGAAGCTAAATCATATATATCACAAGTATTTGAAGCTAAACCATTTGTTTCGCATTTATTCGAAGCTAAGCCTTCTACTTCGCATTGGTTTGAGGCTAAATCATTTGTTTCGCTTGGTTTTGAAGCTAACTCGTTTTTTTCACATGCTGTTGAAGCTAAATCATGTATATCACAAGTATTTGAAGCTAAACCATTTGTTTCGCATTTATTCGAAGCTAAGCCTTCTACTTCGCATTGATTTGAGGCTAAATCATGTGTTTCGCATGGATTTGAAGCTAACTCTTTTTTTTCGCATGCTGTTGAAGCTATATCATATATATCACAAGTATTTGAAGCTAAACCATTTGTTTCGCATTTATTCGAAGCTAAGCCTTCTACGTCGCATTGATTTGAGGCTAAATCATTTGTTTCGCTTGGTTTTGAAGCTAACTCGTTTTTTTCACATGCTGTTGAAGCTAAATCATGTATATCACAAGTATTTGAAGCTATATCATACGTTGCGCATGGATTCCAAGACAACCCTTCTAATTCGCATTGATTTGAAGCTAAATCATGTGTTTCGCATGGATTTGAAGCTAACTCGTTTGTTTCGCATGCTGTTGAAGCTAAATCATGTATATCACAAATATTTGAAGCTAAACCATTTGTTACGCATGGATTCGAAGATCAGCCTTCTACTTAGCATTGATTTTATGCTAAATCATGTGTTTCGCATGGATTTGAAGCTAACTCGTTTGTTTCGCATGCTGTTGAAGCTAAATCATGTATATCACAAGTATTTGAAGCTAAACCATTTGTATCGGATGGGATCGAAGATAAGCCTCCTACTTCGCATTGATTTGAATCTGAATAATGTGTTTCGCATGGATTTGAAGCTAACTCGTTTCTTTCGCATGCTGTTGAAGCTAAATCATGTATATCACAAGTATTTGAAGCTAAACCATTTGTATCGCATGGGATCGAAGATAAGCCTCCTACTTCGCATTGATTTGAAGCTAAATCATGTGTTTCGCATGGATTTGAAGCTAACTCGTTTGTTTCGCATGCTGTTGAAGCTAAATCATATATATCACAAGTATTTGAAGCTAAAACCATTTGTTTCGCATTTATTCAAAGCTAAGCCTTATACTTCGCATCGATTTGAGGCTAAATCATGTGTTTCGCTTGGTTTTAAAGCTAACTCGTTTCATTCGCATGCAGTTGTAGCTAAATCATGTATATCACAAGTATTTGAAGCTAAACCATTTGTTTCGCATGGATTCGAAGATAAGCCTTCTACTTCGCATTGATTTGACGCTAAATCATGTGTTTCGCATGGATTTGAAGCTAACTCTTTTGTTTCGCATGCTGTTGAAGCTAAATCATATATATCACAAGTATTTGAAGCTAAACCATTTGTATCGGATGGGATCGAAGATAAGCCTCCTACTTCGCATTGATTTGAATCTGAATCATGTGTTTCGCATGGATTTTAAGCTAGCTCGTTTGTTTCTCATGCAGTGGA
The DNA here is from genome assembly GCF_051020955.1 of Megalopta genalis. NCBI lineage: Eukaryota > Metazoa > Arthropoda > Insecta > Hymenoptera > Halictidae > Megalopta > Megalopta genalis. The sequence goes on from NW_027476288.1 coordinate 323,267, forward strand.
AGCTAAATCATGTATATCACAAGTATTTGCAGCTAACCCATTTGTTTCGCATGGATTCGAAGATAACCCTATTTACTTCGCCTTGATTTGAAGCTAAATCATGTGTTTCGCATGGATTTGAATCTAACTCGTACATTTCGCATGCTGTTGAAGCTAAATCATGTATATCACAAGTATATGAAGCTGATCCATTTGTTTCGCATGGATTCGAAGATAAGCCTTCCACTTCGCATTGGTTTGACGCTAAATCATGTGTTTCGCATGGATTTGAATCTAACTCGTTTGTTTCGCATGCTGTTGAAGCTAAATCATGTATATCACGAGTATTTGAAGCTAAGCCATCCACTTCGCATTGATTTGAGGCTAAATCATGTGTTTCGCATGGATTTGAAGCTAACTCGTTTGTTTCGCATGCAGTTGAAGCTGAATCATGTATATCACAAGTATTTGAAGCTAAACTATTCGTTTCGCATGGATTCGAAGATAAGCCTTCCACTTCGCATTGATTTGAATATAAATCATGTGTTTCGCTTGGATTTGAAGCTAACTCGTTTGTTTCGCATGCTGTTGAAGCTAAATCATGCATATCACAAGTATTTGAAGCTAAACCATTTGTTACGCATGGATTCGAAGATCAGCCTTCTACTTCGCATTGATTTGAAGCTAAATCATGTGTTTCGCATGGATTATAAGATAACTCGTTTGTTTCGCATGCAGTTGAAGCTGAATCATGTATATCACAAGTATTTGAAGCTAAACCATTTGTATCGGATGGGATCGAAGATAAGCCTCCTACTTCGCATTGATTTGAATCTGAATCATGTGTTTCGCATGGATTTGAAGCTAACTCGTTTGTATCGCATGCTGTTGAAGCTAAATCATATATATCACAAGTATTTGAAGCTAAACCATTTGTTTCGCATTTATTCGAAGCTAAGCCTTCTACTTCGCATTGATTTGAGGCTAAATCATGTGTATCGCATGGATTTTAAGCTAGCTCGTTTGTTTCGCATGCAGTGGAAGCTAAATCATGTATATCACAAGTATTTGCAGCTAACCCATTTGTTTCGCATGGATTCGAAGATAACCCTATTTACTTCGCATTGATTTGAAGCTAAATCATGTGTTTCGCATGGATTTGAATCTAACTCGTACATTTCGCATGCTGTTGAATCTAAATCATGTATATCACAAGTATTTGAAGCTAAACCATTTGTTACGCATTGATTCGAAGATCAGCCTTCTACTTAGCATTGATTTGATTCTAAATCATGTGTTTCGCATGGATTTGAAGCTAACTCGTTTGTTTCGCATGCTGTTGAAGCTAAATCATGTATATCACAAGTATTTGAAGCTAAACCATTTGTATCGGATGGGATCGAAGATAAGCCTCCTACTTCGCATTGATTTGAATCTGAATCATGTGTTTCGCATGGATTTTAAGCTAGCTCGTTTGTTTCGCATGCAGTGGAAGCTAAATCATGTATATCACAAGTATTTGCAGCTAACCCATTTGTTTCGCATGGATTCGAAGATAACCCTATTTACTTCGCATTGATTTGAAGCTAAATCATGTGTTTCGCATGGATTTGAATCTAACTCGTACATTTCGCATGCTGTTGAAGCTAAATCATGTATATCACAAGTATATGAAGCTGATCCATTTGTTTCGCATGGATTCGAAGATAAGCCTTCCACTTCGCATTGGTTTGACGCTAAATCATGTGTTTCGCATGGATTTGAATCTAACTCGTTTGTTTCGCATGCTGTTGAAGCTAAATCATGTATATCACGAGTATTTGAAGCTAAACCATTTGCTTCGCATGGATTCGAAGATAACCCTTCTAATTCGCATTGATTTGAGGCTAAATCATGTGTTTCGCTTGGATTTGAAGCTAACTCGTTTTTTTCGCTAGTAGTTGAAGCTAAATCATGCATATCACAAGTATTTGAAGCTAAACCATTTGGTTCGCATTTATTCGAAGCTAAGCCATCCACTTCGCATTGATTTGAGGCTAAATCATGTGTGTTGCATGGATTTGAAGCTAACTCGTTTGTTTCGCATGCAGTTGAAGCTTAATCATGTATATCACAAGTATTTGAAGCTAAACCATTTGTTACGCATGGATTCGAAGATCAGCCTTCTACTTCGCATTGATTTGAAGCTAAATCATGTGTTTCGCATGGATTATAAGATAACACGTTTGTTTCGCATGCAGTTGAAGCTGAATCATGTATATCACAAGTATTTGAAGCTAAACCATTTGTATCGGATGGGATCGAAGATAAGCCTCCTACTTCGCATTGATTTGAATCTGAATCATGTGTTTCGCATGGATTTGAAGCTAACTCGTTTGTTTCGCATGCTGTTGAAGCTAAATCATATATATCACAAGTATTTGAAGCTAAACCATTTGTTTCGCATTTATTCGAAGCTAAGCCTTCTACTTCGCATTGATTTGAGGCTAAATCATGTGTATCGCATGGATTTTAAGCTAGCTCGTTTGTTTCGCATGCAGTGGAAGCTAAATCATGTATATCACAAGTATTTGCTGCTAACCCATTTGTTTCGCATGGATTCGAAGATAACCCTATTTACTTCGCATTGATTTGAAGCTAAATCATGTGTTTCGCATGGATTTGAATCTAACTCGTACATTTCGCATGCTGTTGAAGCTAAATCATGTATATCACAAGTATATGAAGCTGATCCATTTGTTCGCATGGATTCGAAGATAAGCCTTCCGCTTCGCATTGATTTGATGCTAAATCATGTGTTTCGCATGGATTTGAATTTAACTCGTTTGTTTCTCATGCTGTTGAAGCTAAATCATGTATATCACGAGTATTTGAAGCTAAACCATTTGCTTCGCATGGATTCGAAGATAACCCTTCTAATTCGCATTGATTTGAGGCTAAATCATGTGTTTCGCTTGGATTTGATGCTAACTCGTTTTTTTCGCTAGTAGTTGAAGCTAAATCATGCATATCACAAGTATTTGAAGCTAAACCATTTGGTTCGCATTTATTCGAAGATAAGCCTTCCACTTCGCATTGATTTGAATATAAATCATGTGTTTCGCTTGGATTTGAAGCTAACTCGTTTGTTTCGCATGCTGTTGAAGCTAAATCATGCATATCACAAGTATTTGAAGCTAAACCATTTGTTACGCATGGATTCGAAGATCAGCCTTCTACTTCGCATTGATTTGAAGCTAAATCATGTGTTTCGCATGGATTATAAGATAACTCGTTTGTTTCGCATGCAGTTGAAGCTGAATCATGTATATCACAAGTATTTGAAGCTAAACTATTCGTTTCGCATGGATTCGAAGATAAGCATTCCACGTCGCATTGATTTGATGCTAAATCATGTGTTTCGCATGGATTTGAAGCTAACTCGTTTGTTCGCATGCTGTTGAAGCTAACTCAAGTGGATCACAAGTATTTGAAGCTAAACCATTTGCTTCGCATGGATTCGAAGATTAGCCTTCTACTTCGCATTGATTTGATGCTAAATCATGTGTTTCACATGGATTTGAAGCTAACTCGTTTGTTTCGCATGCTGTTGAAGCTAAATCATGTACATCACATGTATTTGAAGCTAAACATTTGTATCGCATGGAATCGAAGATAAGCCTCCTACTTCGCATTGATTTGAAGCTAAATCATGTGTTCGCATGGATTTGAAGCTAACTTGTTTGATTCGCGAGCAGTTGAAGCTAAATCATGTATATCACAAGTATTTGAAGCTAAACCATTTGTATCGCATGGGATCGAAGATAAGCATCCTACTTCGCATTGATTTGAAGCTAAATCATGTGTTTCGCATGGATTTGAAGCTAACTCGTTTGTTTCGCATGCTGTTGAAGCTAAATCATATATATCACAAGTATTTGAAGCTAAACCATTTGTTTTGCATTTATTCGAAGCTAAGCCTTCTACTTCGCATTGATTTGAGGCTAAATCATGTGTTTCGCTTGGTTCTGAAGCTAACTCGTTTTTTTCGCATGCAGTTGTAGCTAAATCATGTATATCACAAGTATTTGAAGGTAAACCATTTGTTTCGCATGGATTCGAAGATAAGCCTTCTACTTCGCATTGATTTGATGCTAAATCATGTGTTCGCATGGATTTGAATCTAACTCGTTTGTTTCGCATGCTGTTGAAGATAAATCATGTATATCACGAGTATTTGAAGCTATATCATTTGTTTCGCATGGATTCGAAGATAACCCTTCTAATTCGCATTGATTTGAGGCTAAATCATGTGTTTCGCTTGGATTTGAAGCTAACTCGTTTTTTCGCTAGTAGTTAAAGCTAAATCATGCATATCACAAGTATTTGAAGCTAAACCATTTGGTTCGCATTTATTCGAAGCTAAGCCATCACTTCGCATTGATTGAGGCTAAATCATGTGTTTCGCTTGGTTTTGAAGCTAACTCGTTTTTTTCGCATGCAGTTGTAGCTAAATCATGTATATCACAAGTATTTGAAGCTAAACTATTCGTTTCGCATGGAGTCGAAGATAAGCATTCCACTTCGCATTAATTTGAATATAAATCATGTGTTTCGCTTGGTTTTGAAGCTAACTCGTTATTTTCGCATGCAGTTGTACCTAAATCATGTATATCACAAGTATTTGTAGCTAATCCATTTGTTTCGCATGGATTCGAAGATAAGCCTTCTACTTCGCATTGATTTTAATCTAAATCATGTGTTTCGCTTGGTTTTGAAGCTAACTCGTTTTTTTCGCATGCAGTTGTAGCTAAATCATGTATATCACAAGTATTTGAAGCTAATCCATTTGTTTCGCATGGATTCGAAGATAAGCCTCCTACTTCGCATTGATTTGAAGCTAAATCATGTGTTTCGCACGGATTTGAAGCTAACTAGTTTGTTTTGCATGCTGTTGAAGCTAAATCATGTATATCACAAGTATTTGAAGCTAAACCATTTGCAACGCATGGATTCGAAGATCAGCCTTCTACTTCGCATTGATTTGATGCTAAATCATGTGTTTCGCATGGATTTGAAGCTAACTCTTTTGTTTCGCATGCTGTTGAAGCTAAATCATATATATCACAAATATTTGAAGGTAAACCATTTGTTTCGCCTTTATTCGAAGCTAAGCCTTCTACTTCGCATTGATTTGAGGCTAAATCATGTGTTTCGCATGGATTTGAAGCTAACTCTTTTGTTTCGCATGCTGTTGAAGCTAAATCATATATATCACAAGTATTTGAAGGTAAACCATTTGTTTCGCCTTTATTCGAAGCTAAGCCTCCTACTTCGCATTGATTTGGGGCTAAATCATGTGTTTCGCATGGATTTGAAGCTAACTCTTTTTTTTCGCATGCTGTTGAAGCTATATCATATATATCACAAGTATTTGAAGCTAAACCATTTGTTTCGCATTTATTCGAAGCTAAGCCTTCTACTTCGCATTGATTTGAGGCTAAATCATTTGTTTCGCTTGGTTTTGAAGTTGAAGCTAACTCGTTTTTTTCACATGCTGTTGAAGCTAAATCATGTATATCACAAGTATTTGAAGCTATATCATACGTTTCGCATGGATTCCAAGACAAGCCTTCTAATTCGCATTGATTTGAAGCTAAATCATGTGTTTCGCATGGATTTGAAGCTAACTCGTTTGTTTCGCATGCTGTTGAAGCTAAATCATGTATATCACAAATATTTGAAGCTAAACCATTTGTTACGCATGGATTCGAAGATCAGCCTTCTACTTAGCATTGATTTGATGCTAAATCATGTGTTTCGCATGGATTTGAAGCTAACTCGTTTATTTCGCATGCTGTTGAAGCTAAATCATGTATATCACAAGTATTTGAAGCTAAACCATTTGTATCGGATGGGATCGAAGATAAGCCTCCTACTTCGCATTGATTTGAATCTGAATCATGTATTTCGCATGGATTGAAGCTAACTCGTTTGTTTCGCATGCTGTTGAAGCTAAATCATGTATATCACAAGTATTTGAAGCTATACCATTTGTTACGCATGGATTCGAAGCTAAGCCTTCTACTTCGCATTGATTTGATGCTAAGTCATTTGTTTCGCATGGATTTGAATCTAACTCGTTTGTTTCGCATGCTGTTGAAGCTAAATCATGCATATCACAAGTATTTGGAGCTAAACCATTTGTTACGCATGGATTCGAAGATCAGCCTTCTACTTCGCATTGATTTGAAGCTATATCATGTGTTTCGCATGGATTATAAGATAACTCGTTTTTTTCGCATGCAGTTGTAGCTAAATCATGTATATCACAAGTATTTGAAGCTAAACCATTTGTTTCGCATGGATTCGAAGATAAGCCTTCTACTTCGCATTGATTTGATGCTAAATCATGTGTTTCGCATGGATTTGAAGCTAGCTCGTTGTTTCGCATGCTGTTGAAGCTAAATCATGTATATCACAAGTATTTGAAGCTAAACCATTTGTATCGGATGGGATCGAAGATAAGCCTCCTACTTCGCATTGATTTGAAGCTAAATCATGTGATTCGCATGGATTTGAAGCTAACTCTTTTGTTTCGCATGCTGTTGAAGCTAAATCATATATATCACAAGTATTTGAAGGTAAACCATTTGTTTCGCATTTATTCGAAGCTAAGCCTTCTACTTCGCATTGATTTGAGGCTAAATCATGTGTTTCGCATGGATTTGAAGCTAACTCGTTTGTTTCGCATGCTGTTGAAACTAAATCATGTATATCACAAGTATTTGAAGCTAAACCATTTGTTACGCATGGATTCGAAGATCAGCCTTCTACTTAGCATTGATTTGATTCTAAATCATGTGTTTCGCATGGATTTGAAGCTAACTCGTTTGTTTCGCATGCTGTTGAAGCTAAATCATGTATATCACAAGTATTTGAAGCTATATCATACGTTTCGCATAGATTCCAAGATAACCCTTCTAATTCGCATTGATTTGAATCAAAATCATGTGTTTCGCATGGATTTGAAGCTAACTCGTTTGTTTCGCATGCTGTTGAAGCTAAATCATGTATATCACAAGTATTTGAAGCTATACCATTTGTTACGCATGGATTCGAAGCTAAGCCTTCTACTTCGCATTGATTTGATGCTAAGTCATTTGTTTCGCATGGATTTGAATCTAACTCGTTTGTTTCGCATGCTGTTGAAGCTAAATCATGCATATCACAAGTATTTGAAGCTAAACCATTTGTTACGCATGGATTCGAAGATCAGCCTTCTACTTCGCATTGATTTGAAGCTATATCATGTGTTTCGCATGGATTATAAGATAACTCGTTTGTTTCGCATGCAGTTGAAGCTGAGTCATGTATATCACAAGTATTTGAAGCTAAACTATTCGTTTCGCATGGATTCGAAGATAAGCATCCCACTTCGCATTGATTTGATGCTAAATCATGTGTTTCGCATGGATTTGAAGCTAACTCGTTTGTTTCGCATACTGTTGAAGCTAACTCAAGTGGATCACAAGTATTGAAGCTAAACCATTTGCTTCGCATGGATTCGAAGATTAGCCTTCTACATCGCATTGATTTGATGCTAAATCATGTGTTTCACATGGATTTGAAGCTAACTCGTTTGTTTCGCATGCTGTTGAAGCTAAATCATGTACATCACATGTATTTGAAGCTAAACCATTTGTATCGCATGGAATCGAAGATAAGCCTCCTACTTCGCATTGATTTGAAGCTAAATCATGTGTTCGCATGGATTTGAAGCTGACTTGTTTGATTCGCGAGCAGTTGAAGCTAAATCATGTATATCGCAAGTATTTGAAGCTAAACCATTTGTATCGCATGGGATCGAAGATAAGCCTCCTACTTCGCATTGATTTGAAGCTAAATCATGTGTTTCGCATGGATTTGAAGCTAACTCGTTCGTTTCGCATGCTGTTGAAGCTAAATCATATATATCACAAGTATTTGAAGCTAAACCATTTGTTTCGCATTTATTCGAAGCTAAGCCTTCTACTTCGCATTGATTTGAGGCTAAATCATGTGTTTCGCTTGGTTTTGAAGCTAACTCGTTTTTTTCGCATGCAGTTGTAGCTAAATCATGTATATCACAAGTATTTGAAGCTAAACCATTTGTTTCGCATGGATTCGAAGATAAGCCTTCTACTTCGCATTGATTTGATGCTAAATCATGTGTTTCGCATGGATTTGAAGCTAGCTCGTTTGTTTCGCATGCTGTTGAAGCTAAATCATGTATATCACAAGTATTTGAAGCTAAACCATTTGTATCGGATGGGATCGAAGATAAGCCTCCTACTTCGCATTGATTTGAAGCTAAATCATGTGTTTCGCATGGATTTGAAGCTAACTCTTTTGTTTCGCAAGCTGTTGAAGCTAAATCATATATATCACAAGTATTTGAAGGTAAACCATTTGTTTCGCATTTATTCGAAGCTAAGCCTTCTACTTCGCATTGATTTGAGGCTAAATCATGTGTTTCGCATGATTTGAAGCTAACTCGTTTGTTTCGCATGCTGTTGAATCTAAATCATGTATATCACAAGTATTTGAAGCTAAACCATTTGTTTCGCATTTATTCGAAGCTAAGCCTTCTACTTCGCATTGATTTGAGGCTAAATCATGTGTATCGCATGGATTTTAAGCTAGCTCGTTTGTTTCGCATGCAGTGGAAGCTAAATCATGTATATCACAAGTATTTGCAGCTAACCCATTTGTTTCGCATGGATTCGAAGATAACCCTATTTACTTCGCATTGATTTGAAGCTAAATCATGTGTTTCGCATGGATTTGAATCTAACTCGTACATTTCGCATGCTGTTCAAGCTAAATCATGTATATCACAAGTATATGAAGCTGATCCATTTGTTTCGCATGGATTCGAAGATAAGCCTTCCACTTCGCATTGATTTGATGCTAAATCATGTGTTTCGCATGGATTTGAATCTAACTCGTTTGTTTCGCATGCTGTTGAAGCTAAATCATGTATATCACGAGTATTTGAAGCTATATCATTTGTTTCGCATGGATTCGAAGATAACCCTTCTAATTCGCATTGATTTGAGGCTAAATCATGTGTTTCGCTTGGATTTGAAGCTAACTCGTTTTTTTCGCTAGTAGTTGAAGCTGAATCATGCATATCACAAGCATTTGAAGCTAAACCATTTGTTACGCATGGATTCGAAGATCAGCCTTCTACTTAGAATTGATTTGATTCTAAATCATGTGTTTCGCATGGATTTGAAGCTAACTCGTTTGTTTCGCATGCTGTTGAAGCTAAATCATGTATATCACAAGTATTTGAAGCTAAACCATTTGTATCGGATGGGATCGAAGATAAGCCTCCTACTTCGCATTGATTTGAATCTGAATCATGTGTTTCGCATGGATTTGAAGCTAACTCGTTTGTTTCGCATGCAGTTGAAGCTGAATCATGTATATCACAAGTATTTGAAGCTAAACTATTCGTTTCGCATGGATTCGAAGATAAGCCTTCCACTTCGCATTGATTTGAATATAAATCATGTGTTTCGCTTGGATTTGAAGCTAACTCGTTTGTTTCGCATGCTGTTGAAGCTAACTCAAGTGGATCCCAAGTATTTGAAGCTAAACCATTTGCTTCGCATGGATTCGAAGATTAGCCTTCTACTTTGCATTGATTTGATGCTAAATCATGTGTTTCATATGGATTTGAAGCTAACTCGTTTGTTTCGCATGCTGTTGAAGCTAAATCATGTATATCACAAGTATTTGAAGCTATATCATACGTTTCGCATGGATTCCAAGACAACCCTTCTAATTCGCATTGATTTGAAGCTAAATCATGTGTTTCGCATGGATTTGAAGCTAACTCGTTTGTTTCGCATGCTGTTGAAGCTAAATCATGTATATCACAAATATTTGAAGCTAAACCATTTGTTACGCATGGATTCGAAGATCAGCCTTCTACTTTGCATTGATTTGATGCTAAATCATGTGTTTCATATGGATTTGAAGCTAACTCGTTTGTTTCGCATGCTGTTGAAGCTAAATCATGTATATCACAAGTATTTGAAGCTATATCATACGTTTCGCATGGATTCCAAGACAACCCTTCTAATTCGCATTGATTTGAAGCTAAATCATGTGTTTCGCATGGATTTGAAGCTAACTCGTTTGTTTCGCATGCTGTTGAAGCTAAATCATGTATATCACAAGTATTTGAAGATAAACCATTTGTGTCGGATGGGATCGAAGATAAGCCTCATACTTCGCATTGATTTGAATCTGAATCATGTGTTTCGCATGGATTTGAAGCTAACTCGTTTGTTTCGCATGCTGTTGAAGCTAAATCATATATATCACAAGTATTTGAAGCTAAACCATTTGTTTCGCATTTATTCGAAGCTAAGCCTTCTACTTCGCATTGATTTGAGGCTAAATCATGTGTATCGCATGGATTTTAAGCTAGCTCGTTTGTTTCGCATGCAGTGGAAGCTAAATCATGTATATCACAAGTATTTGCAGCTAACCCATTTGTTTCGCATGGATTCGAAGATAACCCTATTTACTTCGCATTGATTTGAAGCTAAATCATGTGTTTCGCATGGATTTGAATCTAACTCGTACATTTCGCATGCTGTTGAAGCTAAATCATGTATATCACAAGTATATGAAGCTGATCCATTTGTTTCGCATGGATTCGAAGATAAGCCTTCCACTTCGCATTGATTTGATGCTAAATCTTGTGTTTCGCATGGATTTGAATCTAACTCGTTTGTTTCGCATGTTGTTGAAGCTAAATCATGTATATCACGAGTATTTGAAGCTATATCATTTGTTTCGCATGGATTCGAAGATAACCCTTCTAATTCGCATTGATTTGAGGCTAAATCATGTGTTTCGCTTGGATTTGAAGCTAACTCGTTTTTTCGCTAGTACTTGAAGCTAAATCATGCATATCACAAGTATTTGAAGCTAACCATTTGGTTCGCATTTATTCGAAGCTAAGCCATCCACTTCGCATTGATTTGTGGCTAAATCATGTGTTTCGCTTGGTTTTGAAGCTAACTCGTTTTTTTCGCATGCAGTTGTAGCTAAATCATGTATATCACAAGTATTTGTAGCTAATCCATTTGTTTCGCATGGATTCGAAGATAAGCCTTCTACTTCGCATTGATTTTAATCTAAATCATGTGTTTCGCATGGATTTGAAGCTAACTCGTTTGTTTCGCATGCAGTCGAAGCTGAATCATGTATATCACAAGTATTTGAAGCTAAACTATTCGTTTCGCATGGATTCGGAGATAAGCCTTCCACTTCGTATTGATTTGAATATAAATCATGTGTTTCGCTTGGATTTGAAGCTAACTCGTTTGTTTCGCATGCTGTTGAAGCTTACTCAAGTGGATCCCAAGTATTTGAAGCTAAACCATTTGCTTCGCATGGATTCGAAGATTAGCCTTCTACTTTGCATTGATTTGATGCTAAATCATGTGTTTCACATGGATTTGAAGCTAACTCGTTTGTTTCGCATGCTGTTGAAGCTAAATCATGTATATCACAAGTATTTGAAGCTATATCATACGTTTCGCATAAATTCCAAGATAACCCTTCTAATTCGCATTGATTTGAATCAAAATCATGTGTTTCGCATGGATTTGAAGCTAACTCGTTTGTTTCGCATGCTGTTGAAGCTAAATCATGTATATCACAAGTATTTGAAGCTATATCATACGTTTCGCATAGATTCCAAGATAACCCTTCTAATTCGCATTGATTTGAATCAAAATCATGTGTTTCGCATGGATTTGAAGCTAACTCGTTTGTTTCGCATGCTGTTGAAGCTGAATCATGTATATCACAAGTATTTGAAGCTAAACTATTCGTTTCGCATGGATTCGAAGATAAGCATCCCACTTCGCATTGATTTGATGCTAAATCATGTGTTTCGCATGGATTTGAAGCTAACTCTTTTGTTTCGCATGCTGTTGAAGCTAAATCATATATATCACAAGTATTTGAAGGTAAACCATTTGTTTCGCATTTATTCGAAGCTAAGCCTTCCACTTCGCATTGATTTGAGGCTAAATCATGTGTTTCGCATGGATTTGAAGCTAACTCGTTTGTTTCGCATGCTGTTGAATCTAAATCATGTATATCACAAGTATTTGAAGCTAAACCATTTGTTACGCATGGATTCGAAGATCAGCCTTCTACTTAGCATTGATTTGATTCTAAATCATGTGTTTCGCATGGATTTGAAGCTAACTCGTTTGTTTCGCATGCTGTTGAAGCTAAATCATGTATATCACAAGTATTTGAAGCTAATCCATTTGTATCGGATGGGATCGAAGATAAGCCTCCTACTTCGCATTGATTTGAATCTGAATCATGTGTTTCGCATGGATTTGAAGCTAACTCGTTTGTTTCGCATGCTGTTGAAGCTAAATCATATATATCACAAGTATTTGAAGCTAAACCATTTGTTTCGCATTTATTCGAAGCTAAGCCTTCTACTTCGCATTGATTTGAGGCTAAATCATGTGTATCGCATGGATTTTAAGCTAGCTCGTTTGTTTCGCAAGCAGTGGAAGCTAAATCATGTATATCACAAGTATTTGAAGCTATATCATACGTTTCGCATAGATTCCAAGATAACCCTTCTAATTCGCATTGATTTGAATCTAAATCATGTGTTTCGCATGGATTTGAATCTAACTCGTACATTTCGCATGCTGTTCAAGCTAAATCATGTATATCACAAGTATATGAAGCTGATCCATTTGTTTCGCATGGATTCGTAGATAAGCCTTCCACTTCGCATTGATTTGATGCTAAATCATGTGTTTCGCATGGATTTGAATCTAACTCGTTTGTTTCGCATGCTGTTGAAGCTAAATCATGTATATCACGAGTATTTGAAGCTATATCATTTGTTTCGCATGGATTCGAAGATAACCCTTCTAATTCGCATTGATTTGAGGCTAAATCATGTGTTTCGCTTGGATTTGAAGCTAACTCGTTTTTTTCGCTAGTAGTTGAAGCTAAATCATGCATATCACAAGTATTTGAAGCTAAACCATTTGTTACGCATGGATTCGAAGATCAGCCTTCTACTTAGCATTGATTTGATTCTAAATCATGTGTTTCGCATGGATTTGAAGCTAACTCGTTTGTTTCGCATGCTGTTGAAGCTAAATCATGTATATCACAAGTATTTAAAGCTAAACCATTTGTATCGGATGGGATCGAAGATAAGCCTCCTACTTCGCATTGATTTGAATCTGAATCATGTGTTTCGCATGGATTTGAAGCTAACTCTTTTGTTTCGCATGCTGTTGAAGCTAAATCATATATATCACAAGTATTTGAAGGTAAACCATTTGTTTCGCATTTATTCGAAGCTAAGCCTTCCACTTCGCATTGATTTGAGGCTAAATCATGTGTTTCGCATGGATTTGAAGCTAACTCGTTTGTTTCGCATGCTGTTGAATCTAAATCATGTATATCACAAGTATTTGAAGCTAAACCATTTGTTACGCATGGATTCGAAGATCAGCCTTCTACTTAGCATTGATTTGATTCTAAATCATGTGTTTCGCATGGATTTGAAGCTAACTCGTTTGTTTCGCATGCTGTTGAAGCTAAATCATGTATATCACAAGTATTTGAAGCTAATCCATTTGTATCGGATGGGATCGAAGATAAGCCTCCTACTTCGCATTGATTTGAATCTGAATCATGTGTTTCGCATGGATTTGAAGCTAACTCGTTTGTTTCGCATGCTGTTGAAGCTAAATCATATATATCACAAGTATTTGAAGCTAAACCATTTGTTTCGCATTTATTCGAAGCTAAGCCTTCTACTTCGCATTGATTTGAGGCTAAATCATGTGTATCGCATGGATTTTAAGCTAGCTCGTTTGTTTCGCAAGCAGTGGAAGCTAAATCATGTATATCACAAGTATTTGAAGCTATATCATACGTTTCGCATAGATTCCAAGATAACCCTTCTAATTCGCATTGATTTGAATCTAAATCATGTGTTTCGCATGGATTTGAAGCTAACTCTTTTGTTTCGCATGCTGTTGAAGCTAAATCATATATATCACAAGTATTTGAAGGTAAACCATTTGTTTCGCATTTATTCGAAGCTAAGCCTTCTACTTCGCATTGATTTGAGTCTAAATCATGTGTTTCGCATGGATTTGAAGCTAACTCGTTTGTTTCGCATGCTGTTGAATCTAAATCATGTATATCACAAGTATTTGAAGCTAAACCATTTGTTACGCATGGATTCGAAGATCAGCCTTCTACTTAGCATTGATTTGATTCTAAATCATGTGTTTCGCATGGATTTGAAGCTAACTCGTTTGTTTCGCATGCTGTTGAAGCTAACTCAAGTGGATCACAAGTATTTGAAGCTAAACCATTTGCTTCGCATGGATTCGAATATTAGCCTTCTACTTCGCATTGATTTGATGCAAAATCATGTGTTTCACATGGATTTGAAGCTAACTCGTTTGTTTCGCATGCTGTTGAAGCTAAATCATGTACATCACATGTATTTGAAGCTAAACCATTTGTATCGCATGGAATCGAAGATAAGCCTCCTACTTCGCATTGATTTGAAGCTAATTCATGTGTTCGCATGGATTTGAAGCTAACTTGTTTGATTCGCGAGCAGTTGAAGCTAAATCAAGTGTATCAAAAGTATTTGAAGCTAAACCATTTGCTTCGCATGGATACGAAGATCAGCCTTCTACTTCGCATTGATTTGAAGCTAAATCATGTGTTCCGCATGGATTTTAAGCTAACTCGTTTGTTTCGCATGCAGTTGAAGCTAAATCATGTATATCACAAGTATTTGAAGCTAAACCATTTGTTTCGCATGGATTCGAAGATAAGCCTTCTACTTCGCATTGATTTTAATCTAAATCATGTGTTTCGCAATGATTTTAAGCTAACTCGTTTGTTTCGGATGCTGTTGAAGCTAAATCATGTATATCACAAGTATTTGAAGCTATATCATTTGTTTCGCATGGATTCGAAGATAACCCTTCTAATTCGCATTGATTTGAGGCTAAATCATGTGTTTCGCTTGGATTTGAAGCTAACTCGTTTTTTTCGCTAGTAGTTGAAGCTAAATCATGCATATCACAAGTATTTGAAGCTAAACCATTTGGTTCGCATTTATTCGAAGTAAGCCATCTACTTCGCATTGATTTGAGGCTAAATCATGTGTTTCGCTTGGTGTTGAAGCTAACACGTTTTTTTCGCATGCAGTTGAAGCTGAATCATGTATATCACAAGTATTTGAAGCTAAACTATTCGTTTCGCATGGATTCGAAGATTAGCCTTCTACTTCGCATTGATTTGATGCTAAATCATGTGTTTCACATGGATTTGAAGCAAACTCGTTTGTTTCGCATGCTGTTGAAGCTGAATCATGTACATCACATGTATTTGAAGCTAAACCATTTGTATCGCATGGAATCGAAGATAAGCCTCCTACTTCGCATTGATTTGATGCTAAAACATGTTTTTCGCATGGATTTGAAGCTAACTCGTTTGTTTCGCATGCTGTTGAAGCTAAATCATGTATATCACAAGTATTTGAAGCTATATCATACGTTTCGCATGGATTTCAAGATAACCCTTCTAATTCGCATTGATTTGAATCTAAATCATGTGTTTCGCATGGATTTGAAGCTAACTCGTTTGTTTCGCATGCTGTTGAAGCTAAATCAAGTGTATCAAAGTATTTGAAGGTAAACCATTTGTTTCGCATTTATTCGAAGCTAAGCCTTCTACTTCGCATTGATTTGAGGCTAAATCATGTGTTTCGCATGGATTTGAAGCTAACTCGTTTGTTTCGCATGCTGTTGAATCTAAATCATGTATATCACAAGTATTTGAAGCTAAACCATTTGTTTCGCATTTATTCGAAGCTAAGCCTTCTACTTCGCATTGATTTGAGGCTAAATCATGTGTATCGCATGGATTTTAAGCTAGCTCGTTTGTTTCGCATGCAGTGGAAGCTAAATCATGTATATCACAAGTATTTGCAGCTAACCCATTTGTTTCGCATGGATTCGAAGATAACCCTATTTACTTCGCATTGATTTGAAGCTAAATCATGTGTTTCGCATGGATTTGAATCTAACTCGTACATTTCGCATGCTGTTCAAGCTAAATCATGTATATCACAAGTATATGAAGCTGATCCATTTGTTTCGCATGGATTCGAAGATAAGCCTTCCACTTCGCATTGATTTGATGCTAAATCATGTGTTTCGCATGGATTTGAATCTAACTCGTTTGTTTCGCATGCTGTTGAAGCTAAATCATGTATATCACGAGTATTTGAAGCTATATCATTTGTTTCGCATGGATTCGAAGATAACCCTTCTAATTCGCATTGATTTGAGGCTAAATCATGTGTTTCGCTTGGATTTGAAGCTAACTCGTTTTTTTCGCTAGTAGTTGAAGCTGAATCATGCATATCACAAGTATTTGAAGCTAAACCATTTGTTACGCATGGATTCGAAGATCAGCCTTCTACTTAGCATTGATTTGATTCTAAATCATGTGTTTCGCATGGATTTGAAGCTAACTCGTTTGTTTCGCATGCTGTTGAAGCTAAATCATGTATATCACAAGTATTTGAAGCTAAACCATTTGTATCGGATGGGATCGAAGATAAGCCTCCTACTTCGCATTGATTTGAATCTGAATCATGTGTTTCTCATGGATTTGAAGCTAACTCGTTTGTTTCGCATGCAGTTGAAGCTGAATCATGTATATCACAAGTATTTGAAGCTAAACTATTCGTTTCGCATGGATTCGAAGATAAGCCTTCCACTTCGCATTGATTTGAATATAAATCATGTGTTTCGCTTGGATTTGAAGCTAACTCGTTTGTTTCGCATGCTGTTGAAGCTAACTCAAGTGGATCCCAAGTATTTGAAGCTAAACCATTTGCTTCGCATGGATTCGAAGATTAGCCTTCTACTTTGCATTGATTTGATGCTAAATCATGTGTTTCACATGGATTTGAAGCTAACTCGTTTGTTTCGCATGCTGTTGAAGCTAAATCATGTATATCACAAGTATTTGAAGCTATATCATACGTTTCGCATAGATTCCAAGATAACCCTTCTAATTCGCATTGATTTGAATCAAAATCATGTATTTCGCATGGATTTGAAGCTAACTCGTTTGTTTCGCATGCAGTTGAAGCTAAATCATGTATATCACAAGTATTTGAAGCTAAACCATTTGTTTCGCATGGATTCGAAGATAAGCCTTCTACTTCGCATTGATTTTAATCTAAATCATGTGTTTCGCAATGATTTTAAGCTAACTCGTTTGTTTCGGATGCTGTTGAAGCTAAATCATGTATATCACAAGTATTTGAAGCTATATCATTTGTTTCGCATGGATTCGAAGATAACCCTTCTAATTCGCATTGATTTGAGGCTAAATCATGTGTTTCGCTTGGATTTGAAGCTAACTCGTTTTTTTCGCTAGTAGTTGAAGCTAAATCATGCATATCACAAGTATTTGAAGCTAAACCATTTGGTTCGCATTTATTCGAAGTAAGCCATCTACTTCGCATTGATTTGAGGCTAAATCATGTGTTTCGCTTGGTGTTGAAGCTAACACGTTTTTTTCGCATGCAGTTGTAGATAAATCATGTATATCACAAGTATTTGAAGCTAAACCATTTGTTTCGCATGGAATCGAAGATAAGCCTTCTACTTCGCATTGATTTTAATCTAAATCATGTGTTTCGCATGGATTTGAAGCTAACTCGTTTGTTTCGCATGCAGTTGAAGCTGAATCATGTATATCACAAGTATTTGAAGCTAAACTATTCGTTTCGCATGGATTCGAAGATTAGCCTTCTACTTCGCATTGATTTGATGCTAAATCATGTGTTTCACATGGATTTGAAGCTAACTCGTTTGTTTCGCATGCTGTTGAAGCTAAATCATGTACATCACATGTATTTGAAGCTAAACCATTTGTATCGCATGGAATCGAAGATAAGCCTCCTACTTCGCATTGACTTGATGCTAAAACATGTTTTTCGCATGGATTTGAAGCTAACTCGTT